>NC_066530.1:18471309-18501309 GCF_024679095.1 Eriocheir sinensis
GTTCTTTTTTTTTTTTCATTTTTAGTAAATTTTGAAGTTTTTTTTCTCTTTTTGATTGAATGAAATAGGAAGATCGATAAAGCTCACCTAATGTCTATCCAGGTGTAGAGATCAATTAAAAAACAGGCAGGTAAAGGGCAGTCTTGACCTCCAGGTGTAAGAGAGGAGGAGGAGGAGGAGGAGGAGGTGTGGAGGGAGGAAAGGGAAGAGGAAGGGAGGGTGGGTGGAGAGAAGAGGCAATTTTTCGCTTCGTAACTCTCTCTTCTCCTTCCCTTATATGGGGTTGGATTCTCTTATGTGGTGTTCGATTCTCTTATGTGGTGTTTGATTCTCTTATGTGGTTTTCGATTCCCTTATGTGGTGTTCGATTCTCTTATGTGATGTTCGATTCTCTTATGTGGTGCTCGATTTTTTTATGTGGTGTTCGATTCCCTTATGTGGTTTTCGATTCTCTTATGTGGTTTTCGATTCCCTTATTTGGTGTTAGATTTGATGCTTGGTTCTTGTTCCTCTTCTCTCTTTCCTCCATCCTCCTCCACCTTCTTCGTCCTCCTCCTCCTCCTCCTCCTCCTCCTCCTCCACCTTCAATTTACCTCATCTTCACTTCTCCATCACGTCTCACTCCACTGTGCATCCTCCACCTCCTTCCCCTTCACCTCCTCCTCCTCCTCCTCCTCCTCCTCCTCCTCCTCCTCCTCCTCTTCTCACCTGCTTCCGTCAGAGTCGCGGATGCCGAGTCCTGTTGGGAGGAAGTGACTACGCTTGCCCTGATGCTCTTCCCCGGATGTTCCTCCTCCTCCTCCTCCTCCTCCTCCTCCTCCTCCTCTTATTCTCCTATTCCTCTTCATCCTTGTCTTCTTTTCCGTCATTTTTTTCTTTTTTTTCGGCGTTTTCTTCTTCATTATCACATCATTTTATATTAATCTACTCTTCCTCCTCTTCTTCCTCTTCCCCCTCCTCCTCCTCCTCCTCCTCCTCCTCCTGTCCGTATCCTTTCCTGGTAATCTTCTTCGCCCTCACTCATCTTTTCATTGTTCTTGTCCCGGTTATATATCTTCTTTTTTTTTTTCGTTCTTGTCTTCTCCTTCTCTTCCAACGTCATCTTTGTATTGTCACGTCTTGTCCGTCAACCTGCTCGTCCTTCAGTGTGCTTCTTCTTCTTCTTGTCCCTTCATCTCCTTCTTTTATCGTGCTTCATTATTTCCGTTTTTCTCCTTAACATTCTTCTACTCCTTCCTTATTTGGCTTCACTTTTCTTCTCTTTTCTTCTTCTTAGGTCTTGCGTGTTTATGGTATATGATCTTACACTCTTATATGCTTGTATGCGTGTGTGTGGGTGTATGTATAGCAAGCTGGAGTAATCAATTCTAATATAGTACGTCTGTCATTAGTCTCGGAATCCCTAAGACAGAGAGGTGGAGAAAGACAGGCAAGGTAGTGTATGGTTGGAGGCGAGGCAACCTAACCATGGGGTGATATGAGTTCGTCTTTTCTCGAGTCTTTGGTTAGGTAGGTGGGGGTCTGTTAGGGTGCCTGGTGGTGGTAGTGATGCTGTTTCTTGCCTGACTAGAGTTGAAACGCGGATAATTCTTCAGTGTTTCAAAATAGAGATAGTTAGAGAGAGATATGCATGGTAGTGATGGTGTAGGTTAGGTTAGGTATGGTATGGTAAGAGGTAAGGATTGTAGGTGATGCTGGTGGCGGTTCTCATGATTCTGTTGCCTGTCTGTCTAGAGCTGAAACGAGTATAATTCTTAATGGTTCCAAAATAGAGAAGAGCATGAATGGTAGTGATGGTGTATGGTAGAAGAGAAGCAACATTCCCACGGTGCTGGTGCTGGTGCTGGTGCTTCAGTTGCCTGCCTGTCTAGAGTTGAAACGAGGATAATTCTTGAGGGTTCCAAAATACAGCGAGTTGGAGGCAGAGGAGGACGTGGAATTTCTGAGGCACCTGTTACGGCTTCGTGGATGGGCGAGTTGCTACCTGACCCTCGTGGTGTCCAGCGACCGACACCCTGAATCCCACACAGCTTCAGGAGGGTCGAGCGGCGCCGCGTAGACACACACACCGGCGGGATTGGCCCAGTAAAACTATTATTGGGTTCCCGGGCGCAGCTGGAGTAGAGTGGTGTTGTGGTGCTGGTGTGAAGTGGGGATGAGTGAGGTGGTGTGGTGGTGTTAGTTTGGTGTGGTATGAAAGGATGTGTTTGTCTGCTTATATACCACTCTGCTTGTCTCTCCCTGCCTGCTAACTTACTCCTTCTTGTCTGCTGGGGATGACGAGGAGGAGGTGGTGTGGTGTCGTTAGCTTAATGGTGTGGTATGGATGGGAGTCTGTATGTCTATATGTCTGCTTAAAGGCCTGTCTGCTTATATACCACTCTTCTAATCTCTCCCTGCCTGCTAACTTACTCATTCTTGTCTGCTGGGGATGGCGAGGATGGTGGTGTGGTATGCAGGGGGTCTGTATGTCTGTATGTCTGTTTAAAGGGTTCTCTGCTTGCCTGTACCTGCTCTCCTTACTTGGCTGTCTGTTTTGTCTGTGAGAGGGATGAGCAGGCAGTGTTATGGTGGTGTTGCATAGTGCGTCTGTATGTCTGTTCGTTTGCTAGCTCACATCTCTCCCTTCATCCATTACTCCTTGACTTATCCCCCTTTCCCCTCACCCCCCGCCTCCACCACCGCTCCACACCCACAATTACCATTCACTCCACATTCACCTCCACCATACACGTAAACGAAGCCATTCCACTTTATTTATCTATTACTATATTCCTTTTAAACGTCAGAACCTTGACTCTATATTCTTTTTTTATTCCTTATGTGTTTACCTGTCTAGCCGAACCACCGTCGTTAAAGTCACCTGTGGGAATTAGAGCATACCTGTCACGCTCACACACGCACACACACGCACACGCGCACACACACACACACACACACACACACACACACACAACGCCCAGCCTATCTATACATTTCTCCCAATACGGCTGATCCTTATTCCCATGTTGTGGATTACACCTCTCCTCCTAAACTATCCTTGTGCCAAATGCCTGCAAATTCTACCGCTTCCAACCTTGCCTTTCTCTCTCTCTCTCTCTCTCTCTCTCTCTCTCTCTCTCTCTCTCTCTCTCTCTCACACACACACACACACACACACACACACACACACACACACACACACACACACACACACTCCATATCTTCCTCCTCCTCCTATCTGTTTACGTTTGTGTCTGTTTGTCCGCCTCTCTCCCTCTCTATCTATGTCTCCTTCCTCCTCTCTCTCCTTCCTCCTAAGTCCTTCCTCCTCCCATCATCCCTCTGTACACTTCGGGGCACAGATCCTTCACTCCGCTGCCTCCCGCCTCACCTCGCCTCTCCTACGTGCGCTCTGGAGGCTGTGTTAACTTGGGAGGCTGTGAGGGCGCGGGGAGATGCAAAGAGGGAAGGGAGGAGGGTTAGAGAATGGGTTGTGGGTGGTTGTGTGGATAAGAGGTTGTATTTAGATCCTTTAGTTGTCCGTATGGTAGTTTTGTGTCATTTCTTTCCCTCCTGTTTGATTTTTTTATTATTTTTAGGTTTGTTTTTATATAAGAGGTTGTGTTTGCTTTGTTTCTTTCTTTGTTATTGTGGTGTTCTTGTAATGCCTATATCCATTCGCTTTTCTCTGTATTCTATCTTTCTTCTTCCTCTTTCACTTCTCAGTTTCCCTCTTCTTCCGTCCTTCGTTTCCCCGGCACTGAGCGTTTCTCCTCCTCTCTCCCTCCCTCTCCCCCTTCCCCTCCCATTCTCACCTCCTCCCATCCCTCTCCCGCTCACTCTTCCTCCCCCAATCCTTACGTTCTCCCTCTCCCACCTAGCTTCCTACACCTCTCTCTTTCCCTGCCCCTCCTCTCCCCCTCCCCCTCTTCGGCAGCTCATCCTTACCATGGTCTGGAAAACGCGCGCCCAGACAAAAGTTTCCTGCCGAGAAGTAATGGAAAAAAATGGAGGGCTAAACGCGTCCTAATTTCACTAAACGGGCCATTGCCACTTGTAAAAGTTAAATAATACAAGAAAGTTCATAGTTATTGCGCCGTATTTTTTCCTGATAAAAAGTGCGCGGCCGGTGAAAAATTTCTTTGCCCAAAACTTTTGTTATTTGTAAAAGGCACGTAATGCACGCACGCACGCACATACTAAAACACACACACACACACACACACACACACACACACACACACACACACACCTTACCTTACCTAACCTAACCTGACCTGACCTGACCTGACCTGACCTGACCTAACCTAACCTAACCTAACCTTACCTTACCTTACCTTACCTTACCTAACCTTACCTTACCTTACCTGACCTGACCTGACCTGACCTAACCTAACCTAACCTAACCTGACCTCACCTCACCTCAGCTGACCAACCCTTATCTTACCGTACCATACCTTACCTAACCTAATTTTCCATATAACATCACTCAGGCAAAGCAAACTTCATTACGCCACCGCTATAGACCAAAAAAAGTGACTCACCAGTTCTATTTTTGTGCCTTTCTGCTGATTTCTGATTCCCATATTTTGCGTGCTGACAATTGAACCCTCATTTCTTTTTTTATAATTTTGTGCTGACTGTATTTAGTTTTCATTTTTCTGAGCTGGTATTAGATTTCGTTATTTTTTTATTCTTTTCACAATGACTTCAGCTTTCCTTTTTTTTTCTGCCTCCGTGTTCCCTCATTCTCAAGTCGGCGTGAGGCGGAGCGGAAGGAGAGCGCCATTGGGTCCGATCACACGCTGTTGCCCCCTGATTGGATGCTGGGCGCGGCAGTTTGTAGAGTGTTTTTATGAGTTCCTTCTTCTTTATGGGGTCCGGCGAGGCTGCGGCGAGGCTCCGTAAAGAGAGTGTGCGAGGGAGGGAGTCCGTTGCCGGGTGTTTTGAACCTCGTGACCTGGGTGCCGGAGGTGGTGGTGGTGGTGGGTGGGAGGAGCGAGTGGTTAGGTGGTGGTGGTGGTGGTGGCGATGATGGTGGTGGTGTGTGGGGGAACAGTGGTGGTGAGGGAGGTGGCGGTGGTGGTGGTGGTGTCGGTGTCCCCCACATCTTGAAGGAATCTGAAGTCAATTAAAAAAAAGAATAATAGGTCATAGAATCTGTACAAAACAGAAACAAAACTAAAAACGAGAGAATGTGAAGTCAACATAAAAAAAATTAAAAAATCTAGTTCCCTGTATAAAGATCGTAAGTAAGAAAGAGAGAAAGAAAGAAAGAGAAAGGGAGCTAGAAGGCACTCTTGTTGACACACACGTACACACACCCATACACACAGCAAGGGTAAGGGAAAGTCTAGTAAAGAAGTAACTGGCTTATCGTAATGGAGACAGACAGTGCGTGCGTGGCCTCAACACGTAAAAGGAAGGAAGGCGAGGGAATCACGGTCACACGAGCCTTCCTACACCTGGACACCTCACCTGAACACAAGCTAATCTTCGCCTTGACTTCTCGCCTCCAAACACAAGCTTTCCTTCACCTGGACACCTCACCTGAACACAAGCTAATCATCGCCCTTGACTTCTCGCCTCCAAACACAAGCTTTCCTTCACCTGGACACCTCACCTGAACACAAGCTAATCATCGCCCTTGACTTCTCGCCTCCAAACACAAGCTTTCCTTCACCTGGACGCCTCACCTGAACACAAGCTAATCTTTGCCTTGACTTCTCGCCTCCAAACACAAGCTTTCCTTTACCTGGACACCTCACCTGAACACAAGCTAATCATCGCCTTGACTTCTCGCCTCCAAACACAAACTTTCCTTCACCTGGACACCTCACCTGAACACAAGCTAATCATCGCCTTGACTTCTCGCCCAAACACAAACTTTCCTTCACCTGGACACCTCACCTGAACACAAGCTAATCATCGCCTTGACTTCTCGCCTCCAAACACAAACTTTCCTTCACCTGGACACCTCACCTGAACACAAGCTAATCATCGCCTTGACTTCTCGCCTCCAAACACAATCTTTCCTTCACCTGGACACCTCACCTGAACACAAGCTAATTTTCCTTCGCCTCCAAACACAAACTTTCCTTCACCTGGACACCTCACCTGAACACAAGCTAATCTTCGCCTTGACTAAACACAAACTTTCCTTCACCTGGACACCTCACCTGAACACAAGCTAATCATCGCCTTGACTTCTCGCCTCCAAACACAAGCTTTCCTTTACCTGGACACCTCACCTGAACACAAGCTAATCATCGCCTTGACTTCTCGCCTCCAAACACAAACTTTCCTTTACCTGGACACCTCACCTGAACACAAGCTAATCTTCGCCTTGACTTCTCGCCTCCAAACACAAACTTTCCTTCACCTGGACACCTCACCTGAACACAAGCTAATCATCGCCTTGACTTCTCGCCTCCAAACACAAACTTTCCTTCACCTGGACGCCTCACCTGAACACAAGCTAATCATCGCCTTGACTTCTCGCCTCCAAACACAAACTTTCCTTCACCTGGACACCTCACCTGAACACAAGCTAATCTTCGCCTTGACTTCTCGCCTCCAAACACAAACTTTCCTTCACCTGGACACCTCACCTGAACACAAGCTAATCTTCGCCTTGACTTCGCCTCCAAACACAAACTTTCCTTCACCTGGACACCTCACCTGAACACAAGCTAATCATCCTTGACTAAACACAAACTTTCCTTCACCTGGACACCTCACCTGAACACAAGCTAATCTTCGCCTTGACTTCTCGCCTCCAAACACAAACTTTCCTTCACCTGGACACCTCACCTGAACACAAGCTAATCTTCGCCTTGACTTCTCGCCTCCAAACACAAACTTTCCTTCACCTGGACACCTCACCTGAACACAAGCTAATCTTCGCCTTGACTTCTCGCCTCCAAACACAAACTTTCCTTCACCTGGACACCTCACCTGAACACAAGCTAATCATCGCCTTGACTTCTCGCCTCCAAACACAAACTTTCCTTTACCTGGACACCTCACCTGAACACAAGCTAATCTTCGCCTTGACTTCTCGCCTCCAAACACAAACTTTCCTTTACCTGGACACCTCACCTGAACACAAGCTAATCTTCGCCTTGACTTCTCGCCTCCAAACACAAACTTTCCTTTACCTTTTTTTTCTTCTTTTTTACAACAAAGGAGACAGCTCAAGGGTCAAGGGCACAAAAAAGGAAACAATAATAAAAAAAAAAGCCCGCTACTTGCTGCTCCTAAAACAAAAAGAATCAAAAGAGGTGGCCGAAAGAGAGGTCAATTTCGGGAGGAGAGGTGTCCTGATACCTGGGCACCTCACCTAAATGCACACCTTACTATGCGATCCTTTTAATAGTCACCCTGCTAAGAAGAGTGTAGTCTTGGTAAGCTAACCTGCAAGCGCTCTCTCTTTCTCTTCATTACTTTCATCCCTTCCTCATTAAAGCAACACAAGTTTTTCCTTTGGTAGTAATGACTTTTTCTAACGCGTGTGTGAGTTGTGAGACCCTCCTAAGCCTTCTCCATCCTTTCGTCTCTCTAAGGTGCCACGTCGCCGATACCACCGCCACCACCTTCGATCTCCTTCATTACATAGGCACTTGTAACATGCCACCCCCCACCCCGCCCGCGCTCACTCCCCTCGCTGTAGCATTCCCCATTCACCAGGCCCGCAGCGGCGCTCCCATCAGTCCCCCTTCGCCGACACCTCCAGCGACACACGACACACCGGGCCACACGAGCCACGCCGACGACCCCCTGTAATTATTCAAGCACGTAAAACACACATACACACACGCACACACACCAGCTTCCTCCCATGCACTTCCTGGCCCGTCAAGAAATTAAGCTTAGAATCGAGTCCTCAAGAGATAGAGGTTTAGATCCCACGTCGTTAGATTCTAAACACTTTTGAATGAGAGGATAGTGAATAGAGAACAAAAACTGAAGACGAAAAGGCTAAGAAAAGGTGGGAACGGAGCCGAGACATGCGAGCAAAAGAAATTACTTAGATAAACAAGCCTTACTATTTTTTACACACGATTTGAGACTGGAAAATAACGAATAAATATGAGAAACAGTTCAGACCAAAAAAAAAAAAAAAAAGAAAAAAAAAAAAAGAAAGGGAAGAACAGAGGAGCCGAGAAGAGGCGAGCAACGGGCATTACAGAGATAAACTCCTATATCATAACTTTACATCAATTTTCGGAGGATAATATTGCGTAAAATGGATAAAAGTAGAGACACAACAGCAAAGACAGGAATGGAGAGGCGAGCAAACGGCAATACCATCATAAACTATATCATTTTTTCACACAATTTGAAGGGAGATCATAATGAGTAAAATGGGCAAAAAAAATTCAGGCAATAAGCGAAGAAAGGAATGGAGAGGCCAGCAAACGGTATTACTAAGATAAACTCCTCTGCCGGTTATTGTTGACGAGTGGCTGCCCCGCCAACACACCGCAGCGGGAAGGTAAACACGCCAACATTGCGAATATGGCGTGATCAATACCCAAGATCCAGCCTCTCTTGTGATAATGATCTTCCTTTGGCCCCCTCTCCCGTCCTCCTCGTCCTCCCACGCCTCCCTCGACCCGTCCTGTGCCTGCCTGCCCCGTCCCGTCCCTTCCCGCCCCGCCACCACCATCGCCGCTCTTGCGTCTGTATTTCGAATTGTTGTTGTGGTTGTGGTTGTTTATGCAGTATGGTTGTTTGTATTTGTCGTGGTAGTGGTAGTAGTAGAAATGGTAGTAGTCGTAGTGATAATGTTAATAATAGAGGTAGTTGTTTCTGTATTTTCTATTGCAACTATTTCCTTACTAAGACTTGAAAGGACGATTACCACTGCTACTACTTTTATTACTACTACTACTACTACTACTACTACTACTACTACTACTACTACTACTACTACTACTACTACTACTACTACAATCACTACTATACCGCTACGCACGTGGAAAGAGGCCTTGAACCTTTATGCATGCAAGCTAGGGGGGGAGCCGAACACCTGTCTGTCTCTACCTGTGCGTGGGTGCGAGGGAGAGGGAGGAGGAGGAGGAGGAGGAGGAGGAGGAGGAGGAGTGCATGCCAGAGTAAGGGAATCAGCAATGGAGCCACACACAGACGGAAACGAGAAAAAAAAACGAGGAAGCGAAAAAAAAAGCCAAAAAAAGGGAATAGTTAAAACTCTTGAGTCAGCCCTCGAAGAGTTAGCCTCGTTTCTTACCTCGCTGCCGGCCGTCCTCGGTGTGGCGTGTGTACATACTCCTCCGTGTGTACAAGTAATTAGCACTATGTACGCTACACTTGTACTAAAATCAGCGGGGCGGGGGTCATATCCTTCTAAAGATAATGAAGTCCCAAGGCACATTAACGGCCTGCATAACCCCTTAACCAGATCACCTTCGGCCGCGAGCAACAGAAAACGGAGAAATTGGTGATCTCTTTGTGCGCCCGAGCGGAATCATCGGCTTGCTTGAGACACAGGATTTTCTTTTTAGACAAACGCAGCAAGTTATATTTGAGGTTTGCGCTTAGTGTTGACTCGGGATGCTGCATGGGAGGGAGGGAGGGAGGGGCTGCATGGCGTGTTTGCTTCAGCTGATGATGATGATGGTGATAATGATGATGATGATGGTGATTATGCTCCCAAGTTGAGAAGGCAAATAGGTACAGGAATGTGCCTAGACGAAGCTTGATATGCACTTTTCCTCCTCCGCCTCCTTCCTCTCCTACTCCTCCTCCTCTGTTCTTTTTTCCTCCTCCTCCATCTCCCTCCTCCTCCTCCTCCTCCTCCTGCACTTTTCGGAAGAGTATTTCTTTGTGCATTAGCAAAGGTTCTCTCCCTCCCTCTCTCCCTCCCTTCCTCTCTCTCTCTCCCTCCTTGCCTCTCTCCCTCCTTCCTTCCTTTCTTTCTTCCTCTCCCTCCTTCCTTGCAACTTCTTTGTCTCATTTACCATCAGCATCTCCTCCTCCTCCTCCTCCTCCTCTTCTTCTTCTTCCTCTTCCTCCTCCTGTCAATCATCGTCATTATAATTTTCTTCTCATTCTTTCCTCTATATCAACATTGCATTTTTCATTTTGGTATTCTTCTTTTTCTTAGTCTTCTTTTTCTTTCTTCCCTTTCTTCTCTTGCTTCTTCATCTGCTGTGTTTGTTTTCTTTATATTTAGTTTTCTTTTTCTCAGTCTTGTTTTTTCTTTCTTCTTTCCTTGCTTCTCTTTCTTCTTCATCTGCTGTGTTTGTTTTCTTTATATTTAGTCTTTTTTTTCTTCTTTGGTTCGTCAGTGCTGCACTCGATCAATACTTATTAGTTCCGCTTTCTCCCATCCTCCCCCTTTCTTTCTTTCTTTCTTTCTTTCTTTCTTCATTCCGTCTTGCCTTCATTTCGTCCACTAGTCACGACATCTCACAATCGACATCATTTTTTGTTTGTATTTCCTTTCGTCTGTCAATCCATTTCTTCGTTTTTTGTCTTCATTCCATCCTACTTTCATTTCCCTGCACTAGTTCACATCTGTTCTTCTATTTCAACAAGAGCTACATCGCCTTAAAATCTCATCTTTAGCTTCATTATACTCTACATTATTTTTTGCTTTTCCCTTCCATACTATTTTCCTTTCTTTCTTCATTCCTTTTTTCTCTCATTTCACTTCACCAATCATATTTCTCATCTTTTCTTCATTTCAACAAGAGCTTCATCGCCTTAAAATCTCATCTTTACTTCATTATGCTCTACATTATTTATATTTTTGCCTTTCATACTGTTTTCTTTTCTTTCTTCATTCCTTATTTCTCTCATTTCACTTCACCAATCATAATTCTCATCTATTCTTCATTTCAACAGGAGCATCGCCTTAAAATCTCACCCTTACTTCATTATACTCTACATTAATCCCTCTTACCTCTTCCATATTATTCTCTTCATTTTCTTCATCATTTTATCTTACCTTCATTTCACCTCGCCTTACCTAACCTTCCACACCTTTATTCTCCATTTCAACAAGAACTCCACGGGCTCAAAACCTCACCTTGACCTCATCACACTTACATTAAGCTTATGTATCACCGTGAACTGACCCGGGCAAACAAACCACTAGTGTTATCGGCTCACAGAGTTACGAGGAGGGACAGTGAGTGCGTATAACGTCCCACAGTGATTTCCAGGGTCATGATGCGGGGGGGGGGGGGATGCGGCTGGGTGATAGTGGAGCCGATGTAGTGATTGAAACGGATGGCATAACGTACGTAAGCTTGGAACGTCACTTGATGGCTGATTGGCTAAGGAAGGGAAGGTTAGGTAGGTAGTGGTAGTAATGGTGGTGTTGGTAGTAGGGGTGGTTATAATGGTAGTACAGTGATGGTATTGATGCCATGAAGAAGCTTTAGTGAAATATGGAAGCTCTATTTAAATGGCCACTCTCAAAAAGGCTTTCCCCAACACCCATCGGATTAGATGTACCCAATCACCAACAACAGAGTGACTATAGGGAAGGCTTCTCACCTGATTTGGGGTCAACTGAGGTGGAATAGACTATAGTGGTGAGTAGTAGTGATAATAGTAGAGGTAGTAGTAGTTAATGATAGTAGAGGTAGGTAGTAGAAGTGAGTAGATTGACTCCCTTCACGTCGGGTCTCTTCTCTTCCCTTCCCTTCCCTTCCCTTCCCTTCCCTGCCCTTCCCTTCCCTTCCCTTTCCTTCCCTTCCCTTCCCTTTCCTTCCCTTCCCTTCCCTTCCTTTCACTCCCCTTCCCTTTCCTTCCCTTCCCTTCCCTACCCTTTCCTTCCCTCCCGACCCCATCCCTCCCCTACCCCTCCCCTCCATTCCCCTCCTCTCCCCTCCCTTCCCTTCCCCTTAGGTTGATCCTCTACCCCGGGGCTATGGTGCTTATGTGTGTCAAGTCAACGTAGCCAGCCTTAAATATGCACGACTTACACACACACACACACACGCACACACACACACACACGTAAGGGCCATTGCATAACGTTACTCTTCTCTGTATTAGCTCTTCTGGTATGCATTTTTCCTCTCTCTCTCTCTCTCTCTCTCTCTCTCTCTCTCTCTCTCTCTCTCTCTCTCTCTCTCTCTCTCTCTCTCTCTCTCTCTCTCTCTCTCTCTCTCTCTCTCTCCTATTCTTCTTTCTTCCTCCTTTTTTTTCTTATTGTTTTATCCTGTCTTCATTTCCTTCATCTGTTGTTGTTTTCATTGTCTTCGTTTCTTTTCCGTATTCCTGTTTTCCTTAAGTTCATGTTTTGTCCCTGTTTTTCTTTTTTCTTAATCCATTTTCATTGTTTTTTTCTTTTACTTCCACTTCATACATTCATTCCGTGACCTGAACTCAATCTTACGAACATTTCTCATTGGTGGTGGTGGTGGTGTGGTGGTGGTGGTGGAGTGAGCAGCGGTAGTGTTCGTAACCAGAGGGAGGAGGAGGTGAACGGGGAAGGAGTGAGGGAGTGCTTGCGGTGGTGGTGGTGGTGGTGGTGAGGAGGGGGGAGGGGACCCTAGCCTGGCCCTCCCTCCCGCCTCATTAAGATTTCATAAACTACGTCGCCCGGAGAGAAGAGAGAAGAGGAGGAGGAGGATAATACGACAAGGAGAAGGAAGAAGAAGCAAGGGAAGGAAAAAATGAGGAAAGAAAGGGTTGGGGGAGAGACGAGAAGGGAAAAAGGAAAAAAATATGAATGCACAGAAAAAAGGAGAGGAAGGAGGAGGAGGAGGAGGAGGAGGAGCAGTAGAAGAAAGAAGAGAAGGAGAAGGAGGAGGAATAAGAAAGAGGATGAAGGGGGACAAGAAGAAGAAGAAGAGAGGAAAGAAAGGGACAGAGATGAGATAGAAAAAGAAACTGGATAAGAAAAGAAGAAGAATGAAGATAAAAGAGGAGGAGGAGAAGGAACAGGAGAAAGAGGAGAAACAGGAAAAGGAGGGAAGAGAAGATTGAGAGAGTCACAGAAAAAACGAGAATGGGAGAGATAAAAGAAAATTGATGGAGAGAAGAGAGAAGAAGGGTGAGGAAGGAGGCGGAGGAATAATGGCCGTGGAAGGGATAAAGAAGCGTAGACGGAGCAAAGTTGAGATGGAAATGACTCCGGAGTTTGCGAAGTGAAAGTTTATGAAAGGAAGATGAAAGGGAAGGAGAGGATGGAGTGACGATGCCCGGAGATGGAAGAGAATACCAAGTTAGAGAGAGAGAGAGAGAGAGAGAGAGAGAGAGAGAGAGAGAGAGAGACAAAATAGCGAAAAAAAAATCAAAAATAGAGAGAGAGAGAGAGAGAGAGAGAGAGAGAGAGAGAGAGAGAGAGAGAGAGAGAGAGAGAATAAAGGAAGTAAGCAAGGAATAGAGTGAGAAAGAGACTTTTGGTACTCAAGTACATCATTACTGCCCCAGAGGCGAACGCACGCACGCGCGCACACACACACACACACACACACACGCACACGCACATGCACGCATACACAAGATACACATTCACCTGATTCCACACATACATACACACATACATACATACATACATACATACGTTCATACATATATATATACACACACACACACACACACACACACACACACACACACACACACACACACACACACACACACACACACACACACACACACACACACATATAATGCAGTCATAAAGTCCTACAAAGCCGAATGTAGACGCGACACATTCATATGGATTTCGTATGCATTAAACTCCATTCCTTTTAATCTGTCAATATATATAAAACTAACTCTCTCTCTCTCTCTCTCTCTCTCTCTCTCTCTCTCTCTCTCTCTCTCTCTCTCTCTCTCTCTCTCTCTCTCTCTCTCTCTCTCTCACACACACTCTCTCTCTCTCTCTCTCCTCATCCTCCTCCTCCTCCTTCTCATTCCTTCCTTCCTCCTCCTCCTCCTCCTCCTCCTCCTCGTGTTTGCGCATTCTAAGCTTCACTTGTTGAAATAATGGCGCGGGAATTTAAGATAATGATGGTGATGAAGAAGACAAACTTGATGGCCCCGTAAAAGAGAGAGAGAGAGAGAGAGAGAGAGAGAGAGAGAGAGAGAGAGAGAGAGAGAATGGAAGAATAGTTAAAGAATCCGAAGAAAAATGAACTAAAAGCGAAAAAAAAAAGAGAAAATAAATGAAGAAACAAGAGAGAGAGAGAGAGAGAGAGAGAGAGAGAGAGAAAATGAACTAAAAGCGAAAAAAAGAAAATAAATGAAGAAACAAGAGAGAGAGAGAGAGAGAATAAGAGAGAAGAAAAGAGAGAGAAAGAAAAAAAAAGAAAAAAATGAAGAAACAAGAGAGAGTATCATGAATCTACTTATGTTTAACGATGAACTTGAGAGCTTTCGAGACAGACGTTGAACGATAGATGGTTAACGAGGAGAGAGAGCTAAGAAAAAGAACGAAGAGGAAGAAGCGGAGACAATCAATGGAAGACAAAGACGTGTGTTGAGAGAGAGAGAGAGAGAGAGAGAGAGAGAGATCATGTCAAGAAATGCAACACGAACCAAATAAACAAACACACACACACACACACACACACACACACACACACACACACACACACACACACACACAGATGGAGGGATGCAGTGTTTTGAGGTTGTTACGAGGCCTTTTGTGATTGGCTGTTTGAGACTCGCGTTTTCATGATTGCTTAATGGTCTTGTTATTGCCCTGAACTGCCCCTCTGTGAACAGCTGAGGTGGGGAAGTTTTGTCTATAGTTTTCTTTATTTTGTTTTATTTTTCTTATATGTTGTCTTATTTTCCTCTTTTTTCTCTCCTTTTCTAATTTTTCGTTTTTTTAGTTTTCTTTATTTTCCTTTTTTTTCTTGTATATTACCTTCCTTTCCCATTTTCTCTCCTTTCTATTTTTTTGTTTTTGTTTTTCTTATCCTTCTTTTCTTCTACTGTTTTCTTCATTTTTTGTTTTTCTCCGTTTCTTTTCTTCTGTCTTGTTTTCCTTAATTTTCTTCTTTTCCCTTCATTCCTTCCTTCCTTCATTCATTCTCTCTTCTTCTTTCTTATTCGCCTCTTTATCTTCGTATTCTTATATTCTTATCTTCGTTCCTTCATCAATTCTCCTTCTTTTTATTCTACTTTTCCTCCTCCTCCTCCTCCTCCTCTTCCTCCTCCTGTTAAGCCCTTCAGCAGTACAGAGAACCCGTGTTATATGTAAACCTCAGTCGTTCCTCCCTGTGTAAGTAGCGGCACTCCTCCTCCTCCTCCTTTGCCTCCGTCTCCTCCTCCAGGTTCATCCCTCTCTCCTCTCCCTTTTCCTCCCGCTCCGCTGCGCACCACCGCCTAGGAAATGCAGCGTAATCCTAAGCACTGATAGGCTAACAGCGTTCCCCTCGCCCCTCCGCCTCCTTCCCTTCGCCCCGGCACACACACCTTCCCTCGGTAAATAACTCATCTCCGGGAATCAACGGCAAACAAAAATGAGTGAAAAAATGCGTTCAATAAAGCTCCTTTTTTCCCCAGCGTGAGGAGGGAATGCAGTGCTCCACCCTTCCCTTCCTTAAGAAATATGTTATGGATTTTTCTGAGTCCGGGTGACGCGTACGAAGTCGATGAGGCTGCCCGTGACCTCCCTGTGCTTACCTCTATGCGCTTGGCCTTAGTGCTCGTTTTCCGTGGTTTGGGACGTCGTGGAGTGGCTAACGGGACAACTAAGGGAGTTTACGAATAGATAAGACCATGGGTGAGACGTAGGGAGTGAGAGATGGGGGGGAAAAGCAGCGAAGAAGCAAGGAAAGTCTTGTATTTCGTCGGGTTCAGGGCAAGTTCTCTCCCCATCTCCTTCAGAGTAGAGAGAGAAAGAGGGAGAGAGCGGAGGAGAAGGAGGAGGTGAGGGGCGGGACGGGGAGGGGAGGGGCGGGATCTGGGTTACCTGGCCTTGGTAGAATGCAGTCGGGAGCGCTCCAGGTTTTCTCCTTGTTACGGCCTTCTTACATTTTTACTTAAGCCGGAGTTTTGAGTTCAGCGCTGCCTCAAAATTATTACCTTTCCTTATTATTCCTGACGTGTATTGCATTGAGACAAGAGCCTGGTCGTTCGTTGCTTACCTAAGACGTGTTCTGGGGGAGTCTAGCGCCTTGCCTCTGTGTCGTACTCCGTCTCTCGCACGCTCAAGACTATTTTTAGGTTAGTTTCCCCCAAATTATTATCTTTCCTTATTATTCCTGACATGTATTGCATTGAGACAAGAGCCTGGTCGTTCCTTCCTAACCTAAGACGTGTTCTGGGGGAGTCTGCGTGTATGAGTGTGTGTGCTACGCCTTGCCTCTGTGTTCTGCTCCGTCTCACGCACGCCCAAGACTGCTTTTAGGTTAGTCTCCCCCAAATTATTACCGTTTCATAGTATTCTCGACTCCTCTTTTGGGTTGGTGGTTTAATGCATGTATGTGTGTGCGGCGCCTTGCATCAGTGTTCAGCTCCGTCTCACACCCAAGCCACTTTAAAATTTAGTTTCCTCAAAATAATTACAGTTATTTTAGTATTCCCGACTCTAGTCCTTTCTTGCTGGCTTACTGTGTGTGTATGTGAATGGAGGTGGGTGGGAATGGTTGAGTTTTGGGTACGGCGCCTTGCCTCAGTGCTCATCTCCTTCTCACACCCGGAGGAACAGACACGGAGGCTCATACGCTAGCGGTGAAGAGGAGAAAAGTAGAGACGAGAAGAGGAGAGGAGAGAGGAGAGAGGAGAGGAGCGAGAGCCGTGAATAGCAGATGAATGAGACTTGGTACAATGGGGAATAATGGGACGGGGTGGGGAGGGGGGGGGGGCGGCTTAGAAAGGGGTGATGAGAAGGGCTCAAAACCAATTACGGGGAAAGAGTCGGTAATTAGGGAAGGCAATGTCTCGTGTGTGTGTATGCGCGGCCGCTGTTTGAAGCCCCCCCCCCCCCTCACGTGCCTCTGATTATGTAGTTTAGAGGCTCATTTGGTTTTCATTTTTTTCTCTTTTACATTTTTTTTTCTTAATTTTTCCTTCGCGTCTTTTTTCCTCCTCGTTTTGTTTTGTTTTGTTTTCGTTTTCATATTTCCCTTTTCTTTCCTTGTCCTCACTTTCTCTCCCTTTCTTCTTTGCGTCAGTACCAACTTAACTATTTTTTTTTTGTTTATCTTTTCATTGCT
Source organism: Eriocheir sinensis (assembly GCF_024679095.1). Taxonomy (NCBI): domain Eukaryota; kingdom Metazoa; phylum Arthropoda; class Malacostraca; order Decapoda; family Varunidae; genus Eriocheir; species Eriocheir sinensis. The sequence goes on from NC_066530.1 coordinate 18,488,454, forward strand.
CATTTTTCCATCTTCAAGCTTTTTCCATTCTTCCCGTTTTTTTATCGTTTTTATTTATCCCTTCTCATTCCTTCCCACTTTCTCTCTCCTTTCTTCTTTGTGTCACTACCAACTTAACTCTTTTTTTCCTTTTTCGCCTTTCGTTCATTTTTCCTTCACGCTTTTTCCATCCTTCAAGTTTTTTATCGTTTTCATTTTTCCCTTGTCATTCCTTTCATCTTTGTGTCACTTCCAACTTCACTCTTTTTCTTTATCTTTATCTCCTTTCGTTCAGTTTTCCTTCTCCTCCTCTTTCCATTTCTCTCTTTAGTCTTCTTTTGCTACATAATCTAACTTTTATTTCCATTTCTTTTCTGCCTTTCTAATATTTTCCCTCCCAATTCTTCTCCTTCCATCTTTTCCCTAATTATCCATTCTTCCTAGTTCTCCTCCCTTTCCTTTATATCCCTCTTTTTCCTGTTATTTTTTTTCTTCCTTTTCTTCCTCTCCTACCTTTTCCCTCATTCCCTGTTCACCTGTTCTGTCTTAATCACCTCCGCGCCCCAGGTACACACACACAGGTAGACTAGACTCGGCAGGGGGTTCGTTGTGCGCCAGGTAACCAGCAGCCAGGTAGGTAGGCAGGTGTAGCCAGGGAGCAGACTAGTTACTTGAAACAGATAAAAGATATTCCTGGTCTGTTTCTGGGTATTGTCGGATATTTAATTGTATTTCCGAGATGAGCAGCGCACGCCACCGAAGTCTCATTGTTTTGCATCATCTTCGTCGCAAGAACGCACAAAGGCTTATATAATAGTCTTAAAGGAAGAACTAATCTGGCATCTAATTACTTCCAGAGAACAATACGCAAACAATGGGATGCACGCACAAGTTCATAATGCTCTTTCTCTGTCCGTTTTGTGAGGTATTTTTTTTCGTTCTTTTTTCTCTCTTCTTCCTCATCCCCCGGCCGCGCCTCGCCTCGCTCGGGACCCTCCGCCTCCGCCGCGACAGTCTGTCTGGCGCGGAGGGGAAACAAGCAAACCTCCGTAATGCAAGAGATGCTTTCCGCGCCCCCGCCTCGCTGCATCTCGGCTCTCCCTCCCTCCCTCGGCCGCCTCGTGTGTCGGTTCGTCTTATTTATTCCGGCTCAAGTGTTCTTCCTCGGGAGACCATCACTCGATAACCCGCGCCAGACACTCCGCCTAAGGCCCCTGAGAGCTTTTCCCGAAATGTCTCCCCGAGGCCCTTGCCAAGTGATCTTCAGGAACCCGTGTGCGACAGCCTCCCGCGAGATCGACAACCTCTTGATCGAGGACGCGTCCCCCGAGAACCTGCCTCCAGCCGGTATTTGTAATGAGGTCGAGGAAGAAGAGGAGGAGGAGGAGGATGGAGGGAGGAAGGGCAAGGGGGGCGCGTGTACTCAGCAATAGGTCTGCTTTCAGATCGCCTTCGTCTTTATCGTGGCAGTCGTTGTACTTACTCCGGGCGAAGTGCTCTTGAAAACTAACCTTGTTCACTGGAAGTTCATATGCACCTCCCTCACCCCCCTCACCCCTCCTCACCCCCTTCCCCCTTGCTCACCCCCTTCCCCTTGCTCACCCCCTTCCCCCTCACCACCACCCCCTCCACCAGGCAGCCTTGATGGAGTTCACGGACACACTTTACAATTTCAAGTATTTTCTGCCTCGCCAGTGTTTGCAGCCGCTTGTGTCGGGACTTGGCGAGGCGAGTGTTTGTCTTGAAGCAACTTACACACTGCATACCTTATCCCCCTCCGTCATACACTCACCCGGGTAAAGAAGGCCTTGCATAGCGGCTCAGGTACATTCAGGAGCCACGCAAGACCACCTGGAATATACCTGCCAGCGTCTTACAGGCACAAGGGTGATGGGGGGCGATGAATATTTCCCAAAAGGTGAGGGTCAGTCCACCTGGAGACAACCCGGGGAGGAAGTCGGCTGGCTCAGGGGGGACAGGGGGGTCGAGGGGGGAAAGGGGGGGAAAGGGGGGGGAGATAGAAGCCCGTGCATTGAATTTCTGAGGAGAATCTGCCCAGGGGGAAAAGGAAGCGAAGGCCATATTTGAGTACGTTCGTCAGCGTCGGAATCGTATACTCACTTCAGGATCATTAATTAAAAGCGGCAAGAACTCTGGGTATTGATTATCACGACCTCGTTTATTAAGCGCCCGATCCGGGACTTGGCTTTCCTTGAGGCGGAGGTGAATGCAGGGACGCACACGCACGCACGCACACACACGCCGGCTCGAACACACACACACACACATACATACGCACATACACGCGCCCGCTCACACACACACACACACACACACACACAGACATGCCTAGATACACACATGCGGCAAACACACACACACACACACATACGCTTACACACACACACACACACACACACACACACACACTTCCCCTCCTTCCATGCCCCCTCCTCCACTGGTAACTGCAGCTCCTTCACCTCCTTCTTCACCCTCTCCTCCTCCTCCTCCTCCTCCTCCTACGATATTCTTACACAACTCGGGCGAGGCAACGTGCGGGCGGCGAAGGCAAGACGAGGTGGTGGAGATCGCTGGAGGGCAAGAGAGGCGCGCTACGGAGGGAGGGAGAGAAGGAAGGTCGGGCCGGGGATCGGGGGGGTGGGGGGGGGGCAGAGACACGCCTTAGCGAGGTTGTATGCACAGGGTGTTCTCTCTTGCCTCTCAGCCTCGACTCGGCGTAAATATTGCTCTTATTTAGCTTCATCTTCGAGATTGCATGTGAGCTGAATGCGGGAGGCGGAGAGGGAGGCGAAGGGAGATGAAGATGGGTGGAAATGTACTTTATATAATAACTTAAACTGTATCTCCTATTTCCGTTATTACATAGGAGGAATTTTCGTATTATGATAGTGTGTGTGTATGGTCGCATGGCTGATTAACTCGTCTATGGGTAAGCCAAAGCCACGGTCCACGGGTTCGAACACTGTTGCATCTTGCACGTGCATTCTTACCCTCCCCCCAGGCACTTGATTCTCCTCTCAGCTCGGGACCAAGAAGCCTCTAAGGGGGGCGACTCGCAAGGGACACAGCCTTTTCAGAAATTACGTGGATATTCACCCTCGGAGATGCACTGGAGCGCCCACACCACCAAGACGGTCAAACTAAGGGAGGTATTGTTGGACGCTTTCGCCTCTCACATCAACTATTTCCAAAGGCCTAAAAGGACATCAACCGGGTTCTAATGAGGGTTCTTCTATGTTCACGGTACAGAAGAAGGGTCAAACTACCAATAAGATCGTTAAAATACCACTAGAAATGCTCAGGACTTCTAGGAAAGCATTGTCAAATGAGGGTTCTTCTACGTTCACAGTACAGAAGATGGGTCAAACTACCAATAAGATCGTTAAAATACCACTAGAAATGCTCAGGACTCCTACGAAAGCCTTATCAATCAAATGAGGGCTCTTCTACGTTCACAGTACAGAAGATGGGTCAAACTACAACCAGGGTCATTAAACTACCCCTAGAAATGCTCAAAACTCTTACGAAAGCCTTGTCAAATGCATGTGCTTGGGTGACGATCTGAATACGGCCCTAAACAAACGCTTGACTTGGAGCATTGGATCGCCTTTGCCTTGACTTGGAGGGCGAAGAGACTCGAAGTACAAGAAACGTCATATTTTGGGGGAAGAAGCATAAAGTTCCCCCTGACCCAGACTGGTGACTGGCTGGCGTCTTGGATGGAGTGGGCGAGTTCGAGCGAGCAAGAGAGAGGGAGAGAGAGACAGGGAGACACTGGCAACCCAACCCTCCCTTCTTCCTCCTCCTCCTTCTCCTCCCCGCGGCATCTTGAGGTAGAGTACATTAAAGGTGTGCGCTCCTTGCAAGAAAATGTGGCGGTGAATACACTTTTTTTCTCACCCCCTCCATGTTGCACCCCCCCTCTCTCTCACCTCCTTCTTTTCCTCCACTGCATTCAAATTTGGCGGCTGAATGGACGGTTTCTGTGTGAGTGATTTTATATGTACACGACGTATGTACAGAGGAGGGTGCATTTTTGAGTGGCTGACTTGTCTTTCCTTTAAGTTCTCGGAGGATGATGAGACTAGGAGGACCTTCTCTAGAACCTGAAGCTATAGGGGAGAAGCTGGAGAGAGAGAGAGAGAGGGAGGGAGAGAGAGAGGTGCCCGGAGGAGGAGGAGGAGGAGACACGTAAGCAGAGAGAGAGAGGAAAGAGAGGTAGGTTTAGGGGGTATGGAGGAGGAGGTAGGCGTAAGGGGAACGCAGGAAAAGAGGCACAAGAGGAGAAGAAGGGTTAGGTGAGGAGTAGGAAAGGGTTAAGGTGCGTGGAGGGCTGTGATTGGTGGGCTTTTTTTCAACCTTACTTTCCCATTGGCTGCTTGAGTGTGTAGGTACATAAGCTACGGAAGGAGGGCTGGGGAGAGGCTGGGCAGGAGGAGAGGAGGAGAAAGAGGGGGCCGACGAGGGCTCTGAAGGAGTTTGATTGAAAAGGTTAACGTAGATCAGAGGGCTTACTTATAGTGGTGGTGATGGTGGTGGTGGTGTGGTGGGGGTCTGTGTCTCACCACCACCACCACCACCATCATTACTACTACTACTACTACTACTACTACTACTGATCATCAACTCTGTAATGAACGATTCTATTAACAATCATAACACATCACTTCGCTCAGAGCCAAGTTCGACCCTATAGCTATCAGTATGTGGCGGAATAAAGGTCGTGGGAGTCTCCTGTCTTACATAAATTACTTGTATGCACGAGTTTTTTATATCCCGTGTGCTTGGGGTCAACAGGGAGGGAGGGAGAGCAGAGAGCAGAGAGGCAGGTCACTGGATACATTTTTGACGCATAACGGGTTCAAGGCGGCACCAGGAGGGACGTTCACCTTTCCTTGACGAGCACATGTTACCTGGATTACCCGGCGCCCCGTCTGTACAGGTGGCCCCACGTCGAGCTCTCAGGTGGCCCTCCTCATTAATGCAGACGGTATTAATGAATGTTTGACTCAGGTGAATGTTGGAGGTCACCCTCATTACCACGGCCAGTATGGGAGGTTGCTGAGAGGAGTGAGGAGGAGTAGGAGAAGGAGAAGGAGGAGAAAGGAAAGAAGCGGAGGAAGAGAAGAGTAGGAGAGGAGAGGAAAGGGAGAGAGGGAGTGGGGTGTTTGTGGATGTGTGTAAGAAGGGGGTGTGAGGGGTGAGAGGGGGAGAGGGGAGCTGAAACATAGGACAGGGGTGAGGAAGAAGATAAAGGGGGGAGAGGGAGGGTAAGGTGGGGTGAGGCAGGTGAGGGAGAACAGGTAAGGGAGGACAGGTGATGGTTGAGGAAGGGCACTCACCTCCCACCCTCCCTTCCCTCATTTCCTAAACTCCCTTCCCTCAACCCCTTTCCTACCTTACTTTCCTCTCTCATACCTTGCCTTCCCCTTTCTTTTACCCTTTATTATCTACCCATTCCCTCCCTTTAAACCCTTTTCTTATCTTATTTTTTTTCTCACTCCACGTCTTTTCAATCTTCCATCATCCTCTGTCTACCCACCTTTCCTTCCTCTTCCTTCCTCTTCCTCTCCTTTTCCCCATCCTCCCTTCCTCTCACCCCCCTTTCCTTCACCCTCTGTCTACTTGCCCTTCCTTCTTCTTACCTACCTCTTCCTCCCTTCTTCCCCATTCTCCCTTCCCCTCACACACCCCTTTCCTTCAATCTTTCTTCTTGTTCATCTTCTATTTCCTCATCCTTTTCCTCACTTCATGTCTTCCCTCCCTTCCATCACCTCTTATCTACCCAATTTTCCCTCCCTTCTCTACCCCTCCCACACCTCTTACCCACCTACCCACCTACCCACCACCCTTTTCACTTTCTCTCACTTTCCTCACTTCACTTTCGTCTTCTTCCTTACCCTTTTCCTCACCTCATGTCTTCCTTCCCTTCCCTCACCTCTTATCTACCCAAATTTCCCTCCCTTCCCAACCCCTCCCTCTCCACCCCCTCCCTACCCACCTACCCACCACCCTCCTCACTTTCTTATCGGTTTGCTGGCTTTCTTTCTTGATTGTTTGCCTGGAGCTTTCCCGCCTGTTTGCCCTCCTCCCTGCTTGCCCGCCTGTTTGCTTCTACTCGTGTGCTTGCTTGGCTGGAAATCCGCCTACGTCAATGTGAATGCATGCATACCCTCGGCCTACACGATGCTATTCCTGCCTCCTTATGGGATGCCTCTGCTTCTCTTAATCCTTCGTGTCCTGGTGAGTGTGTGTGAGTGTGGGTGTGGGTGTGTTGGGGTGGGTTATACTCTGCTTCTCGTAATCTTTGGTGTCCTGGTGAGTGTGTGTGAGTGTGTGAGTGTGTGTTTGTGTGTGTTGGGGTGGGTTATACTTGCTTTTGTCTTTCGTCTTCTAATGTGTTGTGTGTTTGTGTGTTGCTTATACCTGATGCTTCGTTTCATTAGTGTTACCTGTATTAAGTTACCTGCCCGAATTTACCTGTTTAAGATATTACAGGTGTTTTAATCTACTCTTCATCTGCGTCTTTTACTTACACAAATGAACCTTAACCAGAATTTCTTTACCATTAATACTAAAGAAAAACGTTATTGAAGGTTTTATGATTCTTTTCTTAATTAGTGTATGTATGATAAGTTATTTTGTGTGTATAATAGTTCCCACCGACACACACACACACACACACACACACACACGCACACGCACGGAGACGCTAGTGTGTAGGAAGACCCGCATCTTGGCTTCCATTACCACCTGCCTGGGAGAGAGAGAGAGAGAGAGAGAGAGATGGAGGAGAGAAGAAGAGTCAGCATATCTCCTCTTCCTCCTCCTCCTCTTCCTCCTCCTCCTCCTTGACCCCTTCCTCTCCTCCTCTTCTTATCCATCTTCTCCTCCTCCTCTACCTCCTTCCCCTCTTCATCTCCCCTCCTTTCATTCTCCTTTTCCTTCTCTTTCCTCCACATTCTTAAGCTAACATTACTTTTTTCCTCTCATTTCCTTCATAATTCCTTACATTCATTCCCTCTTCCCTCCCTTTCTCCTCCTCCTTCTCCTCCTTCACTCCTTCCTTTCTCCCCTCTCTCCATCTCCTCCCTTTGTCCTCCTTTTCCCCTCCTTTCTCTCCTCTCTCTCTCCCTCCTTGCCTCCGCGGGTTTCCAGGAACGAGAACAAAAATAGAACCCATGTCTCCGTTCAACTCTCATCCCCAAAGTAAGGAAGGAAGGCTGAGGACGGAGTGAGTTAATCTGGGTCCTTCGTAAGTCAACAGAATGTACCGGGACTTACTCATCCAGTCAGTCAGTCAGTTAGTCGGTTAGTTGGTTTTCTAGTGAGTCAGTTAGTCTGGCAGAAATTAGATCGATTATTTAGTCAGCCAGCCAGTCATTTTCTCAGTTAGATTGCCAGTTTATAATGTCAACAATCAGTCAGTCAGTCAACTACTCAATTAGTCAGTCATCTAGTCAGTCAGTCAGCTATCTAGTCGCCAAATCAGTTCTTTCTTCAGTCAGTTAGTCAAGCAGCCAATCAATCAACCAGTTAGCCACCCACTCATCCAGTCAGTTAATTATCCAGTCATCCATTCAGTCAGTCAGTCGGTTAGTCACTTACTCAGTCAGTCATCCACTTAATTAGATACTCAGACTACCTGCTTGTCACCCAGTCATCCACTCAGTAAGTCAGTAAATCATCCCGTCATCCAGTCAGTTAAACAGTTAGTCATCCAGTCAGCCAGTCAGTTAAACAGTTAGTCATCCAGTCACCCAGTCAGCCAGTCAGTTAAACAGTTAGTCATCCAGTCACCCAGTCAGCCAGTCAGTTAAACAGTTAGTCATCCAGTCACCCAGTCAGCCAGTCAGTTAAACAGTTAGTCATCCACTCACCCAGTCAGCCAGTCAGTTAAACAGTTAGTCATCCAGTCACCCAGTCAGCCAGTCAGTTAAACAGTTAGTCATCCAGTCACCCAGTCAGTCACTCATCCAGTCAACTAGATCCTCAGACAGCCACTTAGCCACCCAATCATCCACTCAGTAAGTCAGTTAATCTTCCAGTCATCCAGTCAGTTAAACAGCCAGTCCGCCAGTCACTCAGGAGAGGCGGTGCTTGTTCTTGGAGTCCAGTCCTGTGCATCTTGTGTGCCCGAGTACTGAGCATTAATTCACCCTATTGTTTCTGTGCTTGCTCGCTGCTCCGGCCTGCTCAACCCCCTCCTCCTCCTCCTCCTCCTCCTCCTCGTCCCACTTCTCCTCCTCCGCTTTCTTCCTCTCATGCTTTCATTCTTTCATCTTGCCTTAAACTCGCATCCACTCCTCCGTCGAGCGTTCTTAATCTCCATGTAAGATCCTTTTATCCCGGAATTACTGTTTATAGTCATCTTGCACAATCGTCCTAATATGTTGGTGCTCGCGGCCTTTCTCTCTCTCGCTCTCCTTCTCTCTGTGTGTCTCTTTCTCTTTGTTACGAGGAGGGCAAGCTTGTGTTCACTTCATTTTCTCTCTCTCTCTCTCGTGTGCTCTCCTCTTTCCTCTACATTAGTCTCTCTTCTCTCTTATCTATCTATCTATCTTGTGTCCTCGGCAAAGGCTCAATGGGTTATGTGACGGAGATGTGCACTGAGACTTCGCGCATCTCAACATCCCTTTCTCGTACCTTACATATCCCATAGTTGGTCTTTTGTCACTGCCTCCCTCTGCTTTCCTCTCTCCCTCTCTCTCTTTCCTCCGTTTCTTTTACTAATTTTGTGGCCCCGGAGATGTGCATTGAGGCCACGCGCAGCTTACATACCCATAGGATGTTTTTTCTCTTCCGTCTAAGCCTTCAACTTGATCTTTGGTCCTTGCCCCTCTCTGCTTTCCTCCCTCTTTCTTCCTTTTCTTTTATAATTTTGTGGCCTCGGAGATGTGCATTGAGGCCACGCGCAGCTTACATACTCATAGGACGTTTTTTCTCTTCCGTCTAAGCCTTCAACTTGATCTTTGGTCCTTGCCCCTCTCTCCTTTCCGTCCTTTTCTTTTATAATTTTGTGGCCTCGGAGATGTGCATTGAGGCTACGCGCATCTTACATACCCATAGAAGGTTTTTTTCTCTTCCGTCTCTTCAACTTGATCTTTGGTCCTTGCCCTCTCTGCTTTCGTCCCTCCCTCTCTCCCTCTCTCTCTTTTTATATAATTTTGTGGCCCCGGAGATGTGCATTGAGGCCACGCGCAGCTTACATACCCATAGGACGTTTTTTCTCTTCCGTGTAAACCTTCAACTTGATCTTTGGTCCTTGCCCCTCTCTGCTTTCGTCCCTCCCTCTCTCCCTCTCTCTCTTTCCTCCTTTTCCTTTAATCATTTTGTGGGCCCTCTCCTTCCTTCTTCTCTTTCGGCCAGTTCCTCCATTCATAGTTAGTGAAGTATTTTCTCTTCATTAAACCTTCTGATCTTTGGTCCTTGCCCCTCTCTGCTTTCGTCCCTCACTCCGCCTCTCTCTTTTATATAATTTTGTTGCCCCCATATGTGCATTGAGGCCACACAGCTACATACAGGCAAAGGACGTTTTCTCTTCCGTGTAAACCTTCAACTGTCTTTGGTCCTTGCCCTCTCTGCTCGTCCCTCCTCTCCTCCTCTCTCTTTTTTCCTTTTTCTTCAATCATTTTTTTGCCTCCTTCTTCTTCTTTCTCTTTCTTCTCTTTCCCATGGTTTTCATAGTTAGTGTAATGATCATATCCTTAAACCGCCTCCCCTCTTGTCTTTTTTTCTCCCTCCTCACTCGCCCGCCTCTCTCAAGGGGCAGGCGGCCTGAGAAATGGCTGTGAAATTACGATTTGAGCAAAACGCCAACGCTCCTCCTCTACGTCACGGGTTCCCTCGACCTCCCCCTTTCTCTCTCTCCCTCCGACCCTTCTCTCCTCTCCTTCCCCAACTCTCCTCCTCTTCCTATTCCTTCCTGTTCCTTCTCCCTTTCTCTCTCTCCCTCCTCTTCTCTCCTCTCCTTCCCCGACTCTCCTCCTCTTCCTTTTCCTTCTTCCTTTCTCTCTCCCTCTGCCCCTTCTCTCCTCTCCTTCCCCGCCTCTCCTCTTCCTTTTCCTTCTTCCTTTCTCTCTCTCCCTCCTCCTCTTCTTTCCTCTCCTTCCCCGACTCTCCTCCTCTTCCTATTCCTTCTCTCTCCCTCCTCCTCTTCTCTCCTCCTTTTCCTCCTCCTCTTCCTATTCCTTCCTGTTCCTCCTCCTGTTCCTCTCCTTTTTCCTTTTCCTTTCATCCTTTCTCCCTCCTCCCTCTCCTACCCTTCCTCCTGTTCCTCTTATCTCTGTTCCTTCCTCCATTCTTCTCTCTTGTTTCCTCCACTTCCTCCTCCCATAACCCTTTCTTTTTCCTCCTCCTCCCTTTCTCTCCCCTTACTGTCCTCCTAAGCTTTTCTCTCCTATCTTTCCTCCTCCTATTCCTCTTTTCTCTGCCTCTTTCTCTCCCTTTTTCCTCCTTCTCCTCCTCACCTTCCTCCCATAACCCTTTCTCTCCTCTCCCCCTTTTCTCCCTACCAAGGACTTTTCCCCCTCTTCTTTCCTCCTCTTCCTCCTCTTCTCCTCCTCCTCCTCCTCCTCCTCTTTGCCTCCTCTTTCTTCGCTTCTTCGAGTTCCATTTTTCCTTCCCGTTTTTTTTTCTTCTCTGCGTATTTTTTTTTTCTTAGATGTATTTCTTCTGCCTTACCTCCGCCTCTCTTTTGTTCTCCTCCTCTTTTATCCTCCTCCTCCTCCTCCTCCTCCTCCTCCTCCTCCTCCTCCTCTTCCTCCTTCTTTATTCCAGTTTATTCTTCGTTCTCCTCTCTCCTCTCTTTTGTTCTCCCTCTTCCTCTCCTCTCATTCCGATTTTAATTTCCTCCATTTTTCTCTTTCTGTTTTCCTCCTCCTCCTCCTCCTCCTCCTTCTCTTTGCCTTTCTCTCATTACTTCCCATCTTCATTTACTCGCCTCCTTTCTTTCTTTCTTTCTTTCTTCCTGTCTTGTTTATCTTTCTCTCTCTCGCTCGCTCTCCTCTCTCTCGCTCTCTTTCGCTCTCGCTGTCTCTCTCCCTCTCTCGCTCTCGTTCTCTCTCCTTATCTTCTTCTTCTTCTTCTTCTTCAGTCTTTTATTCTTTCCCTTTTTAGTCCCCTTTCTCAATTTCCTCCTCCATATTGTTCTCCTTTTAGTGTCCTCCTCCTCCTCCTCCTCCTCCTCCTCCTCCTTCCTTCCTTTCAGTCTCCTCCTCCTCCTCCTTTTTCTTCTTCCTCCTCTCCTTTTTCACTCTTTCACTCATCTCTTTTGATTATCCTCCTCCGTCTGACCCTCCTCCTCCTCCTCCTCCTCCACTTTCTCCCTCTTCCTCCTTCCAACGCTGCCTCCCGACGCCCCTTTCTCCCCTCTTCACTCCTTTAGTTCTCTCCCTCCCTCTCCCTTTGTTTTAACTGATGAATAAGACGCCGTGAATGAGGAAAAAAATACGGCTGCATTCTTGACTGCGTCCCTCCCTCGTCTCTTGCTCCCGCGCGCTCTCTCTCTCGCTCGCTCGTTCTTGCTCTCTCTCTCTCTCTCTCTCTCTCTCTCTCTCTCTCTCTCTCTCTCTCTCTCTCTCTCTCTCTCTCTCTCTCTCTCTCTCTCTCTCTCTCTCTCTCTTGCTTGCCTTCTTCTCTGCATCTTCTCTGCTTTCCTTCGTTTCTGCTTGGTGTTGGTTTCCCCCTCCTCCTCCACCTCCTCCTCCTCCTCCTTCTGGTCTTCCTCCTGCTTGTTTTCGTCTTGGTTTTCTTCTTCTTTCTCTTCTTCTTCTTCTTCCTCGTTTTCCTCCTCTTCGTCATCGTCTTCCTCTTCGTCTTTTGCTTGGGTTCGTTTTCCTTTTTTTTAATCCTTCTTTATTTTCGTTTTTTTTTTCTTCATTAATCTTTGCTTCTGTTTTATTTTCTTCGATTTCTTCTTCTTGTTATTTTTCCTCTCCTTTTCTCCGTCTTCTGCTTCTTTTCTGCTCTTCATGTTCTTGTTCTTCTCGTTCTTGTTATTTTATTTCTTATTTTTCTTCTTTTTTCTTCTTCTTCATTATTAATATGTTTTGTTTTCCGCTCATTATCTGCGTTTTTGTGTATATATATTTTGCTCTCTCTCTCTCTCTCTCTCTCTCTCTCTCTCTCTCTCTCTCTCTCTCTCTCTCTCTCTCTCTCTCTCTCTCTCTCTCTCTCTCTCTCTCTCTCTCTCTCTCTCTCTCTCTCTCTCTCTCTCTCTCTCTCTCTCTCTCCAATGCTCTTTTTCTTTTCCTTGTTGTTCGCTCACATCATTAATTTTTCTCGCATGTTCATATTTTTTGTCTTTACCTCCTCCTCCTCCTCCTCCTCCTCATCCTCCTCCTCCTCCTCCTCCTCTTCCTGATCCACTTCCTCCTCTTGCTCTACCACCCTCCCCTCCTCCTCCTTCACCATACCATCTGCATGTTCATCTTTTCACCTCCTCCTCCTCTTCTTCCTCCTCCTCCTCTTCCTTCTATTTTTTTCCTTCCATCCTTGTCATCCTCATCACTATCCTCTTCATCCTCTTCCTCCTTTTTTTTATAGATTTTGTGAAGTTTTTAGTAATATTTTCCTCTGCATGTTTTCCTGTTGATGTATTTCTATTATTTTTGTATACAGGGAGAGATTGTATGATTTATTCAGTATTTCTTTTGTTATTTTCATAGGGATAAGAAGGGAGTTGAAAGCACTGATGATTCGTAAATAAGTGCACTGAGAGTCATATTAAGCTATTTTTCTTTCGTTCCATCTCCATATCTATCTATCTATCTATCTCTATCTATCTAACTTTATATCAATGTCCTATTTCTCCATTCCCTTCCTACCTCTCACACTCTCTCTCTCCTTCATCTTT
>NC_066530.1:18503809-18526309 GCF_024679095.1 Eriocheir sinensis
GTATGCCGTGTCTGGCGGAGAGGGAGGCTTAAATAACGGGATGCGAGCCTGCTAAAAGTATGCGTGGAGGGGGAAGAGGAGGAGGAGGAGGAAGAAGAGGAAGAGGAGGAGGAGTGCATGAGGGCAGGCAGACAGAGGTTGGAAGCGTTGGATGTATGTGTATGCATGGGGGTACACACACACACACACACACACACACACACACACACACACACACAGTAATTTTTAAGGTTATGCTCTGTGATAAGCTGTGGGTTAAGAGAGACATACTTAGGCTCGGATTACAAGGCAAGAGATATGGGAAGTTCTTTTCTTGACTACCGTTTCCCTCGTATTTTATTTATTTATTTATATATTTATTTATTTATTGTATTTTTAGTGCTCTCTTAGGGGATCTCCTCTTAGATGACCCCAGTCCTTAGTGGCGCAAACGAATTTTTTTTATAGTGGCTGCCGTGGTATATGACTTGTTTTATTTTTATTAGTCTTCCTTATAGTCAGAAATTTCATGGTTGGCCTCCTGACAGTGTATAAGAGAATGTAGTATTGTATTACGGTTTCTGTTTCTACTGTAAGCTATCTACGTATTGATTTTACTTCGAGAAACGAGAAACAAGGAGGAATAAGAGGAGGAGGAGGAGGAGGAGGAAGAAAATAGTAAAGAAAACAAGTATAATGATTAAGTTAAAGCCGAGACCTTACCTGTTTTAATTAAGGAAGGTGTATTTAGGTGTGTCTTGCTAGCCTACAAATCCGTTCTCTTAGTTACAAAAAAAATGGAAAAGAAAAAGTTGGAAGTGGGAGGGAGCAAGAAGGAGGAGGAGGAGGAGGAGGAGAAGGAGGGGAGGAAAAGGGAGGAAGATGAAGAAACTGAGAAGAGAGGGAGAGAAGGAGGAGAAGGAGAGGAAGAAGGAGGAGGAGGAGGAAGAGGAGGAGGTGGTGGTTCTTGGAAATTCACAAATGTACTTCTCACTCTTCTTCCTCCTCCTCCTCCTCCTCCTCTCTTCAACCTTTCTACGTCTTCTCCCTTATTAAAACAAGCTCAGGGAGACCAAGTTTAACCCTTTTTAGCGATCTCCCAGACGCTGAAGATAACCTGGGAACATTAGTCAGTCAATTAACCTCTCGCGCGCCATGGTTTTAATATCCCGGGAGAGCAACGAGAAAGACAATTGTAATATATTAGGAGTTAATTACTATATCTCTCTGTTGTTCCTTATTCCCTTAGCGCTTTGGAGGAGGAAGGAGGAGGAGGAGGAGAAGGGAAGGATGTTTTTTTGCGCTTAGGAGAAGGAGGAGGAAGGAGAAGAAAGGAGGAGGAGGAGAAGGGAAGGATGTTTCTTTGCGCTAAGGAGGAGTAGGAGAAGGAGAAAGAGGAGAAGGAGGGAAGGATGTTTCTTTGCGCTAAGGAGGAGGAGGATAAGGAGGGATGTTTCTTGTGTGAGGATTAGCTGTTGGTCATTTCCTTCGCTTGCCTTCCCTTCCACTCCTTCCTCTACCCCGTGAACTCCTTTCTTCCTCTCCTTTCCTTCCTTCCTTCCTTTCTCCTTTCCCTCTTCCCTTCCCTTAAACCCTCCTTTCTTCCTTCTTTCCTTCCCTCTCTCCCTCCGTTTCTCCTTTCCTTTTTTCCTTTTCTATTTCCTGTCTTCCTTCGGTTCTTCCTTTTTTCATCCCTCTGCCTCTTCTTCAAACCCTCTTTTCCCTTCCTTCCTTCTGCTCTCTTTCCTCCTTTCGTTCCTTGTATCCTTTCTCTCTTTCCTTCTTCCTTGATTCCTTTGTGCCATGCGTCCTTCCTCCCCTCCGTCCTTGCCTCGTTCTCTTCCCTCCTTCACTGCCAGACACACGTTCGCCTTGAGACAGGTCATGAACACGTGTCCTCCTCTCCCACGTGACCTCCATCCTCCTCCTGTCTGTCCTTCGTTCCTTCCTTCCTCCGTTTTCTCTGTCTCTCTTTTGCTTCGTTTTTACCTTTCTTCATTTCTGTTTTCCATGCTTTCTCCCTCTCTTCCTTTCTTTCATCAGCCTTTCCCTCTTTTCCAATCTTTTTCATTTCTTCCTTCGTTTCTTATTTCCTCCCTTTTCTCTGTCTCTCCCTTGCTTCGTCTTTCCCTTCCTTCATTTCTTTTTTCATACTTCCTCTTTTTCTTTTCATTCATCCGTATTTTCCTTCTTTCACTTTCTTCTTTCTTCCTTCGCTCCATGATTCCTTCCTCTCTTCCTTTTTATCCTTACATCCTTTCCTCTTTTCCTTCCTTCTTTCCCTCTTTCCTTCCTTCTATGTTTCTTTACCCGAGTGTTACCTGTGAGTCATTTCTTGTACCTTTGAGGCCTTGGAACACAGCTTTACGAAGTGACTTGCTTGTGGGAAACGACGAGAGAGATGAACGCTATAAAGCACCAAACATAAAACTCACTCCGTTGATTTTAATGGAAGGAAAAAATAGGTAATAAGCTTATTTACTCAGCTTTGAAATTCCAGCGTCGATTCTCACCACAGCTATTTCCACAAAGCCATGAATTTTGTCCACACACACGCACGCACACACGCACACACACACACACACACACGCACACAGAGAAAAAATCAGTGACGTGGGTGATTTTTACCGTCCGTGTGTGTATGTGTGTGTGTATGTATGTATGTCAGTTTATATATGTGTGTGTGTCTGTGTGTGTGTGTGTGTGTGTGTGTGTGTGTGTGTGTGTGTGTATGGCTTCTTTCGTGCATGTATATTGTTCGTGTATACAAGCTTTGGTATCTAATGTGTATTGATTTTATTCTTTTACGTCTTTGTGTGTGTGTGTGTGTGTGTGTGTGTGTGTGTGTGTGTGTGTGTGTGTGTGTGTGTGTGTGTGTGTGTGTTCTGATATTGTGTTCTTTGTCGGGCGACCACCACCACCACTACCACCACCACCACTACCACCAACTACAATCACAATCACCATTATTACCACCACCACCACCACCATCACCACCACTATCACCACCACCACCGTCACCCAATACACCTCTCACTACTAATCTCCTTACCGCCCTCTTAAGCACCGCCAACACCAACACCACAATCTCCCAAGGCTTCCTAATCGCTGCACACAATCCCTGCCCACACGACACTCCCTTCCCTTCTTCCCCTCCCTTCCCTTATCTTCAGTTCCTATGTCTTCGCTTTCTTTGTTTTCTTCCCTTCTCTTTGATGCACTTCTTATCTACACCTTCTTTCCCTTCCCTTCGTTATTTATCTTCATGTCATTTCATTTCCCATATCTTCATTTTGCTTGCCTTCCCTTCTTTCCTTCTCTTCTCTTCATTTCTCATATTTTCACTTCCCTCTCCTTGACATCTTCACTTCTATTGTGTTTTTTCCTCTTTCCCCTTTCCTTTCTTTCCCTGTCCATATCTTCACCTTCCTTGTCTTCCCTTCTTTCCTTCTCTTCTCTTCACTTCCCACATCTTCTCTTCCCTTTCCTTGACATCTTCACTTCTCTTTCCTTTCTTACTTTTTCCTCTTTCCTTCCTCTCCCTTTCCATTTCTTTCCCTAACCTTCCTTTTACTTCACCTCTCCTGTCCTTCCCTTCCCATTCATTCACCTTTCATTCAGTTCTTATCCTTCTTTCCCCTTCCTTTATCCTTCCCTTTTAATAAGCTAAAAGTTGAGCTTTCTTACACAACACACACTCCCTTTCCTTCCCTTCCCATAGGTCCAACTAACACACACATCCCTTCTCTGTCCTTAACCTACCCACAGACACTTCCCCTTCTGGTCACTCCGGGCGGAAGGGGCAGCTGAGGAGGGTGGTGGAGGGTAGGGAGGGGCAGAAGGGAGCAGGAGGCTGGGAGGGGGAGAGGGTAGTGGTTCCAGGTGGGCGGTTCGAGACAAGCTGACTTATGAGACGCCCTACGCTCGTTATGTCCTGCTCACAACTCGTAATTTGTCAATATGGGTGAGTGGGCATCGCCTCGCTAACCTCCTGAACCACCCTCCCACACCACCATCTTGTCCTGCCTTCCTTCCTCCCTCACTCTTTCTTCCTTCTTTTTCGATATGGTCTCTCTCTCCTTCCTGATCCCATCCCCTCCCCACCCACACCCTTCATTCATTCCTTCCTTCCTCCCTCTCTTCCTTCCTTCTTTTTCGATATGGTCTCTCTGTCCTTCCTGATCCCATCCCCTCCCCACCCACACCCTGTCCATCCTTCCTTCCTTCCTTCCTCACTCTTCCTTCCTTCTTTTTCGATATGGTCTCTCTGTCCTTCCTGAACCACCCCCTTCCCCACCCACACCCTGTTCTTCCTTCCTTCCTTCCTCCCTCACTCCTTCCTTCTTTTTCGATATGGTCTCTCTGTCCTTCCTGATCCCATCCCCTCCCCAGCCACACCCTGTCCTTCCTTCCTTCCTTCCTTCCTTCCTCACTCTTCCTTCTTTTTCGATATGGTGTCTCTATCCTTCTCTGAGCCCATCCCTTTAATCTTTTCTTTTCTTCGTTTCTTCTTTCTCGATGCCGTCTCTACCCTTCCTCCCTTCCTCCCTCCCCTCAAGTCTCATTTTTTTTCCTTCCCTCCTCTCTCCTCTTCCTCCCTTCTCGATGCGTTCCTTCTATCCTTCCTAACCACCCACCATCTTAAGTTCTGTCCTTCCTTCCTTCCTTCCTTTCCCTTCCTTCTTTCCTCCCTCCTCCTTTTCCTTCCTTCCTTCTTGTTACGGTCTTTCATCCTCCCTAACCTTCCACCCTTCTTAAGTCCCGTCCTTCCTTCCTCTCTCTCCTCTCCTTCCTTTTCCCTCCTTCCTTCGTTCTTGATATGTTAGTGCTGATGATGATAGTGGTGGTGTGCGTTAGTGTGTATGTGCGTGTTATTGAGAGAGACGGAGAGAGAGAAAGGAAGAACACTGAAGAAAATAAATAACTCCACGCGATGTTAATTTCCACCACACCGTCAGAAAATAACAACAACAGAAGAAGCCAAGAATCATCACCACACTTATTGAGCTACAACGAACACCGATAGAATAATAACACGGGACTCACTCACTCACTCACGGACGGACGCACTGAAACAAAAACAAAAGCAAAACAAAAGACCAACAACAACGAAGAGGAAAAAAACTCGAGCTATAAAAGTGTGAAACAGACGATGCAAAACGCGTGGCGAATAGAAAGACGCGTGACCGATGAGCCGTGAGGTAAAAAAAATGATCCTCCTCCTCCTCCTCCTCCTCCTCCTCCTCCTCTTCCTCCTCTTCCCGCCCTAATGCTGACCGTCGTTTAGCATTTTTCACGGCAGGAGACAAATGACCTGCCGTACGCTGTTCCTTTTTAGCCCTCACTCTTTCCCGCAGTCTCCCCTTACCCCCGAACCCTCCCGACCGACCCCCGTTTTCTTTCCCCCTTCAGCGACGAGGACGAGAAATGAAGAAGAAAAAGCACACGCTCTATGTCCCCAAATCATCACCTCCTTAACCTAATTGTCATATATATTCGCATCTTATTCACTCGATTCGCCTCACCTCGAAAGCCAAAGGTCGTTTTGTTAAAGTCTCGGCTCCTCTGTTCGTGTGTTTGAAAAGCCTCTCGGAGTTGTTGCGGTTTTCATGGTCTGTTCTGTGATGGTATAGTGATGGTTCTACCCGACTGCTGCACCTTGAACGGAGAAATCGCCCACTAAAACCCGGTTACTCTTCTCTGTAGTTGCAATGGGAGCTCGATGCGTTTTAGAATATGGAACGAAGTCTCATCGTCTTTTTCTCCTCACCTCGAAAGACAAGGGTCGTACATTTCGGCTTCCAAAAGCACATACTTGACAAGGCTTCCGTAGGCGTTTGGGGCATTTCCAGGGGTAGTTTTGTAGGCGTTTTGGGCATTTCCGGAGGTAGTTTTGTAGGCGTTTTGGGCATTTCCGGAGGTAGTTTTGTAGGCGTTTTGGGCATTTTCAGGGGTAGTTTTGTAGGCGTTTTGGGCATTTCCGGAGGTAGTTTTGTAGGCGTTTTGGGCATTTCCAGGGGTAATTTTGTAGGCGTTTTGGGCATTTCCAGGGGTAGTTTTGTAGGCGTTTTGGGCATTTCCAGGGGTACTTTCATGACCCTGGTGGTAGCTTGAGCCTTCTTCTGTACCATGAACCTAAAGAAACACTCATAAGAACCCGATTTACCTCCTTTTTTGGCCTCTGGAAATAGCTGATGTGAGGGGCGGAAGCGTTTAGCAGTACCGACCCAAGCCTCGCCTCCGTCGCCGCCTCCGTCAGTGTGTCGTTGTATTTCCTCCTTGCATTACGCTGTTTGCTCTTTCACTGTCCCTCTGAGGCGCCATTAAGAGGCTCGCGTGACGAAGGGCAGTTGACCACGCCTCTTCCTGGGCCCTGCGAGAGAGAGAGAGAGAGAGAGAGAGAGAGAGAGAGAGAGAGAGAAGAGAAGAGAAGACAGAAAAAGACAAGAAAAGAGAAGAAAAAAATAAATAAAAGAATTGAGAGGATGAAAAGAGAAGAAAAGAAAAGGGAAGATGAAAGAGTAAAGATGACAAGAAAAAAGAAGAGAAGAAACGAAGAGAGAGACAGACAGAGAGAAAGGGACAGACAGATCAGAATTTCAGGACATACATATATTAAAAAATTCACCGAACGAAGCAAAGGGCGAAGTCCGGGAACGAACGAAAGAGATAGCGGAGCGGGATCATGAGACGGGAAATAAAAGGAATTAGAAGACAAGGAGAATAAAGGGGAGGAGGGCAAATAAGCGGATGAAAAAAGAACACACAAGAGGTGAAAAATGGACGCGATGAGAAAAGGGTGGATGTAAAATATAAGTTGAAAGACAACAAAGAAGGAAAACAAGGAGATAATTAAATCAAGAAGATAGATAGAGGACAATTATGTACGAGAATAAAGAGAATGAGAGGAAGGAAGAATGCGAAGAATAAAGGAGAAGGAGAGGGAAGCGGAAAAAGGGGGAGAGAGAGAGAGAAGAAGTAAACATAAAGACACAGAAAAAGAAATAAAGAGAGAGAGAGACGAAAGCAAACACGAAGAAAGACAGAGAAAGAGACACAGAGAAACCGATAAAGAAGATAAATTTGAAGAAGGGAAAAAACGAAATAAAAAAAACAATAAAAACTAATTATGGAAAAAGACGAAAGCAAATATGAAGAAGAAGAACAAGAAAGGGAAGAGGAAATGGACTTTAATTTGAAGAGACAATGAAACAGGAAGAAAAAGGAAGATTATAAGACAAACACCTGACAGAACGTGAATTAATTATGTCTCGAGGTGTCCAGCAACAGGTGACCGACAATAATTACAGGTGACCAAGGGATCTCTCTCACCTGACTTTCCCTTTCTCTTGTATCTCCTCTCTTTCTACTTTCCCTTTCGGACTTTCCCTTTTACTCCTTTTCCACTTTTATCTCCTTTTTTTTCTCCTTTTCTTTCTCTTTCTAATATTCGTTTTCTTTTTTATCTCTTCTTTTCTTTCGCTTTCTGAATTTTCTTTCCTCTTATCTTCTCCCTTTCTCCTTTTCTCTTCCCCTTCCTAATCTTTCCTTTCTCTTTTATCTCCTCCCTTTCTTCCTTATTCTTCCTTTCTAATCTTCCCTTTCACTTTTTTCTCCTCCCTTTCTTTCTTCACTCCCTTTTTCTGATTTTTGCTTTCACTTTTATCTCCCTTTCTCCTCTCTCCTTTTTTCTGATTCTCCCTTTCGGCTCAGTAGAAGGAAGAGAGGCAAACACACACACACACACACACACACACACACACACACACACACACAGGATCGGTCACTCTATAATCGAGGGGATGTGAGGGGAAAAGGGAGAGAGGGGGGTGAGGGAGGAGGTAGAGGGAAGGAGGAAGGGGGGGGGGAAGGGTTGAAGGATAGCCATCACCTTGTAATTAGTAGGTAAGGTGGTGGTGATGGTGGTGGTGGTGGTGGTGGTGGTGGTGATGGTGGTGGTGGTGGTGGTGATGGTGGTGGTGGTGGTGATGGTGGTGGTGGTGGTCAAGCCTTAATCTATAGGCCTTGATACGGTTTTTTTTTTTTCTTTTCATTCATCTCTGTTTGTTGCCCTTTACGTCTCGGCTTATCAATAGGGCAGTAATTTCTCTCTCTCTCTCTCTCTCTCTCTCTCTCTCTCTCTCTCTCTCTCTCTCTCTCTCTCTCTCTCTCTCTCTCTCTCTCTCTCTCTCTCTCTCTCTCTCTCTCTCTCTCTCTCTCTCTCTCTCTCGCTCTCGCTCTCTATCTCTCTGTTTGCACTTTGAATACTCTTGTTTGTGTGTGTGTTTGTAGCGTATGTGTGTGTGTGTGTGTGTGTGTGTGTGTGTGTGTGTGTGTGTGTGTGTGTGTGTGTGTGTGTGTGTGTGCGCTCCCCTATACTTGCTTGTCTCAATGTTTGTTTACTTGTTTGACTCTTGTTTAATATTTGTTTTTTTTTTTAATATTTGTTTTCCCGGGACCGAAGTAGCATTTATATTTGTCCTCCCTCCCATTCATCACGTTTCCATAAGGTCTTAAGTACCGGGGGAACAATGCTCTCTTCTTTTCCCTCCTTTGTTTATTGTTCTTTTATTTATCTTACTTAACAAATGAGTCTTTCTATCTTTTTTTCTCGTCACAAAATGTCTGGTTACTGACGCGCTCTCTTTCTCTCATGTTCTTCGTTTCTCTGTTTTGTTTTTCTTCATATTTATTGTTGTTTTCTTGTTTACTAGTTTCTGTACGAGTTTCTAAGCATATCAGTGACGTACGCACACACACACACACACACACGTACACAAACACTCACACACACCATCCATTCTTCTTTGCATTCATTCTAAACACCAAACAGACGGACATTCTTAACACACCCAAACAGACAGACAGATAGACAGACAGACAGACAGACAACGAAGAGAAAATGAGACAAAAAGAAAACAAAGTAAAAATAGAGCGAAAAATAGGAATAATAAACGAAATATCAAAAGAAAAGAACGGAAGAGAGAGAGAGAGAGAGAGAGAGTTTATGAAGGTGAAGTCCTGGAAAAGAGTTAAAAGTCCTGCCTGTGTGTGTTTGAGGCGACGATGGTACGAGGCATCAAACTTGCAGGAGCCTCGACGGAGCTCCGCGCATTAAATCATCAGTCCAGGTATGCAGAGGAGCCGGTTGTGGAGGGGGGGTGGGGGGAGGGGAAGGTAGGTCAGGTGTTTGAGGGGGAGGGAGACGAGGGTAGAGAGGAGAGATGACATTTATATTTATAGTGCAAGTTACTTTGTGTGTTGGGAGGGAGGGGAGGGAGGAAGTGTAGGGGGGTGGGGGTTTTCTCTGTGTGTGTGTTTGTGTGTATGTGTGTGGAGTGACGTCAGTATACACTCGGTCATCTCAGTCCCCGACACACTCACAACACATTCCGTAGTTCCACTCTTGCCTTCAGTCCTGCCCGACACTTGCCGACCATAAGCTGGACATGGACATCGCGCCTCTGTGCCCTTTGGTCCTCGTCTTGTGTCTTGAAGTGAGGTGAGGATGCAGATGGTTCACGCTAAGGCAAAGGTACTGTTAGGAGGAGCATTTTTTTGTACGATTTCTACACAAGTTATCTACTGCCCTAAAGCCTAAAGTTGAAGCATAATGAGATAAATTAAAACTTGTAGAAAGGTTGAAAAAGCTGCCAACACCGGTTTTCTTATATTCAAGTAGTAAACATGGATGAATTTAGACGTTTAATGGAAACTTTCTCCGTATTTATTGATTCGAAGAGAACTTTTGGCGTTTATTTATGAGAATTAGATAAAAATAGAGATAGTTATGAAGGTTTAAATGCTTGAATATTGGAAACTCAAAAGAATGAAAGAAAGTATAGGCGATGATAGAGATATTGTACGCAAGGTTTTTTTTTATGAATATTCGTTAATAAGAAAATAATAGACAAAATGAGTGTTAAAACAAAAGAGATTCGTATGATACTCTTAGTGGACTTACGTATTCTCTCTACCGTACGACACTTTAAGGATAACATCACACTAATTCTAATTAGACGAAAAAAATAGTTGTCCTTGATATAAAGCAAGAAAACTTACATTTATCAACTATACACTGTCTCATTATGCTTTAACACTTAGGCAAAAAAAAAAAAAAAAAAAAAAAAAAGTGAAATTTGACCATCATATGCATTCCTGTTGCTTATAAGTGGCCCAGGTGTTAAATTTCTACAGGTAAGCGAGTCTCCAGGTGCAAAAATGATCCTTGCCTGCCATATACCTTACCTGAGCTGCGTTATGTCCTACCTGGCGCACGCGGGAAGGGAGGAATGATGACCCAAGTGGCTGCGATTTGCTTCCTGAAATTGCACGAGAAAATAAGTCGGAAAATTGTGCTGAATCGTTTATCCCTGAAGACAGACTTAGACTTAACCACTTCCTGAGACTTAAGTGGAAAATTGCTTTGATGTACGTAGCTGAGAGGACTGGGAAACGCACATATACACACGCACACGCACACATATTCACGTACACACGCATCTTCACCCCTACAAATGGCTGCTCTGATCTTTCTCTGTACGTTCTTATTTCATTCATTTTGGCTTTATTTCCTTCCTCTGTTTTCTCCCTCGTCACTTTTTCTCTCGTTCGTCAACACACACACATGCACACACACACGTTCACAGACACCTTCACCCCTACAAATGGCTCCTTGATCGTTCTCACTACGTTCATACTTCCATTCCATTTTCCTCCGTTCCTTTTCTTCACTTTCTCCCTCATCTCTTTTTTTCCTCTCGTTCATCAACACACACACATGCACACACACACACGTTCACAAACACCTTCACCCCTACACATGGCTCCTTGATCGTTTTCTCCACGTTCTCTCTCTTTCCATTTTCCTCCGCTTCACAATTTCCACCTTCCTCCTCTCCTCCTCCTCTTCTCCTTCCTTTACTCTCTCCCTCGCCTCTTCTTCTCTCTCTCGTTTATCATTCCCCTCCGTCTTAATATTTGCCTAAGTCTTCAGTTTCTTGCTTCCCCTCAATTAGGTAAACAAACTGAATCTCTCTCTCTCTCTCTCTCTCTCTCTCTCTCTCTCTCTCTCTCTCTCTCTCTCTCTCTCTCTCTCTCTCTCTCTCTCTCTCTCTCTCTCTCTCTCTCTCTCTCTCTCTCTCTCTCTCTCTCTCTCTCTCTCTCTCTCTCTCTCTCTCTCTCTCTCGCTCTCGCTTTCGTTCTCGTTTCGTTTCTTTCTTCCTCTCTTATGTCAGTTAAAAGGATCAGTTCACGTTCCTTAATCACAAATGACGTTCGATTCGACAAACTTTGGTCGCTATAAGTCACAGAGAATCGCTTTTAACTCCTTCCGGATCCGACTTTGGGACTTAAGGACTCGCTAACGCCTCCTGTCTTTACGCATGAACCCGAAATTGACAGCCGTTGTGTACCTGGCTCGCCTCCTAATCGGGTTTGTTCCTCTCGTTGATGTGAGTTGACCTGATCTTGCGGTGCTTGAGTGCGGCGACTTCGGTGTTGGGTAGTTCGTCGTGAGGGGTCCGTGTACTGAGTCATTACACCTGGACGAAGGACTTGTTGATACTTACCTGCTCTCTAAGTGCCCCGAGTTTCCTTCCCCCTGCCAGAAAAGAGACGGACAGTTGGGTATTGTTAGTTTGTTGAGGATATACAAAACAGCATAGAAGACTTTACATTACTACGAAGAAAAGTGCCTTCTAATTGACTCGAGTTTCCTTCCCCCTGCCAGAAATGAGACGGACAGTTGGGTATTGTTAGTTTGTTGAGGATATACAAAACAGCATAGAAGACTTTACATTACTACGAAGAAAAGTGCCTTCTAATTGACCCGAGTTTCCTTCCCCCTGCCAGAAATGAGACGGACAGTTGGGTATTGTTAGTTTATTGAGGACATACATAGCAGCATAGAAGACTTTACATTACCACGAAGGAGGATATACAAAACAGCATAGAAGACTTTACATTACCACGAAGAAAAGTACAGTACGAGTGAGATTCCTGATGGCAACGGAGAAGTGGTTATAGACAGTTTATTGAGCACATCGAAAGGAACACAGTGGACTTTCTATTAAGACGAAGAAAAGTTGAACACGAGAGAGATTCATAATGGCAAATTCAACAACGATCCATGAGGTAGAGAAGTTAAAATCACTGCCACCTACTTTAATTTTGACCCAAGTGGCAGATCAAAGATGAGATAACGAAAAATGTACAAGAAAATCACGCAAGACACTACCCCAAGAAAACTACAGACCAAGAAAAAAGAAAAAAAAAAGACCTGGACTACTTTTGCTGACACGAAAGATAACTACCCCAAGGAAACTACAGACCATGGAAAAAAGAAAAAAAAAAAAGACCTGGGTTACTTTTGCTAACACGAAAGATTACTACCCCAAGGAAACTATTGCCCGAAGAAGACACCAAAAACCAAAGACGAGGATCCTTTCTGAAAACACGAGGAAGCAAGTAATCACGCATCACTTACAACCCAAGGACCCAAACACACCCTTCTCCGCCTTCACCGCCACTACCTCCCTCCGTCAGGCTATAGCTAAGGGCTGATGGACTTATGGGCCGCCTAACTACCCCATTGTCACCTCTCCCACGCCCTGAATGCCTCCTGATCCTCCTCCGCCACGTATACAGATTCTGATTCCCCTTCGTGTCGCTTAAACCCACCTCCGTCTGCGTCTTCTGCGTCTCCTACAGATTGCCGCCCTGGGTGTCTAATGAGGGTGTGTTATACATGTTTACGACCTGTTCCAATGGGTAATAAGTCAACATCTGTCTGCATGATACCTGTAATACTAGTTCTTTACGTGTCTTAATGCTTTTTCTTCACGGATGAGTAAAAAATGGTTAAAATATCTCTTCATTCAGTAAGTCATTTTTACGTTTTTTTTTCTGTACGCCGAACACTTGCGAGTCAGACACCTTTCGCTCCACCTCTTCTGGTTTCTTCATTCACACGTAAAAAGTTAATTAAAATGTTTCCGTAAAGCCAGGTAGATTTTTCCCACCTGTAAAGTCTGGTTTCCTTTCGGTCTGGGTCCTCGTAGCTAACCTTACGATCTGTAGCAGCGCTGAAGGGCCTCTCCCCTCTCGACTCCTTACCTGTCGGGGCATAAAGAGTGTATTTTCCTTCCAGATAAATAAGGAGAGCGCTTTGAATCACTCTCGCACCTGGGTTCATTCAGCGGCGCCCCTCCTTCATCCCTCTCCTCCTCCGGTTCTCCTCCATTCCTCCTTCACCGTCTCTTCCTCAGCTCTCCATTAGCACCTCGACCCTCAGCCACTCTCTCTCCCCTCTCTAATTTCTTCCCTCATTTACCCTCATTCTCGCCCCGTCATCCCTTTGTCTTCGCTCCGTCCCCTCGTCTCCTCCGTATTTCTTT
This sequence comes from Eriocheir sinensis, assembly GCF_024679095.1. NCBI lineage: Eukaryota > Metazoa > Arthropoda > Malacostraca > Decapoda > Varunidae > Eriocheir > Eriocheir sinensis. The sequence continues at coordinate 18,517,186 of NC_066530.1, forward strand.
TCCCCTTTACGCGTCTTTTATTAACTTAGCGCCGCCCGGTTTAGTAGCTCGGCTCAACCTGCTCGATGTGATGTTTCCGCCGCATTTCCTTTATTAATTGAGCTAAACAGAGGACGTGCGAGAAGGGAATAAAGCAGTGAAGTCGTATATTTTGCGTTTTCTAGGTTAAAGATCGGGTTGTTTCATGTTTTTCTCCTTTGGTTTTTGTTCTTTTGGTTGTGTTGTGTTGTTTGCAAGAGAGAGGAAGGGTTGAGTGAGGGTTTGTTTACCTTCTTGAGTCATAACTAATAATTCTTTACCTCAAATTCGGAATAAGGCAGGGAAGTCGTATTCTGCGTTTGCTGGGTTTCAGAGTCGTGTTGTTTTCATGTTTTCCGCTTTGGTTTTCGTTATTTTAGTTGTTTTATGTTGTTAGTAAGAGAGAGGAAGGAATGAGTGAGGATTTGTTTACATTCTTGCATCGTGACTCTTATTCTTCGGTTCCAGTACCACCGTTTGTGTCTTGTGTGAGTGGCGATGATTTCCAGGAGAGAGAAAAGGTAAAAACTGCTGGAAATATCGTAACGGTGAGGAACTGCGTGTTTATGTCCGTTACGATTTTAGATATTATCGGTGTCTGTCTGTGTGTGTACCTGTGTGTGCCTGTCTTCCTGTCTGTCTGTCTCTCAAGTTATCTTTCTTTTTTTATTGAGAAAGAAAGAGAGAGAAACAGGTGTAGACAGCCAGCCATGCAAACTGTTGACAATATATACACAGACAGCCAGGAAGACACAATAAACAGTCAGACAGAGATAGACAGACAGACAGAAGACCAGACAAGCAGACAGACACTTATACAGACAGCTACACACACACACACACACACACACACACACACACACACACACACACACACACACACAAGTCGAAGTCAGTGTAAGAACTAGACACACACACACACACACACACACACACACACACACACACACACACACACACACACACACACACACACACACACACACACACACACACACACACAGACAGACAGACAGACGCTGAGGCCGCCGAGGGGCAAGACTGATGGCCTCCTGCAGCCGCCCTTTGTCTCGTGGCCAGGGCGAGGGTCCTCCTGCCGCCGCCCGCTGCCTGGAGTGGCCTCTCGCGCCCCGCACTGGATCACCGGGATAACCTGGATCACCTCACGCCGCGGCCACGGCTGAGGGATGGCTTCTCAAGGTCGCTCCCTCCTGCCTCCCTCCTTCCCTCCCTTCCCTTCTCTCCTCCCTTCTGTGTTCCCTTTCTTCCCCTTTCCCCCTCCTGACGTATTTCCCTTGTCTTCCCCTTCCTTCCTGACGCCCCTTTCCTTTCTCTCTCTCTCTCTTGCAGCTCTTTCCCTCCCTTCCTCTTCCCTGTATCCCTTCCTTTCTCTGCCTTCCGTTCCCTTCCCTTCCCTCTCCCCTTCCTGTAGCTCTTCCCCTTCTTTCTTTCCTTCTGCAGCCCTTTCTCTCCTTCTCTCCCTTCCGACACCCTTCCTTTCCCTTCCTTACTCGTTTCTTCCTTCCCTGCCCTTCCTCCTTCCTACGGTCTTTCCCTTCCACTCCCTCTCATTCCTGCAGTCCTTCCCTTCTTCCCTCCTACCTCTCTTTCCCTTACTTCCTCTTGCAGCCCTTCCTTTCCCTTCCTTTCTGCAGCCCTCCTTCAGTTTCTCTCCCTTCCCTTCCTTCCCTTCTACAGCCCTTCCTTTCCTTCTCTCCCTTCCTTCTGTAGCCCTTCCTTCCCTTCTCTCCCTCCCTTCAGCAGCCCTCCCTTTCCTTCTCTCCCTCCCTTCTGCAGCCCTTCCTTCCCTTCTCTCCCATCCTTCTGTAGCCCTTCCCTTCTCTCCCTCCCTTCAGCAGCCCTTCCTTTCCTTCTCTCCCTCCCTTCAACAGCCCTTCCTTCCTGTTCCTCCCTTCCCTTCCCTCCCTACTACATCCTTTCCTTCCCTTCTCTCCCTCCTGCCTCCCTGCCTCCTTTGCTCTATAAAAAAAATACTTCACACTACCCCGTCTTTTCGTTCTCGCGCGTATCGACGGGGCGAATAAACACCGGCGCTATGCAAGAAAAGTTTGTGTATCATCGTTTGTCAGCCGCATCACACGTGTTTTAGTCAATAGCGACATGAATAATTGGTCAGGGGTGGTGAATGATTAGCGGGGAGGAGGAGGAGGGAGGGGTTAGGTTTGTAGTGGGAGAGAAAATGGAGGTGGAGAAGTGGCAGAGTAGAGGTGGGTGAGGATAGTGGGAGGGTGTATTTGTGGGAAAAGTAGGTGTTTTGTATAGGAAGAGAGGAAGGGAGGGAGGGAGGGGTTTGGTTTGTAGTGGGAGAGAAAATGGAGGTGGAGAAGTGGCAGAGTAGAAGTGGGTGGAAGGTAGCGGGAGGGTGTATTTCTAGTGGAAGTGGAAGGTGTTTTGTATAGGAAAAGAGGAAGGAAGGGAGGGGTTAGGTTTGTAGTGGGTGAAGGTAGGTGTAGGTGGAGAAGTGGCAGAGGAAAGGTGGGTGGAAGATAGTGGGTGGGTTTATTAATGGTGGAAGTTTAATGTGTTTTGTATAGGAAGAGAGGAAGGGAGGGAGGGAGGGATTAAGTTTGTAGAGGACGAAGGTGGATGTAGATGGTAGAGTGGCAGAGGAGAGGTGGTGGTAAAGGTAGGGAAGTGGAAGATAGTGGAAGGGTATTCGTGGAGTGGTATTGGGAGAGGAGTGGAATGGATGAGGTGGAGAGAGAGCTTTTTGTAGTGTATATAGTTTTGTTATAGCTTATTTTACGATCGTGGTATGAATGGTAGGCTTATATATTTTTGTAGTAAAGAGAAATAGAAACTGAGGAAAGGTGGGAGAGAAAAGGTAAGGTAGAGAAGAGAGGTAGGTAGCAGAAGAGGAAAGATTAAAGAAGAAAGGTATATAGCAGAGTAAAAAAGGGAAGGTAGGGGAGGAAAGATAAGGTAGAGAAGGAAATGAAGATAAATAGAGAGAAATGATAGACGGAGAGAAGGAAAGGCAAATGGAAATGGAGAGGAAGGGAAAGTTACAAGAGAGGAAAGATAATTAGCAAGAGAGATAAGGTAGATAAAAAGGTACAGCTGATAGACTTACACTACTTATACTCGTGGCCTCAGTGCTCATCTCCGTCACACACGCCCTTTGGTAGCTGAAGAGGAAGGGAACAGTGGAAAGGTATAGAAGCGTTTGAGGGAAAAGTTAGGTAGATATAAATTTTAAGGAATCATACACTGTGATTACGCGTGGCCTTAGTGCTCATCTCCGTCACACACGCCCTTGGTAGCTGAAGAGGAAGGGAACTGTGGGAAGGTATTGAAGCATTGGAGGGAAAATTTAGGTAGATAAAAATGTTAAAAAGGAGTCATACACTGTGATTACGCGTGGCCTTAGTGCTCATCTCCGTCACACACGCCCCTGGTAGCTGAAGAGGAAAGGAAGAGGAAAGAAAAAGAAGTGTTCCAGGCTGACTAAGACGTGACCAGCCAGGCTCCTCCGCGGCTACACTTAAGTGGTTGATGGCGGAGAGATAAGTGAGATGTGTGTCTTTTCCAGGCGGGGGGCGATGATGGTGGCGGCGGGGGGGGGGCGTAGGGGGGAAGGGGGAGGGGGCAGAGTGGTGTGTGGCCGGCTGAGGACCCCCTGTGGCGTGATACCTCGAACACACACACGCACGCACGCACGCACTCGGACACACACACACACACACACACACACTCCAGGACACCCCCCTCTCCCTCTCTCCCTTTCTCCTCCCACTCTTCCCTTCTCTCCTTCCTCTTTTTCTCTCCTTTCTCCCACTCTCACCCTTCCTTTACCTCTCCCTCTACCCTCTCCCTTTCTTCTCTCCCTTCTCCTCCCTTCCTTAGCTTACTTTACCTCTCCCAACTCTCTCTCTCTCTCTCTCCCTTACTCTCTTCTGTCCTCCCTTATCTCTCCCTTCCCCTCACATCTCCCTTTTCCCCTCGCTCCTCCCTTCCTTACCTTTCCTTTTCCCCTACTCCCCCCCCCTCCATCCCCTACTCCCCCTCCTTCCTCCCCCACTCCCTCCCCTATTACCCCCTCCTCCTCTCCCCTCCCCCCGGGGCTGATTAACTGGACCCGCTGGCTTCCTTAACACCTGGAAAAATGTTGCCAATTTGTTGCGGTCTTTTTAAGAGAGCGGCGCCGGCGGGTGATTATTTGGCGAACTTTTGTGGCGTGGACGATTTATGTGGCGCCCTAAAAGGACCTGATGCTTTTGTGGCGGGGGAGGAGGCATTGTTGGAGGAGGAGGAGGAAGTCGCGACGAAGGATGGATTAGCTGGCGGACAATTACACACTCACCCACCTACCTACACAGCTTTCCCGGGGCGGCGGTTTGGTTTGTTTTGATAGCTGTTGTGCGCCTGGTTTTCCTGTGTGTTGCTGTGTTGGTCTAATTTGTTGTTTGTTGTTCCTTCCTTCCTTCCTGGGTGTTCCTTCATTCCTTGTGTTAATTGGCTTTTTTGTTTGTTTTTGTTTTTTGTTCTTTTGATTGTCATTCAGTCAGTCATTGATTCATATGTATACGTTCTAATCCTTCTTCCGTTTGTTGATCCTTTTTTCTCCTCCTCGATGTTCCTTCTTTGTGGTACTTTTCTTTATTTTTTTTTCTGCTAGCTACCGCCATCCATGTCTTGTCCTTCCCCTTCCCTCACCTTCCCCCTCTTTCCTCCCCTTTACTTCCCCTCTCCTCTCGCTACTGCCCTCCATGTCTTGTCCTTCCCCTTCCCTCACCTTCCCCCTCTTTCCTCCCCTTTACTTCCTCTCTCCTCTCGCTACTGCCCTCCATGTCTTGTCCTTCCCCTTCCCTCACCTTCCCCCTCTTTCCTTCCCTTTACTTCCCCTCTCCCCTCGCTACTGCCCTCCATGTCTTGTCCTTCCCCTTCCCTCACCTTCCCCTCTTTCCTCCCCTTTACTTCCCCTCTCCTCTCGCTACTGCCCTCCATGTCTTGTCCTTCCCCTTCCCTCACCTTCCCCCTCTTTCCTTCCCTTTACTTCCCCTCTCCTCTCGCTACTGCCCTCCATGTCTTGTCCTTCCCCTTCCCTCTCCTTCCTTCCCCTTCCTTATCTTTCCTTTCCCCTTCTCCTCTAGTCACTGTCATTCATTAATTCATATTCAAAAGATAATGTTTGTTTCTGTCATTCTTCCTAAATTTAATGCAGTTCCTTCCTGCTAAGTGTTCACTGTGCTACTCTACCTTACACAATTTGTTTATTTTTTGGGGATAGTCATTGAGTCATTAATATGTAGAAGATAATAGTTTGATTCCTCTTTACACATTCTAGGACACACCCAGATACTGATGGGCGTGTTATATGCTCCTCCACCCTTCATTCTTTTCCTCTTACACCTCGAGACCGGCGTCATTAGTAGGAGAAATAACCTCTTTTTAGCCAAGCCTTTCGTTCGAGGTCAGCAGAGAAGACAGGGCGGCAAATTACGTAATTACACGGATACTCATAATTGCAAGGTAATCGTCAATGAAGGAATCAGTTGCGAGCGCCTGTGAATAGCGGGGAAGGTAATGACACCCTTCTCGAGGCGGCAATAACCCTCCTAATGACAGTAATGCTGGGTGGACTAAGGGGGGAGGGAGAGGGAGGGGAGAGAGAGGGGGTAGAGGGGAGGGAGGGAGATGTTGGTGGGAGCTCTCCTCGATTATGACAAATTACAACACTTGATGAAGGTCGGTGTGAGGACGAAGGGGCGTAAGGAGGTAGAGGAGGAGGAAGAGGAGGAGGAGGGGGAGGAGGAGGAAGGGAAGGAAAAGGAAGTGAGGGAGGCGAGAGGGATGGAGGGGAGGGGGAAGGGAAGGGAAAGCAATGAAGGAAAGGGAAGGGAGCGAGAAGGAAGGGAAGGAGAAGGAAGGGAAGGAGAGGGAAAGGAAGGAAATGAGAGGGAAGGAGAAGAACAGGGAAGGGAAGGAGAAGGAAGGAAAAGGAGTGGAAAGGAAGGAAAAGGGAAGGGAGGGAAATGGAAGAAGGGGCAACAAAAGGAGATGGGAGGAAAGGAGAAAGGGGGAGAAGGGAACTAGGGGTTGTAAGTAATGAGACTCTTTTAACACACACACACACACACACACACACACACACACACACACACACACACACACACACACACACACTGCACAAGATACACCTCTCACAAGTCTTCACGTATAATTACAGCTCCCAGCACCCAGTAACTCACGCCCGATGCTTCATTACAGACTACCTCTTAACATGCATTCGGCTAATTCCCTGAGACTCCGCGAATTACTTGTTCTTCCGCGTACACTTACTGTCACCTCAATAATGAACTTCAATAATGAGTGCTAATGTCTTGCTCCCTCCCCTTCCCTTCCTTCCTTCCCCTTCTTCTCTAGTCACTGCCCTTCATGTCCTGTCCCTCCCCTGTCCTCCCCTTCCCTCTCCTTCCCTTCCTTCCCCTTCTTCTTATGTCACTGCCCTTCATGTCTTGTCCCTCCCCTGTCCTCCCCTTCCCTCTCCTTCCTTTCCTTCCCCTTCTCTTCTCATGTCACTGCCCTTCATGTCCTGTCCCTCCCCTTCCTTCCTCTTCCTTTCCCTTCCTTCCTTTTTCCTGCCCCTCTCCGTTAGCTACCGTCATCCATGTCTTGTCCCTCCCCTTCCCTCTCCCTCCCCGTCCGTTCCTTCCCCTTCTTCTCTAGTCACTGCCCTTCATGTCCTATCCCTCCCCTTCTTTCCCCTTCCTTTCCCTTTCATCCTTTTCCTTCCCCTCTTCGCTAGCTACCGCCATCCATGTCTTGGCCCTCCCCTTCCTTCCCCTTCCTTCCCCTTCCTTATCTTTCCTTTCCCCTTCTCCGCTAGCCACTGCCCTCATGTCTTGTCCCTCCCCTCCCTTCCCCTTCCTTCCTCCCCCTTCCTTCCCCTCTCCCCTACCCTCTGCCCCCCTCTCGTTCCCTTCCCTTGAGGTCCAGCCTTCGTTCGACCCAACTCATTAAACACGGTCGTAAATATCAAAGTTTTTCATTATTTACTTCGCACTCTTTTGCTTGTCTCTTTTGTATCACGTTCCTATATCAACACTTCATTCTTTCTCTATGTTTCTCATTTATTTGCCTATTCCTTCAGTATCACGTAACAACACTAACAAAACTCAACACTAACACAATATTCCTACGTCATATTTTTCCTCTCTTCGCCTGTCTATTCAATATCACGCCCTAATATTAACACGACTTGCATTTTCCTCATATAGTACAGATATTTATTAATCATTTCACAAGTTTGGTTCAGGTAGCACTTCATGATCCCTGTTGTCTCGTGCCGGAATGTTATTAGTATGATGCCCTGTTTCTATATAAATATCGCTCTGTGTCAACAAAGTCACACTTCACACAACCTTTAATTTTAACACATCTAAAGTTGACCCACGGAAGCCAAATATCATGTCCCTCCCTTTCCCTCTCTCTTAGGCACCGTCCTTTAGTCCTCAGTGGAACCTCCCTCGGACAGCCAACCCTCACCTCCCACAAGACTTATTCCTAACCCTTATAATGAGACTAAGAGTAAACATATATGACAAGAAAGACTTATAGATACCGGCTGTGATGTTTCTATTCTTTCCTACCTCCATATAGATCATTACAGCCTTCCTCGGTCAACATACTCACAGTAGCTTTAGTTCTAACCTGAGTAAGGGGGAAAGGCGTATACATATGTTAGGACCCACGGAGGCCGGCAGTGAGGGTCTGAGTGTTCATTGTGGTCGTGAGTTATGGCGACAGCTGTGTCCTGCCCGGGGCCCGCTTGTCTTGCTCCGCCTTGACCGACACTAGACGAGGGCAGCCACTGATTCAGGTCCACAATGAGCTTCCTTTTGAGCGTCGCTGCTTCGTCGCCGGGAGGACAGAGCCGCCGTGTTTGCTGTCTCTTAGAAGTGGATGAGTTATTGAGTGTCTTGGGTTGCCCGTCTTGTGTGTTTGTGTGTGTGGGAGAGGGTGTGTGTGTGTGTGTGTGTGTGTGTGTGTGTGTGTGTGTGTGTGTGGTGTGTGTTTGTGTGTGTTGTCTCGGACGTGTGTGTACATTTGTGGTGGTGGTGGTGGTGGTGGAGTTATTTATGGTGGTAGTGGTGCTGGTTGTAATGGTGGAGGTGGTGGTGGTGTATGTTTCAACCTGACCATACCATACCACCTAAAAAATAAAATACGTGTACAGAAAGTGTTAAAAAGACCACAGCCACAAAAATGCAATTAGAAATGAAACCAAGGAAGGAAAGGAGAAGGAAAGAGGAGGTCAGCAGAACGAAGGAAAGGAAAGGAAAGAAGGAAGGGAGGATTTAGTGGGTCAGTAGGCGACACCAACACAAAGAGAAGGAATACGAGGAGGAGGAAAAGGTAAAGAATCGGGAGGAGGAGGAGGAGGAGGAGGAGGGTAACAAGGCCTCCCTGACATTACGTAACCAAACCAGTTGTCAGCGCGACATGGACTTAGGCGTGAAGGGGACATTGAGGAAAGACCTATTGATGGGAGAATAGAAGAACCACAGATGATGGGAACTTAAAACCGACGCATTGATAGAAGTATAGACGTTGATGATGGGGATAAGAGATGAATTGATGATGATGACGATGATGGTAATGGGAGTAGAAATAAGAACCACAGATGATGGGAACTTAAAACCGACGCATTGATAGAAGTATAGACGTTGATGATGGGGATAAGAGATGAATTGATGATGATGACGATGATGGTAATGGGAGTAGAAAGAGTAATCCATTAATTTATCGTCTTTTCTGCTTCATTATTTCCTCAGTCAATTAGTTATCTCCTTTCCATTTGGCATTGCATTCTTTCTTTCTCATTTCTCTGGTCTTTCAATCTCTTTATCTTTTCATTTTCCTTTAATTTCATCTTTTCCATCCCTCTTCTTTTTATTCCCTTCCTTTTTTTCATTAACTCTCCTTCCTTCCTTTCATTTAGCAGTGCATTCATTTTTTCTCCTCATTTCTCTTTTCTCTCATTCCCTTTCTCTTTTCATCCCCTTCCTTTTTTTTCATTAACTCCTTCCTTCCTTTCATTGACCAGTGCATTCATTCCTTTTCCTTCTCCTCGCTTCTCCTT
>NC_066530.1:18528809-18771309 GCF_024679095.1 Eriocheir sinensis
AAAACAAAAAACGAGTGTGTAGATGTAATTAAAGAGCACAGGAAGGAGTGAAGGAAGCAGGAACGCCGAAGAAAAAAGGAAAAGTAAAATAGAGAAACGAGTGTGGAGATGTAATTAAAGAGCACAGGAAGGAGTGAAGGAAGCAGGAACGCCGAAGAAAAAAGGAAAAGTAAAATAGAGAAACGAGTGTGGAGATGTAATTAAAGAGCACAGGAAGGAGTGAAGGAAGCAGGAACGCCAAAGGATAAAGAAAAAAGAAAAACAAAAAACGAGTGTGTGGAGATGTAATTAAAGAGCACGGGAAGGAGTGAAGGAAGCAGGAACGTTGAGAAAAAAGAAAACACACAAATAAAACAAAAGAAAAACAGGGTGATGGTAACACAACACGACACCAAAGAGAAAAAAAAACTAAGCAAAAAGAAAAACAAAACAAAACAAAAGCCAGTGACGGAGATTCATATAGATCGACTGCACTGAAAGGAAGGAAAAGAAAGGAAAACGAAGAGAATGGAAAATGAATGACACAAGAAAGAAATGAGAGGAGAGGAGAGGAGAGAAAAAGAAAACGGCCACAACAAAAACGGGGCAGTAATACAACACACACACACACACACACACACACACACACACACACACACGCACCTTTTTTTCCCCTTCTTTTTTACGCTGAGCTGGGATGACTCTGCCAGGCCATAACCCGGAGATAGCCTTCCCGACGCCCGCCCCGATGTTGACACGAAGGACCATAAAGTCGGGTTGTGTTAGGGCGGGGCAGGTCTCTGTGTTTGAGGCAACTACACAAAACGCCTCATCGTCCTCTCAATAAATCTCTCCACTCTGATATCACCATCTTCACCTCCACCCACCAACACCACCATCACCACCACCTGCACCATCACCACCCACTATCATCACCACCCCACTGGCTCCTCGTGTTTTCCCTTCTTCCCTTCCATCCTGTCTTCCTTTTCTCGTTCGAGGTCATTGGGGTATGTAAGATAATGCGTTTGATGTGCTGTTATAATCAATGGAAAAGAAGAAGCTGGAGAAAAAGACTAAAAGCTGTGATCAAAGAGCTACAGAAAAGGATAATGACTGTAGATTGAAGAGATAAGTGTTTGTGAATATTTTGGGGAAAGAGAAAAGCTACAGAGAGAAGATAAGATGACCAACTTGTGGGAAATGAGTAGCAGGGAAACAAAAGCGAAGAATGAGAGTAAGAAGAACGGAACACAGGGAAAGATGAAAGTTTAATTGATAAGCGATATTAAAAAAAAGGAAAGGGTAAAAAGAGGAACGGTAAATAAGTGGGAGAGGAAACTAAAGAGCAATAAACAGGATACGAAGAAGAATGAAGAAGAATAGGAGACAAGAGGAAGAGGAGTAGGAGGAGGTTGTGGCAGAAGAAGAAGAAAACGAATAGAAGGAGTGGAGGGAATAGAAGAGGAGTAGGAGGAGAGAGGAGAACGAAATGGAGGAGGTAAAAGAAGAGGAGGAAGAGGAGGAAGTGGGTGAGAGAAAGGAAGGACCCGAGACTGTGACAGAGGAAAAAGAACACGAAGAGAAGGAGTGGAGGGAAAAGAAGAGGAGTAGGAAGAGAGAGGAGAATGAAATGGAGGTAAAGGAAGAGGAGTAGAAAGAGGAGGGAGGAAAAGAAGAGGAAGAGGAGGAGGTGGGTGAGATAGACACAGGACCCGAGACTGGCAGAAGAAGAAGAAGAAGAAGACAAAGCGAACGAGTAGAGAGAAAAGAAGAGGAGAACAAAATGGAAGCAAAAGAAGAGGTCCAGCAAGAGAAGGGAGGAAAAGAGGAGGAAGAGGAAGAGGAGGGTGAGAGAGACACAGGACCCGGGGCAGTGGCAGAAGACAGGGTCCAGAAGGGAGGAAGTAAGATGAAGATTGAAGGTGGAGGCGGCGCGGCGGGGTAATTGTTATATACCGGTGATAGAGGCCGCTGGTGGGAAGGCCAAGGGGGCGGCTGGGCCAGGGGGGCGCCGACCCTTCTTTAAGTGTACAAGGATGCCTGTCGCCCCCTCTTTATATAGTGTGTTCTTATGCGTTTCTTTATTGAGTTAGAAAGAAGTGGCTGGAGTTAGTTTTAGAGAAGTTTCGTTATAGAGAAGTGGCTTTGTCTTTAGTTCGTTATAGAGAAGTGGCTTTCGTTATTTAGTTCGTTATAGAGAAGTGGCTTTTGTTATTTAGTTCGTTATAGATAATTATTTTTCTTCGTGTAGTTAATTATAAAAGAAAGAACCGTCGCCTCCTCTTACGTATTTTTCGTATTTATTTCCTTATTTATTTATTTTATTATGATCTGTTTATAGACTTCAGAATTCGTCTAGCATAATATAGTAAGGCGTTTTTACGAGACGTTTCATATACTAACTTAACATCATTCTGACTGACAGACTGACTGACTGACTGACTGACTACCTACCTACCTAACTACCTCACTGACTGACTGATTAACTGACCGACTAATTAACTAACTGACTAGTCATTCTCACCTTACCTGATACTCTTCCTCCTTGATCCATGTTTTGGCCTCACGAGGTGACGCGCCACACACAATATTCAAAATCCACCTGCGAACACCTTTACTTTTGCTGTTTTAATATTGTCTTCGTTCCCTCGTGTGATGCAAGGCCAGTTTTCCTCCCCCTCATCACGCTCGTACGCCCCCCCCCCCCCTCTGCCCCTCACCCCAGAAGGACCCCCTCCCTCACACGACCCCGCCCCCGCCTCCTCTACCCCCCCCTCTCTTCTCTCCCTCTCCGTGTCTCCTCTATCGCTTTTTGCCTCCACGCACGCACTCTGATCCTGCTCCTCTTTATTTTCCCTTACACACACACACACACACACACACACACACACACACACACACACACACACACATTCACACGCATTCACACTCACGTATTAATTATGTAACTTCCGAATATTGATTTCCCAACAGTGCAAAATGTGAACAGGAATAATTAATTAAGATAGATAGGAGAGAGATAGAGATTCTTATATGTCTAGTTTCTTTTTTTATAGTTATTAGCTTCTTTTCTTTTTTCTTTCTTTTCTTGTGGTCTTTTTTTGCTTGTCGATCTCATGTTTGGTTCTTTTCCCGTTCTTTTCTGGATCGTGTGAATGGTCCTACTTCGTTTCCTTCTCTTTTTCTTTTCCTTCTATTTCCCTGTTTCCGCGTCACTGGGTTTCACTTCCGAGTTTCCCTGGACAAGTTTCTGAGGCTCTCCACACACGCACGCCACCGCTTCCTTCATTCCGCGGCTACTCTTTTCTCTCCGTTTCATCTATTCGTCATTTTTTTCGGTTGTCTCACTTTGGAGAATTATCTGACCCGTTCGGACGAGAATAAAACAAAAGGGATCCACTCCTACACTAGATGCTCCAGGGAGTTTTTCGGCCGAGTGAAAAATCCGAGGCCAGCAATTCCCCAATCGCCGGACGGCCCAAGGCGCTTCGAAATATTTGCTGCTCGACTCGAAAATTGCATTGAGCTTCCATCAGGCCCGTAGCTGCAAAATCAACAATGAGCCGCTGTGTCCTGGGGTGCTTGGTCCTGGCTGGGTCCTGACTGGGTGCTGGATGTCCCTCGCTTAGGCCCAGTCAACATGCAGAGGTACAGCCACTCACGAAAGTACGGCGCAGGTCCTGTCAGGTAACCGTGGACTAAGGAATCGAGGCGTATGTATCAGGTTACTATCAGCCTCTATGTCCTGACTGGGTGCTGGTTCTCTATCGTCCAGGCCCAGTCAACATGCAGAGGTACAGCCACTCACGAAAGTCCGGAGTAGGTCATGTCAAGTAACCGTGGACCAAGAAATCGAGTCGAATGTATCAGGTTCCTATCAACGTCTGTATCTAAGAGTTCTGATGTTCTTATCCATGTTATGAGGGATAAGATAACAAGTGTAGGTAACGTTTGTCACGACCTCCAAGATCCACAGCAACAAGACAAAAGATAAATGCCGTTCTGTGCGAAGATAACATAAGGAAAGTTATGCTGTTGTTCCCTCGTGATCCAAGGAGTGATGGCTCTGAGATGGCCTTCGTAACGCCTCCCAGAAATCTCGAAGTTCCATTTGTCTATCAAGACCTCCAAGACCCACAACAAAGCAAAATAAAGTGTTGCTCTGCGCTGAGTAAACAGAATAGGGAAAGTCATGTTGGTATTGTCTCATGATGCTAACAGTGAAGGCGTTGTGTTTGTGCAGGCGGCGGAAGAAACACCTGTGGCAGATTCTTGATGACGCGGCACCGACCCTCATCCTCACCCCCTCGCTGGCAGGTGTCGGAACACTTGCGAGGAGCGGCTGACTTGTAGGCGCCGCGCTTCCTCCTTACCTGCACACCTGTCCCGTGAGCACTTATAGCGGCAGGTGTTCAGTTTACCTGTTGATGCCTTGAAGTTGTTGTTGTTGTTGTTTCTTTCTGTTTCTTACGCGACCTTTAGCTTCGTGAGTATTGATTTTGGAGGAATAAAAACATGTTAAATCTTCAAGAAATACAAACTGATGACTATTACGAAAAGATAATCCACGAATTTGTATAACGAACGTACACTTTCTTCCCTTCCCTTCCCTTCCCTTTCCTCCCCTCATCTTCCCAAGCTCCCACATGCACAACGAAGCCACTCAAGATATATTTTTTCCTCCTCCTCCTCCTCCTCTTCCTCCTCAACCTCCTTCTCCTCCTTCTTCTCCTCCTCATCTTCCATCTTCTTCCTCCTCTCCTTCGTAAAAAAATAAAAACAACACGAAAGAAGGAAAAAAGGCGAGCAAGGCCATGCATAAAACGAGCCACCAGACGGTCGAGGAGGAGGAGGAGGAGGAGGGAGACGGGAGAGAGAGAGGGACGGCGACTGAGGCGAGGGAAGGGAGAGGGAGGGATGGAGGGGGCTGACAGACGCCGGGCCAGAGCCAATAAAGAGAGTAAGGAGTCGTGTTGTCTTGATAATAATGTTACCAGCCGCACCAGGAGCCGGAAGGGGACACGGTTACTCGATTTGACCCCGCGCTGCCCAGTCTTAGATGCCGGCGATAAAGCTGATGAATGGCCGGCCTGGCATATCATTACCGACCCCCTAGTGCTGTTTTGTCATCTTTTTATATATATTTTGTTTCTTCTTCTTCTTTAGCATCTTTTCGGTCACCTTCTTCTCTCTGTGAATAGGAGCACATACATGATTGCTTTCTTCTGTGTTAGGTGTTTTTAAGCGTTTTTTTTACTTTTTAAAGTAGTTGGTGTTAAGTTTAAGGCGCGAACTGTTATCTCTCGTCAGGTCCGGTGTACCGTACAAAAAGTAAAAAAACACTTAAAAACACCTAACATCTGCGTCCTTCTGTATCATTTTAATAATATAAGAAGATAGGTTTAAAAAATTGTGGTGTAGTAGTGAAACAGCCTTGGTAGTCATGTCGTGAGGGCCTGTAGTTATAGATAGCGTCCAGACAAAGGTAGATAAGGTCAAGGGCGGTTAGAAAGGATGCTGCTGTGCCTTGTGTAGACTCGCTGGCGACTGCACGCATTTTTTTTCCCTCTCTTGGCATCTTTTACGCCATATATATCCCTTATGCTGCATGCTAGCGCGGTTAAAGAAGAAAAGGAAGGAGAAAAATCAGTCATATTATCGTTGTTGTTTTTATATACTCGAAAAAAAGAAGAGAAAATAAGAAAAAAGAATAAAGAAAAAAGAACAGAAGAAGAAAAAGAAAAAAAAGAGGAAGAAGAGAGAAAAGAAGGAACACAAAAACACCCACTCCAGACCCACACCAAAACCACGAAGACCACCACTACCACTACCACCACCACCACCATCATCTAATCCACGTGCCAAGACCAAGGAGATGAATATTAACACACACTCCCGCAGCTGCCTCGCCTCCTGCACCTTGGCCCGGCGTGGCGAGGATGCGGGTGCTCGGGGCGTCTTGAGCACCTTACCTGTACCTGGGCCGCCCGCCTCGCCTCACCTGCCTGACCGACCAGCACCTGTTTGTTTTTTTGGTGCGTGTGTGTGTGTGTGTTTGTGTGTTTCGTGTCAGCTGGTGCGGTGTTGGTTGGCTACCCGCATCTTCTCTCTCTCTCTCTCTCTCTCTCTCTCTCTCTCTCTCTCTCTCTCTCTCTCTCTCTCTCTCTCTCTGATTATGCTGTTTTGTGGCTCTTTTGTCCTATAGTTTTGTGTATATGTTGTGGTGTGTGTTGTTATAGTGTTTATTGGTATCTGGCAACTCATATCTTGATGCCCTCCCTTAAAACTCGTTCACTCCCTTTCTCTTTTCCTCCCTTTCTTCTTATGTCCCTTCCCCTTCACCTCCCTTAAAGTTTGTGCATATTCTTATCCTCCCATGCTTTCCCTCCCTTCCTTTCCCTTTATATCTCTTCCTTACTCTTCTCCCTTCACATTTCCTCCCTTCACCCTCTTACTTTCCTCCCACTTTCATCTCCCTTCTCCCTTACCTTCCTTTCCCCTGACCTTTCTTCCTTCTGACCTCCCTTTCCCTTCCTTCCTCTTACCTCCCTTCCCCCTCACCTCCTTTCTCCCTTACCTTCCTTCCCCCCTGACCTTCCTTCCTCCAGACCTCCCTTTCCCTTCCTTCCCGTTATCTCCCTTTCCCTTTCACCTCCCTTCTCTCTCGCCTTCCCTCCCCCTCACCTCCTTCCTCCTTACCTCCCTTTCCCTTCCTTCCCCTTACCATCCTTACCCTTTCACCTCCCTTCTCTCTCGCCTTCCCTCCCCATCACCTCCTTTCTTCTTTACCTCCCTCTTCCCTTACCTCCCATCCTCCCTCCTCCCCCTCCCCCATCCCTCCCTTCCCCTTCCCCCCCCCATGGCTTACCGATCGTGTGGTAATTCGGACGTCGATATGCTGCGACTTTTCTTGTTGTCGAAATCAACTTTTACGACGCTCAAAAAAAAGAAAAAGAAAAGAAGAAAAAAAAAGAGGAGAAAAATGTGGGTTATGTGAAGGTGAGGCGCACGATTCAAGTTTTTTTTTTTTTTTTTTTTTTTGTAGATTGAGACGAGTTTTTTTCTCTTTCTTTTCTTCGTTTTTATTTCTATTTTTGGAGGTTGGGATATTGATTTTGTTTTTGTTAATGTGTACGTGTGTTTCTCTCTCTCTCTCTCTCTCTCTCTCTCTCTCTCTCTCTCTCTCTCTCTCTCTCTCTCTCTCTCTCTCTCTCTCTCTCTCTCTCTCTCTCTCTCTCTCTCTCTCTCTCTCTCTCTCTCTCTCTCTCTTTTTTGGTGAGTGATTTCGATTTATTTTTGTATATTCTTTTCTTCCTCCTCCTCTTTCGATCTCGCTTTCTTCCCCTCGTATTATATAGATGAAAAGCCCGCGCGGAAAGGTCGCCCAAAGTCTGAAGTAACACCTAACTATCTCCGCGTGAATAAGTAAATTTAATCAGCACTGTAAGGTTCGCTGCCTCTCCCTCCCCTTCCCTTCCCTGCCTTCTCCTTCCGTCTCTTCCCCTTCCCGTTTCTTTCTTCTTTCTCCCTTCCCCCTTCCCCTTCGCTTCCTCCTTCCCTTCTATCTTCCCTTCCCCTTCCCTTTCCTTCTTTCTCCCTTCCCCCTTCCCTTTTGTCTTCCCTTCCCATTCCCTCTCCTTCTTTCCCTTCCTTTCCTTCTCTCCTTCCTTCCCCTTCCCTTCTCTTTTCACATCTCTCTTCCTTCCTTTGGTCTTGGCTTTTCCGGTAGAAGAGGAGGAAGGGAAGGGGAAAGAATATTAAGGAAAGGGAAGCATAAGATAACAGGGAGAGAAGGGGAAAGGGGATTTAGGGAGGAAGAGGAAAGGGGTTAAGTTAGGGAAGGGAGGGGAAGGGGAAGAGGGCGGGGATGGCCTAAGTATCAACCTTCAAGTCTGCATCTCTTCCCTCAAAACTTCGGGACCCACGTATATGTAATTTCTTCTTTGGTGTTGTGTTCTGAAGTGGACGTCCAACGGTGTCTCTTACGCCCTCTCTTATGCATCCTCGCTTGACGTCCGTAGGAAGGTAAATACACGTCAGCCGCTCTCTAGTTCTTCCTCCTCCCGGTGATTATATCGTCTCGCTGATGTGGATTCCTGGACGTCGATTACCTTGGCGGACTTCGGAACTTTTGCTGCCCGCCGCCTCGAAGTTAAAGAAATTGAAATGTTGGACTCTTGCTTGGTTTATGTTACGAAAAAGGTGTCATTGGTGGTGTTATTTTTGCTGTTATATTGACTTGTGTGTTGTTTTTTTATGTGTTTAAGATAGATAGATAGATAGAAAGACAGATAGATAGATAGATAGAGGGAAAGAGAGACAGAGAGAGATCATTTATTATCTTTATCTAGAAATCACAAACACTTTATCAACACAGGTTACCTAATGAGACACACACACACACACACACACACACACACACACACACACACACACACACACACACACACACCGATCATTACCCCCGCCACCCGCATCGTCAGACGTGTGCCTTCCCGGAACCCGCATCTTCCTCCCCTCCTCCTCCTCCTCCTCCTCCTCGTCTTCCCTCCTTCTTCTTCTCTCCTTCCTCCTTGCCCCTCCCTCTCCTCCCCTTCCCTACTCGCCCTCTCCCGTTACCTCGTGGCTGGGGGGGTCGGGGCAGGAAGGGGGGAAGGGGAAGGTTACACTCTCACTCTCTAGAATGTTTGTTACTCCGTGTTAAGAATTTATTGATAGGAGATTAGAGAAACGAAGTCATGTTACAATACGGGAAGGGATTTGTTAGTGATCAGGTTCATTCGTATTTTAAAAGGAAAACAATGTGAGATTTACCTTTCTTATGTAGACTGAGTAAATGGTAAACAAAAGGTAGTTGGTGGTGAACTAATATACTCTTATTAAAAAAAGTAAACAGATGAGATTTGTTTACCTATAGTTTTAAGAAGACTGATTATATACCAAACAAAAGGTAGTCAGTAATAATCACATTCATTCCTATTATAACTTAACAGAAGATGAGTTTTCTTTACTAATAATGAGATTGACTTAAAACTAAACAAAAGCTATAATAAAAACTCCTTGTAATACTCTACTACCACACAGTATGACAATAAGTTACCTAAAACAGTAACCTAATCCAATTCCAGTGCTGTCAAGTCGATCATTGTTATTATAATAGGCAACACAAGGCTTGGCAGGGCAGGACAGGTAGCTCAGGTAAAGGTGCGCCTCGGAATACTAATTAATGGTTCTTGTTCCTCCGCAGGTGGTCGACTGCGGCGCTAACGAGAGGCCCTTTGGGGAGCAGGTGAGTGACCTTTACCTGCCTGCCTTCACACCTTGACGCCGCCCTACCTGAGGAGTTCCTAATTTACCTGATGCATTTGACTGTCACGTTAGAGACTTCAATAGCTCAGCGTCTTATATCTATGTTCTATCTTTTTAATCTCTTATTTATCTTATATTTTATCTTATTTATCTTGTAGGGGAACTGGGTGGGGAGGTACTGGAAGAGGGATTGAGAAAGGGACGGGAGAGAAACGGGGCTGAGTATTGGAGGGAAAGGAGGAAGAGGAGAAGAGTGGAAACGTACTTACTCATTTTCCTTTTTTTTTTTTTTTTTGCTATCCTTGAATGAATTTCCTCATTCTTTCATCCTCACTCTCTCATACTCACTCTCACACTCTCATACTCACGCTACCATTCACAACCTTACTTTCCCTCATTCATTCATCCTCTCACTCTCTCTCATACTCACGCTATCATTCACAACCTTACTCTACCCCCATTCATTCATCCATTCACACGTTCATTCATACTCACCTTCATTCACTGACCCGTGTTGTAGGCTGTGAGTGGCGAGTGTCAAGCGAGGCAAAGAAATCGTGGCTCGTTGATATAATTTTATTCGTGTTACATATTCTGATGCTGTTGTCTCTGTTAGTGGGTATAAAACGCTATTGTCATCCTCCTCCTCCTCCTCCTCCTCAGCTTGTCTTGAAAGAGATGATGCGGGTAGCGGTTAGCCTCCCACTCCTCCTCCTCCTCCTCCTCCTCTCCTCCCCTTATTCATTCCCTCCCTTCCCTTCCCTTCCTACCCCTTCTTCTCCCTCCTCCTCCTCCTCCTCCTCCCCTCCTGCCCACACCCACCCACATCCACCTCTCTTTCTTTCTCTCTTTCTCTCTCTCTTTTATCTCCTCCTCACCTGCCACCTCCTGTTTCTTAAGCGTGTTTTTGTTTGATTGTTTGTTTGT
The DNA here is from genome assembly GCF_024679095.1 of Eriocheir sinensis. Classification (NCBI taxonomy): domain Eukaryota; kingdom Metazoa; phylum Arthropoda; class Malacostraca; order Decapoda; family Varunidae; genus Eriocheir; species Eriocheir sinensis. The sequence continues at coordinate 18,539,028 of NC_066530.1, forward strand.
TTTTGGTCTCCTTCCGATGTTCTTTTCTTTTTTATTATTGTTACTAGACTTGTTTTTTTTTACTGTTTCCTTCCTGTTCTTTTTTTTCTGTTTCGTCATATTTATTTATTTATTTTATTTGTTGTCTTTTTATTTTTTATTTCCCCTTTCAACTTCCTTCCGACACTTGACTTCCTGAGTGATTTTCTCTCTCTATATTTTTTATTATTGATTCGTATGTTCATAGTAAAGAAAAGTGGGTCTGTTTTTTTTTGTTATTTTCTAAGTGTCCGACTCGCTCTATGCTTGTATTTATGTGTGTGTGTGTGTGTGTGTGTGTGTGTGTGTGTGTGTGTGTGTGTGTGTGTGTGTCGTTGTGTGCGCTTATGTATGCCATCCATCTACTCCCCCTCCCCCTCTCACACACACACACACACACACACACACACACACACACACACTCACTCACTCACACCATTTCTCGTTAAATATCAATTACTTACAATTCTTTTCTGACTCCTCTCTTCTTCTTAACATCCTCCTTACCCTCCCTCCTTTCCCTTCCCTTCCATCCCATTTTCTCTCTCTTCGTCTTTCCTCTCCTTCCCCTTCTGTCACAGTTCCTTTCTCTTCCCCTTTTCTCCTTATCTCCTCCTCCTCCGTCACTCGTTTGCCTCTTCGCCTTTCCTCCTCTTTCTCTCTCTTCTTCTATTGATCCTTATTCTTCCTCATCCTCTTCCTCCTCTTCATCTTCGTCCTCCTCCTCTTCTTATTTGTCAACCTACACTCCTTTCTTCCCTTTATCCTCCACACACCACTTCTTCCACTCCTTTGCCTCTCCTCTTCCCCCCCTCCTCCTCCTCCTCCTCCTCCTCTTCGTGTTGTAATATCATCTCGCATCCTTTGTCATGTTGTTTCTTGGGTCTACGGTTACCACCTCGTTGGGTTTGGCCTTTCAACGACGAATACTTTCTCGCTCCTCTTTGTTAGTGTGTCTTTTTGTCTCTTGTCTTTTATTAGTCTTCTTTCTCTTAGTGCTATTGTTTCTGTTATTAGTCTTATGTCTCTTATAACTAAACTTTTTTCTTAATACTCTTTTGTCTCCTATTAAGTGTTTTGCTCCTCCATATTCAAAAGAAGGGAGCTCAGAGTTTATTTCTTTTCGTTTTGTGTAAGTTGAGTTTTTCATTATTTTTGTCTATTTTGTGTTTATGTAGTTCAGTTTTATCTCTACTATATGTTTCTTTAGTTGCTTTTTCAGTGGTTTGGTTTGTGGGCTTACTGTAAGGAGTTCAAGGTTATATTTCTTCGTTATCTCTGGAGTGCTTTGGTTCGCGGACTTATGAGGTTGTAAAGTGTAAACAAGAACGATGTAAAAATAAACAGATCTCTTGGTGTCTTAAGGTCAGGCTAAGGCTCCCTCCCCCTTTTCTGTCCCTCCTCCCTCTCTCCTTTCTTTCTGCTCTCTCTTCTTCAGTCATTCTCAAAATATTATTGGACCCGTCACGGATCAGTAATTTGTTGTTTTCTCTCGCTCTCCTTGAAAGACCCACATCACTCACCCCTTCCTTACCCTGCCAGACCCTCCCTACCCTACCCTATACCCTGCTAGTCCCTCCCTACCCCGTCCTTCCTTTACCAGACACTCCCTACCAAACCCTTACCCCATGAGACCCTTCCTACCCTACCCTTACCCTGCCATACCCTCCCTTCTTTCCCTTACCCTTCCAGACTCTCCCTCTCCTACCCTGTACCCTGCTACCGCCTTTCTACCCTTCCCTACCTTACGAGATCTTCCCTACCCTACCCCATACCCTTCTACAGCCTCCCTACCTCTATCTTACCCGACAAAACCTTCCCCTTCCATACCCTATACCCTGCCAGATTCTCCCTTTCCTACCCATCTCTTCCAGACCCTACCTACACTACCCTTCTATACCCTCCCTATTCCTCCCTTACCCTACCAAACCCTCCCTTCCCCTGCCAGATCCTCCCTTACCTACCCTCCCCTTCCACAGCCTACCTTTCCTTTCTTCAATTTCTTTCTTCCTTTCACCTTCGCCTTGGCCCGTAATCTTCACGCCCGCAGGCCCTTACCTTTGTCTAATGACCGCCCTCACCTGTCACAGCATCCCTTCACACCTGCCCTCATCCCCCGGCCCCGAAAGCCTGTCATTCAGAAGGTGTTTAGCTGAGCCTGAGTCTTGTCCCTTCCTCGAGCCTGGGAAGGTTGAGGTCGACGCCTTGAGGTGGATATTCACGCGTGTTGTGGAAATGTTAATCTTGCGTTGAGAAAATAAACAGGTAAATGGCCCCTTCCTCCTCCTCCTCTTCCTCCTCCTCCTCCTCCTCCTCCTCCTCCTCGTCCCTTTCACGTTCCGTTTTGAAAGAAGTAGTTTTGTATTTGCTTTTTGTCGTGTTATTCCTACCTCTGTTTTTCTTTCTGGTTGTTGGTTTAGTGAATAGTGGTAGTAGTAGTAGTAGTGGTAGTAGTAGTAGTAGTAGTAGTAGTAGTAGTAGTAACAAGGCAGTAGATTTGACGAGATATATGTAGAGGAATAGATTTGGAAAAGTTTACCCTACCTCTCTGACACATACGAACACACATATACACACACACATACCCATCCCCACACACAAACACTCCCCCCCCCCCCACCCCCCCCCTCCCACACACACATATACCGTTCCCAAACCTTGATATCATTGCATATATCATAATCAACCTGAAGAAGGCGCCGCCGGAGGATGCAGACTTCCCCGACCTCCCCGTCTTGACCGATAACCGATGACCCTATGACCTTCTGGGGGGTGAGAGGGAGGAGAGGAAGGGGTGTAGGAAGGATTATCCCCAGCAAATTCTACGCGAGTCCAACTGATTCTTATTTTCCATTTGTTTGAAGAATGAATTGGTATTTGCGCCTTGGAATGTCTCACGATGTTTTTCCTTATGAAAGAGTGAGGAAAACAGAGAGAGGGAGAGGGAGGGATTGACAGAGAGACAGGCAGAAAGCGTGAGAGAGCGGGTGGGGGTCAGAGAGGAAAGATACAGACAGAGAGAGACAGAGAGAGACAAACAGAAACAGAAAGAATGAGAGAGGGGGAGACAGAGAGAGAAAGAGACAGACAGAGAAAGAGAAAAAGGGTGTTGAGATCAAGGAGGAGAGAGGTAGACAGAGACAGAGAAAGACAGAGACCGAGGGAGGGGGAAGAGGGATGTCATGTAGGCGTGAGGTCACATCGGTAGGAAAGAGCCTTGTGGAGGGGGGGAGCCACTGAACCTCTCCGGACAGCCAGCCACCCAATATGCACTCCTTGCTTCTTTTCGCCTCACAAATGGAGAGCTGCCGAGTGCTTGAGCAAACCCTGTAACCATTATGCTGGAGGAGGCTCGGCGCTGTATTGCTGCCTGAAGTTTTGCTGGTCTAAGATGGCTGGCAGGAGGAGGGGGAGGAGGAAGGATGGAGAGAGGAGGGATGGATGGAGGGATGATGTGTGTCCGTCCGTGTGTGTGTGTGTGTGTGTGTGTCTATCTTACTCCCAAAAGATGTTACCATGACAACGCGTTCTTCCTCAGCTGTTTGCCAAGTCGTCAGGGGCAATGTTGTCTCCTATTGTTTCTCCTTCGCCTCAGATACTCACCCACTCAAACTCTCCTCCGCCTCCTAAAGATCGGGTGTCTCTTGGTTCGACTCCCGCTGTTGATTCTTCGTCTCTCGCGCGCGCTGGAGCCTCGATCGATTCCGCCCCAGAAATTGATAGCGATGTTTGTGTTTGCGGATGTTGACTCTAAGATCGATGTTTTGGGGGTTGATGTTGTTGTTTTTGTTTCCCCTTGTGAGTTCATCGTTTTGTTTTGTTTTCGTAATTTTTGTAGTGTTTTAAACTGTTGCTGTCTCTCTCTCGGTCTCGGTCTCAGTTGTGGTCTTTGCTGATGCTGTTGGTTATCTCTCCTCCTCCTCCTCCTCCTCCTCCAGTCTCCTCCCTCCACCAGCATCACTGTCTTCCCTTATCTCATCTCCCTCTTTCTCATCTCATCTCCCTCCCTCCCATCTCATCTCCCTCTCTCTCATCTCATCTCCCTCATCTCATCTTCCTTTACCTCATCTCCCTCTTTCTCATTTCGTCTCTTCATCTCCCTCCCTCCCAACTCATCTCCCTCTCTCTCATCTCATCTCCCTTCTCCCTCTCCTCCTTCACTCCTCTCCTCCCACCATTCTCCTCCTCTCTCTTCCCTCATCTCCCACCTCCTGCACCCTCCACCACCTCCACCACCTCCTCTTTCTCTTTTTCTCTCTCCCTCTACTTATCCTTCTATCTATCTGTCACTCTTTCTCTCACACATTGCTCTTTTTCTATCTCCGCGCACTTATCTCTCTCTAACTATCTATCTACTCTATCTAACACACCTTCTCTCCCTCTCTTTCTCGCTGCACTCTTTCCATCGCGCCCACTTAGCCACACTTGGTGATATTTCCGCCTCTATCAGTCTCTCAATCAGGCCGAGTTAGCAAAGTCAGAGTTTTCTTACGGGGCGTGATTGATTGGCCGCCGCGCTCATCTGAGATTGACAGGTGAAGGGAGGTGAGAGGAAATGGGCGAGGCAGGTGAAGGGTAGAGTGAGGGTGAAAGGGGGTTGAGGGGCAAGTGAGGGGAGAAAATGGTGGCAGGGTTGGAGGTAAGATGGTTAAGAAGGGGAGAGGAAATGGGTGAGGCAGGTGAAGGATAGAGTGTGGGTGAAAGGGGGTTGAGGGGTAAGTGAGGGGGGAAAAGGGTGGCAGGGTTGGAGGTAAGATAGTTAAGAAGGGGAGGTAGTGAAGGGTAAGGTTAAGGAAATGGAGGAGGAAGGAGGAATGGGAGGTAGGATAAGGGGGAAGAGGGTGAGGGAGATTAAAGGGAAGGTATGAGGCAGGTAAGGGCTATCAGGTCATGACAGGTGTAACGAGGTGGTGACGTACACACGCACACACAACCCCCTCCCCCCCCACACACACAAACAACCCCCTCTCACACTCAACCTCCCCCCCTCCGCTACCCCCACACACACTCAGGTGCTGGTCAGAGGCGTCTCCTGCCCTATAGACTTGCCTTTGCATAGTTAAACCTCATTTGCGTTGTCTTTTTTACCTCGCCGCGGAGAGAATGACTGAATTGGATAATAACTTTTTTTCTCCGGATAATTATGTATGTATCATTAACGGCGCGGGGCGGGGCGAAGGATCGGGAGGGGAAGAGGATGCTGTATTTACACCCCGAAGTCCATTGGTCGTGAGCGGGACGGAGTGTGTAGAGTGTAGAGCGACGTTGTGTGAAGCTGTGCCTATGTTTAGTTCAGAGAGAGAGAGAGAGAGAGAGAGAGAGAGAGAAAGTTTGGTAGTTTTTTTTTTTTTTTTTTTTTTTTTTTTTAACCGCAAAGGAGACAGTTCAAGGGCATAAAAAAGAAAACAATAATGAAAAAAAAGCCCGCTACTTACTGCTTAAAAAAAAAAAGAGTGCAGAGGAGTGGCCGAAAGAGAGGTCAATTTCGGGAGGAGAGGTGTCGTGATAGATAAAGATAGCTAGATAGATAAGTAGATGGACTGATAGATAGATAGAGAGAGAGAGAGAGAGAGAGAGAGAGAGAGAGAGAGAGAGATGAAGACCAGAGAGGAGTAAGACAAGAACGAGTAATATTATAAGAAAACAAAATAATAATACAAAAAAAAAATAGGAAAAGAAGAAAGCACAAGATAGACGAAGTATAAGTCAACCCCCTCCCCCCTCAACCCTCACCCCCTCTCCCCCCTTCCTCCCACACACGCACACACACCTCCTTCTTCACCCACCTACAGGAGCAAGGCAAAGCTTAACACCAGCCCAGCGAGACGTTCCAGGTAGCGCCGTTGAGATGATAATGATCGGCCGTTCTTCATTTATTCACACGCCTCGATCCGCTGACCTCTGCTCCCCCTCTCCCTCTCTCCCTCTTCCTCCTCCTCCCTCTGTCTCTCCCTCCCACTCACACACTCTCTCCCTCCTCCTCCGCCTCCTCCTCTCGCTTTCTCCCCCTGTTTCTTTCTCCGTCCCGTCCCCCTTCTCACTCTCTCTCCCTCCTCCCCCTACCTCTGTCCTTTCATTGGGTAGTCTGACCCCCTCGCAAGACGGTAAAGTTCAGTGCTGGGTGTTTGTTTTTGTTGTTTGTAGTGGTGGTGGTGGTAGTGGTTGTATTGTTTGTAATGATTCTGGAGTTGTGAGCGGTGTTAGTTACGTTTGTTAGTAAAGATGATGATGGTATTTGAAAAGATAGGCAGAAATAACTATACGGCAAATCAGAATGAAGATGAAGGAAGGAGAGATAGGACTGAAACTTTTTTTTACAGCACAGAAACTAAAAAAAATAAATAAATAAAAAAAAAAAAAAATAAAAAAAATAAAAAAAATAAAAAGCCCACGAACTGTTGCTCTCATTCAGCGATAAGTATAGAGCGGACAAAAGAGAGGTCAATTTCGGATGGAGAGCTGTCTTGACACACTTTAATGAATAAAAATAAGTTGAAAATCTGTCTTTCATCGTCATCACTCACCCACATAACCAAAGTACGCCCGGATAGAGAGTCAACACTTGCAAGAACGTCTACAAATCACGGGAATGCGCCAAACCTTCCCTTAAAGACCCAAATAAGTGCCTCATATATACCCAGGACTCCCAGAGAACCTTAACTATCATGGATTCAACGCTTATGCTAAACTTATGAAGAACGTCAGCAAAATATGGGACGAAATTGAACCTCCCCTTAAAGAACTCAGAACTCAGTCAAACCCAGGCCTCCCATAGAACCCAGACCGTCAAACCCAAGCCTCCCATAGAACCCAGACCGTCAAACCCAAGCCTCCCATAGAACCCAGACCGTCAAACCCAAGCCTCCCATAGAACCCAGACCGTCAAACCCAAGCCTCCCATAGAACCCAGACCGTCAAACCCAAGCCTCCCATAGAACCCAGACCGTCAAACCCAAGCCTCCCATAGAACCCAGACCGTCAAACCCAAGCCTCCCATAGAACCCAGACCGTCAAACCCAAGCCTCCCATAGAACCCAGACCGTCAAACTCAAGCCTCCCATAGAACCCAGACCGTTAAACCCAAGCCTCCCATAGAACCCAGACCGTCAAACCCAAGCCTCCCATAGAACCCAGACCGTCAAACCCAAGCCTCCCATAGAACCCAGACCGTCAAACCCAAGCCTCCCATAGAACCAGACGTCAAACCCAAGCCTCCCATAGAACCCAGACCGTCAAACCCAAGCCTCCCATAGAACCCAGACCGTCAAGCCCAAGCCTCCCATAGAACCCAGACCGTCAAACCCAAGCCTCCCATAGAACCCAGACCGTCAAACCCAAGCCTCCCATAGAACCCAGACCGTCAAACCCAAGCCTCCCATAGAACCCAGACCGTCAAACCCAAGCCTCCCATAGAACCCAGACCGTCAAACCCAAGCCTCCCATAGAACCCAGACCGTCAAACCCAAGCCTCCCATAGAACCCAGACCGTCAAACCCAAGCCTCCCATAGAACCCAGACGTCAAACCCAAGCCTCCCATAGAACCCAGACCGTCAAACCCAAGCCTCCCATAGAACCCAGACCGTCAAACCCAAGCCTCCCATAGAACCCAGACCGTCAAACCCAAGCCTCCCATAGAACCCAGACCGTCAAACCCAAGCCTCCCATAGAACCCAGACCGTCAAACCCAAGCCTCCCATAGAACCCAGACCGTCAAACTCAAGCCTCCCATAGAACCCAGACCGTCAAACCCAAGCCTCCCATAGAACCCAGACCGTCAAACCCAAGCCTCCCATAGAACCCAGACCGTCAAACCCAAGCCTCCCATAGAACCCAGACCGTCAAACTCAAGCCTCCCATAGAACCGAGACCGTCAAACCCAAGCCTCCCATAGAACCCAGACCGTCAAACCCAAGCCTCCCATAGAACCCAGACCGTCAAACCCAAGCCTCCCATAGAACCCAGACCGTCAAACCCAAGCCTCCCATAGAACCCAGACCGTCAAACCCAAGCCTCCCATAGAACCCAGACCGTCAAACCCAAGCCGCCCATAGCAACCAGACCGTCAAACCCAAGCCTCCCATAGAACCCAGACCGTCAAACCCAAGCCTCCCATAGAACCCAGACCGTCAAACCCAAGCCTCCCATAGAACCCAGACCGTCAAACCCAAGCCTCCCATAGAAACCAGACCGTCAAACCCAAGCCTCCCATAGAACCCAGACCGTCAAACCCAAGCCTCCCATAGAACCCAGACCGTCAAACCCAAGCCTCCCATAGAACCGAGACCGTCAAACCCAAGCCTCCCATAGAACCCAGACCGTCAAACCCAGACCGTCAAACCCAAGCCTCCCATAGAACCCAGACCGTCAGGAACTCAAACTCATGTACTGGACTTATCGAGGAGGAGGAGGAGGTCTACAACTTGGCCTGGGATGCGCTAACTCGGTCTCTCTAACTGCATTAACTCGGCCCAGCGTCACAGCACATCCCAGCCCTGCCCTGAACCTCCGTAGTACTGCATGGGAAGAAGACCTGCCGATGCTCCCGCGGTAGGAGAGCCTGATGAAGGGCCGAGGGTGGAGGACGCAGACAACGGAAGGATAAATATGAGGCCCCAGACAATACTGAAGCGGCCGGAGTGAGGGACAGGCCCGTGAAGTGGAAGATGAGCGAGCGAGAGCAGCCTTTTGACGAGCAGGAGGAAGCGGCGATGCTGATGAAGAGGACGGCCTGTGTAGGGGGCGGGCGACTGTCGGCTCGTATGACGCTGAAGGGATTGTAAGGGCGGAGACAGAGATAGATTGAGATAGACAGATAGAGAGAGAGACGTCTGTTTGGGCTTCCATGTCAAGGCGAAAATATCAGGTTGTGAAACGAAGATAAGAGAGGGAAGACAAACATAACAGAGACACCCATACACACAAAAATAAGGCAGAAGTTCAGCATTCAGAGACCACATCAGCTTCTACGTACAAACTAACCACCTTTGCCTGTCCCCGCTAAGAGGTTAATGCCCTCCGCCACTTCTCAGCGAGCCAAGACAAAACAGGTCACACATACACACACACATACGCATAACTCGCCACAACTCAACTCTTCGGGGCGAGGAAGTGGCCACACATTTTACGCATTAGCCATTCACGGTCGGAGTGGGTCGGCGACTACCCAGGATTAATAGCTTGTCCAGCGCGCCGTGACTCTAATAGATCAATATGGAATTCGAGGCTGTAAATGTCATGTGGTCGGAGGCTGAGAGGGAAAATATGAAGCAGGCGAAGGTTAGGACCCCTGGCAGTGACTGATAGCGGCGCCATGCAATTTTCAGGCAAGGGAAGGAAGGGCGCGTGACGAGGCTGAGTGAGGAGAAAGTTTGGTGAGGTCGAGACGGAGTGAGCTGAGATGGAGGCTTGGGAAGGGGAAGGATGAGAAGGAGGAGGAACAGCAGGCGAATATACATAGGGAAAGAAAAGACAGAAAAGGTAGAGAAGAAAGAAGGAAGGTAAATGAAGATGGAGGGAGAAATAAAAAGAAGACAGGAGATAGAGAAAGTAGAATAGAGGGTAAGAATAAGGACAAGTAAGAGAGGGGAAGATGAGGATGTATACATGGATGAAGAAAAGGATACATAGGAAGAGGAGAGAAAGGAGGAGGTAGAGGGGAAGGAAACGAAGTAAAACAAAAGGACTAGGGAGATGGGGGGTAGGAAAGGGGAAGGAGTAGAGAAACAGGAGTGAAAAAAGAAGAATAGGAATTATAGGAAGAGGAGAAAGGAAGAGGAGGGTAGAAAGAGAGGTAAAAGAAGAGAACAGAGGAAGTGGAAGAGAGAGAGAGAGAGAGAGAGAGAGAGAGAGAGAGAGAGAGACGAAAGGGGACCAAGAGGAAGGAAGAGGAGAGGTTAGGGAATGGAAGAGAGGGGATCCTAAGGGGAGGAAAGGAAGGAAGGATTGAGATGACCAAGGGGGTGGGGAGGGAATGGAGAGAAGAGGATGTTCCCTGAGAGAAGGAAATCGATCCAAGGTAATTGAGAAGGTGGAGGAAAGATGAAGGGAAGTGTGTGTGTGTGTGTGTGTGTGTGTGTGTGTGTGTGTGTGTGTGTGTGTGCGCGCAGGTGTTTATACGAGTCGTTTACAACAAAAAGATCATGAATACGTGTTTGTGATGGGCATTGTGGAGTAACAGGATGATGGAGAGAGAGAGAGAGAGAGAGAGAGAGAGAGAGAGAGAGAGAGAGAGAGAGAGAAATAAACCTTCTTTGACCCTCTCCCCCCACTCTCTCTCTCTCTCTCTCTCTCTCTCTCTCTTTCTCTCTCTCTCTCTCTCTCTCTCGCATCCCTTCCCAGCTGGCAAGAAGGAATGTAACCAACTGTGACAATTGAATAAAGACGAGGAGGAGGAGGAGGAGGAGGAGGGGGAGGAGGGGGCACACATATAAACCACAATAACTTGAAGACTCTCCTAAAGTGACGAAGATGCTGAGAAGAGAAGGGGGGAGATGGTGATGCAAAGGTCAAGGGTGTTTACTGGTGATGCGGGCTGGGGGTGGTGGTGGTGGTGGTGGTGGTGGTGATGCTTGTGTGTGTGTGTGTGTGTGGGGGGGGGGGGTCGGGGGAAGGGAAGTGTTTGTGCATGTGTGTGTGCGTGTGAAGGGTGAGATCCGTGAATGTCTTCGTCTGTTTACTGGGTTACCGTGAATGAGGAGGAGGAGGAGGAGGAAGAGGAAGAGGAAGAGGAAGAGGAAGAGGAAAAAAAGAACCAGAAGACGAAGAAGGAGGAGGAGGAGGAAAAGAAGAAGAAGAAAAGGAAGGAATAGAAACAGAACCAGAAGAAGAAAAGGAAGAAACAGAGAAAGGAGAGAAAAGAAAAAGAGAAAAAGAAAGACGAGGAGAAAGAAGAAGAAAAAAAAGGAGAAAGCAGAGAAGACCATCCGTAAAAACAACAACAACAAAAACAGGAAAAAAAAAAATCACAACGAACGACAAAGAGTTCACAAGATAACATTACATTATTTACGGGAACAAGAAGATCACCTTTTTATACACAGACGATGCTTTATACGCGGTGTCGGTGACGTGAGGTGACGGGCAGAGGCAGGTGAGGAGACAGGATGAGGAGTGAGGGAGAGGGCGAGGGCGACAGAGGAAGAGGAGGAGAAGGAGTGATGAGGCGCAGGGAAGCAGGTAACGAGAGGAGCAATGAGGGTGAGAGTGAAGGATGCCCGGGGCGGCTGCGTGTGTGAGAGAGAGAGGGAGGGGAAGAAGAGAAGGAAGTGTTGAGGGTTGAGAGAGAGGGAGGAAGAGGAAGAGAAGGAAGGGTTGAGGGTTGAGGGAGAGGAAGAAGAGAAGGAAGGGTTGGGGATTGAGAGAGAGGAAGGGAAGAAGGGGTTGAGGGCTGAGAGAGAGGGAGCAAGAGAGGGAGGGAAAGACGGTAAAAATCAACAAGCAACTTCAAAAGAAACACAAAAGTACGTATTTCTTGCTGTACGTTTCCCAGACTTGTAAATCAAATGCCATAGAACCGGTGACCAAGAAAACATATAAGAGGGCGAGGGAGGGAGGGAGGGAGGGAGGGTGAGCAACATCTAGAAGGAACATACATTCATTAGTACATACATCCTTTTTGCATCACCTCTCTTAAGAAAACTAGGATATCAGACACAATAGAATCGATGGTGAAGTAAAACGTAAGAATATCAAATCAAATACTAAAAATGTAGCCCCTAGAGGATCCAAAATCACTTCCCCTCCATTAATCTTTTACTGGGAACATGGTGTAAGGGATCAGATTCTATTATACCGAAAACCAAACAAAATATATTAAGAACAAGTCAGATTCTGATACTAAGACTTATGCATCTCTTCAGAAAATTGGTGTTAATGTTTTTTTTTCATATTTTCGTAACAATTAGGTTTTAGAATTAGAACAAAATAAAAAATAAGGGTGAGAAGGGAAGGAGTTAAGGGTCAAGGGAGAGAACTAAAGGAGAAAGGGGTGAGGATGGACGCGATGAAGAGGAAGACAAGGAAGGGAAGGGGCAGAGAGAGAAAGGGACTGAGGAAGGGGAGAAGCAGAGAGAGAAAGGGGCTGAGGAAGGGAGAGAGATGAGAAAGGGGAGAGGAAGACAGGGAGAAAGAGGCTGTGTAAAATAAGGAGGAGAAGAGAAAGGGAAAAAGATGCTGAGGAAGAGAGACAAGGAATGGAGAGCAAGGCAGAGAAAGACTGAGGAAAGGAGAGAGAGAGAGAGGGAGGGAGAGAAAGAGGCCGAGAAAGGGAGGAAGGGAGACGAGTAAGAGGGAGTGAGAGGCTGAGGAAGGGAGGGAGACGAGGAAGGGGTGAGCAAGAGAGAAGGAGAGGCCGTGGAAGGGAGGGAGGGAGGCAGCGAGGAGAGGGAAGGGCTACTGATGTAAGGTTTCCTGCCTGGCTTGACCCCTGGCGCCCCTCCTCATTGTCTACTTAACACAGACTCTCAGAACTGCCGCCGTCTGTCCCTCCTCCTCCTCCTCTTCCCTCTGTCTCCTCCTGGTCCTCCTCCTCCTCCTCCGTCCGTGGTGTATCCTTCTTACCGGCTACGTGTGTGTGTGTGTGTGTGTGTGTGAGTGTGAGTTTCTCTGAAGAAGTTTAAGTGACTCATCCATTTCCCAGCTTAGAAGAGAGAGAGAGAGAGAGAGAGAGAGAGAGAGAGAGAGAGAGAGAGAGAGAGAGAGAGAGAGAGAGAGAGAGAGAGAGAGATGAGGAGGAGAAACACACACACACACACACACACACACGCACGCTCAAAGCCCCTGTCACACTTCCGAAACTCAGCCCCCCTTCTCCCCCTCCCCCCCCCAGCGGTCACTCACTAAGAAGTTACCAAGTCCGGCCGTCACCAATCTGACAGCCCCGTCTACACACGCGTCACACACCTGTCCAGAGTTACGCTATAGGCTGCAGCTGTACGCGCACACACACACACACACACACACACACACACACACACACACACAAACACACACACTCACAAACACACTAACTCTTCACTTGTCCTCCTTCTCCTTCCTTCTCTTCCTCCTCCTCCTTCTCCCTCTCTCTCACACGCACCTTCTCTTTGGTTTTGTCTCTTGTTTCTTTTGGGTTCTGTTGAGTTGGTGACGCATGCAGACAGTCACTCGTCATCACTTAGTTAACAAGATCAAGTTCGAGGAATCAGACCACTGGTGAATCGTCTCAGGTCACGGGAAGGCTGAAGAAAATTTGTATGGTTAAGGTTGATGATTATTTTTCTCAGTATTACCAGCACCACCACCATCACCACTGTCTCCATAGCCACCATCAGTTACCACGTCTTCCTAAACCGTAAATCACTGCTAGCCTCACCACTGACCTCCACAACCGTTCTTATTTACCGCTACCACCACCACCAACAACAACAACAGTAACAGCAACAGCCAAACCTAACAACAACCCAAACAAAAGCAATTCAACCATCAACTTTACCTTTACCAGTCATCCCAATCTGTATTAGTAATCGCCACAACCACAAACAACACAACAACCACAACAACAACCACAAACAACACAACAACAAGAACAACAACAGTGCATACAACCTCACCACAACCACTAACACAACTACCACTAAGACCTTCACCAAAACAACTAACCATACAGAACACAAATCAACATGACCACTACTACCACTACCACAACCACTATCATTACTAAACGCTCACTACCACCACAAACAACAACAACAGCAATCACCACCACCACCACCACCAGCGTCCCTCCCTTCACACACACAAACACACGCTCCCTCAAGACACCCGCCCGTCAGCCGTCTCTGTAACTCGCCGCCTTACTCTGGGAGGCCACAAACGGAAGCCGTCGACGTCCTTAACACAACTCGGAGAAACTGGCGGTCAACTGCTAAGAACTTGTGAGGCGCCGACACCCCGGATATTGGCAGCTACAAGGAGGAGGACGGAGGGAAGGAAGGTCGGAAGGAAGAACAGGAGGAGAAGAACTAGGAGAGAACGATAGGATTAGGAACAGAAGGAGGACGAAGACAAGACTAAGAAGATGGAAAACAAGAAAGTGGAAGAGGATGAAATGAAAGAAAGAAAAGAAGGAAGAGAAAAAGGGCGAAAAACACTAAAAACAGAAGGAATGCGAAAACAAAAACATGGAGGTGGAAGGGAAGAGCAACACAAGGAAGGAAGTGGAAGAGGATGCAAGGAAGGATAAGGACTCGGGAGGTGGCGGTGAAGGAGGAGGAGGAAGTGGAGGAGAGGGCAGCAGGATGGAACAAGGAAAAAGGATGTACTGAAGGACGGTAATCAGTTGTGACGTATGGAGTGTCAGTGAAGGAAGAGGGTCGCCATTAGAGGAGGATGAGGAGGAGGTCATGGGTGTGGAAGTGGTGGCCTTGAAGAGAGGAGAAGAAGGATGAGGGAGGCTGTGAAGAAGAAAAAGACAGGATGGGAGTGTTTCGAAGATGAGGAGGAGGAAGAAGAAGAGGGGAAGGAGATGATAAGGAGTGAAGAGAAAGAGGAAGAAGAGGAAGAAGTGTAAAGGAAAGAAATAGAAACCAGAATGAGGAATATTTTAAGAAGAGAAAGAGGAGGAGGGAAGGAAGAGAGGAGTAAAAACAGAGGAATGAGAGAGAAAGAGAAAGAAGAAGAGAAAGAGTAAGTCAACTAAGAGAAACAAGTATACGTAGGAGTTTCAAGGAAGAGGAAGAGAAGGAGAGAAGGGAGATGAAGTAGTAGTAGTAGTAGCAGTAGTAGTAGTAGTAGTAGTAGGGAAGGGAGGGAAGGAAGGGGCTGTCGGCGACCCTCCCTCTCGATCCCGCCAACTCTGGATACACGGAGAAATGATCGGCACTTTGATGCTGAGACTTGAGGAGTTGGCTGAGGTGGTGGGTCGTGTCTGGACTTTGACGGGGGGAGTTGGATTCGAAGGAAGAGGAGGAGGAGGAGGAGGAATTGGAGAAGACGAAGAAGGAATAGGAGTAATGGAAGAAGGAGAAGGAATTGAAGAAGACGAAGAAGACATGGGAGTAAGAAAAGGAAGAGGAGAAGGAGGAATTTGGATGAGGAAGAGGAAACGAAGAAGGAGGAGAAGGAATTGAAGAAGACGAAGAAGACATGGGAGTAAGAAAAGGAAGAGGAGAAGGAGGAATTTGAAAAGACGAAGAAGGATTGGGAAGGAGGGCGAGGAGGAGGAGGAAGTCAAAATAATAATATGAAGAAGGAATTAAAGCAGAAAATTTTAGGAATATTAGGCAAGAAAAGTGTGCAAATCGTCTGTCTTTGTGAGTGCGTACCTGTATGTGCGTGCGTGCGTGTACTTGCGTGTGCTTGCGGTGAGTGCGTGTGTGTGCGTTCCCAGTAACAGCGCTGTGATATTTCCACTTTTTCCGCTCCTCTACTTTTTACAACTTTGAAGAAAAATGTCACGCCGCAAATCGCCCTCAAGACCAGCAAACTTGGCGGCGAGGGCGAAGCGTGACTACCGCTGCCATTGTCTCGTCGGGCCGCCCTCCCCCTGCGGTCACGAAGCTTCTACTTTGCGGTCGCGTGATTCTGGTGGCAGGTTGTGGGGCCATTAATTTTTCATCTTGTTTCTGGGACTTACGGGGCAGAATGGACGTGACGGCGCCTCCACGCTCCCGCCCCCCGCCATGCATTATCCAGGAGTCTAAAGCTGGGGGTTGCATAGCTAAGGTGGGGGGGGGGGTTGCTTGCGTGTATAATTGGGGGTTGAAGGAAGTCTGGAAATGAGGTTTTAGGTATGAGTTTGGGGTTTGCATTACAGAGAATCAGTTTTTCTTTTCCTTTCCTCTAAAGTGACCATGAAAAGGCTTAAGTATAGAGGTTGCTTAGCTTGGGGGATTTTTTTTTTTTTTTTTTTTTTTTAATTGTCGAAGTTTTTAGTTGGGAATGGAAAAAAGAAGGCCGGATTTGAGGTTTTATATATGGGTTTGGGTTTTGTTTAAGAAATAATCAGTTTTATTTTTCTTTGCTCTTAAATGGCTTTGAAATATATGTTCAGATGGGAGGTTCTATGTAGCGTTTGTGTTTTGCTTAAGAGAGAATCAGGTTGCTATCTTTTTCTTTGCTCTAAAATTGACCTTGAAAAAAATTAAGCCCCAATAGAAGTGTTCGTGTTTCCATGTTGCGTTTAACTTAGAGAAAATCAGGATTGTTTTATTTTATTTTATTTTATTTTCCTTGCTCTCAAATGGCGTGTGAAAAAAAAAAAACAATAGAACCGTTCGTATTTACATTTCACATTTTGCATTGAGAATCGACGGTTCTCTTCCTTCTCTCATCTTAGTCTTTCTCACTGACTATAAAGAGGGAGTTGATAAGGAGTTCTAATATCGGTGTTCGTATCTACTATTTCCTCCTAGATCCTTTAACGAGTCCCAATGGAGGTGTTCAGTTCCCCTTTTTACTCCTAGATCCAACGTTTCGTCCTCCCCAACTCATGTCATCCTCCTCATAAATGCTTCAACTCTGTCCGTCCCTTCGCCCGCCCAAAAGGAGTATCAGTGAAGGTGTTCAGATTTCCTTTTCACTCTTAGATCCTCCCTCAATCCTCCCCAACTCATGTCATCCTTCTCATTCCTCTGCCACGCCTTTATTCTTCATCTCTATCCGTCCCTCGCATACCCTCCCTTCGCCCGTCCAAAAGAAGTATCAGTGGAGGTGTTCAGATCTCCTTTTCACTCTTAGATCCTCCCTCCATCCTACCCAAGTCATGTCATCCTCCTCATACTTCTGCCACGCCTTTATGCTTCATCCCTGTCCGTCCCTCGCAGCCTCGCCCTTCGCCCGCCCCCTCCGAGCAAAGTAAAACAGCTCCCCTCATCGAGAGAACAGCGGGTTAGCAAAAGGGTGTTCTTTACTGTCTTTGATGCCTCGGCTTACACGGCCCTCAGTGCCTCGCCGCGCCAAGACTCCAGACAACTTTACTGCCGCTATTATTTCAGTCCCTTTACCCTGCTCCTCCTCCTCCTCCTCCTCTTCCTCTTGATCCTCCGTCTAACCCCCTCCTCCTTCCTACTCGCCTTCCTCCTGCTCCTCCTCTTTCTGCTTCTCTTCCTCTTCCTCCTCCTATCTGTCACCTCCTCCTCCACCTCCTCCCTCGTTCCATCCTGTCCCCATTTCCCCTCCTCCTCCTCCTCCTCCTCCTCTGCCTATCTCCTACCTCCACAGCCTCCTCCCCTTCCTCCATCCCGTCCTCCCTCCCCTCCCCGACTTGCCTCTTCCCCGCACTCGCTTCCTCCTTCATCCCCTTCCACAAACAGTCGCCCGGAGCTCCTCGCCCCAATATCCCCTTGGACACTTGACAGTTTTCAGCCTGGCCTCCAAATGTCCAAAAGCTTGCAGGCATTCCCTCGGGCGCCTGACGGACAGCGGCAGAGGAGCTTCGGCGCGTTGGATCATCTCCGCGAGGCTGCTCTTCCTCTCTCAACGTGTAGGATTGAACGAGACGAGGAGACGAGGGAAGGGTTAAAAGGGTGAAGGTTGAGGTGGAGGGGTAAAAAGGAACGGAAAGGAAAGTGAGCATAGAATGTTTAAGAGGTAGAGGGATGAGTTAGAAAGGGTTAGAAAGGGAGCAAGGGTGAGAAAGGGGAAGAAATTAGGAAGAAAGGGATGGGAAGAGGAAGAGAGGGAGAGGAAGAGGAAGACAAGGAAAGGGTGAGAAAGGGGAAGAAATTAGGGAGAAAGGGAGAAGAGGAAGACAGGGAGAGGAAGAGGAAGACAAGGAAAGGGTGAGAAAGGGGAAGAAATTAGGGAGAAAGGGAGAAGAGGAAGGAAAGGGTGAGAAAGGGGAAGAAATTAGAGAGAAAGGGGAAAAAGGAAGAAAGGGAGTGGAAGAGAAAGACAAGGAAAGGGTGGAATGGAAGATTGAGGTAATAGGGAGATTATAAAAGGAATTAGGAAGGAAGGAAGGGAGGATAGCGAGAAAGGAAATAAAGAAGAAATGAAAAAAAGGGAGAAAGGAATCATACATCCTTACAGCCTCCTCCATTTCCTTCTTTCCTTCTTGTCTTATTCTTGTTTTTTTCATTTCTTTGTTCTTGTCTTCCTTCCTGTTTTGTTTCTAATCCTTTTTTGTCTTCTTTCACGACCAAGTATATGTTCTGATTCTCCTTCTATCCTTCCTTCCTTCCCTTCTTCTATAATTCCTTCCCTTTCTGTCTCTCTCCGGCATATGACCACAGATGTTGCGCCGACTAAACGAAACTTTCCAACTTTTCCTGCCTTCCTTCTTTCCTTCCTTCCTTCCTTTCATCCTCTTCTACTTCTCTCTTTTCTGCGTTACTCTTATTTTCTACCTCATTCTTGTGTTCGTATTCCTAATCTTTCCCGCCCTCTTTTACTTCGTCCTTTTTCCTTCCTCCATCCACTTCCTCCTCTATCGCGTCGTCTGGAGTGAGAGGCAGCGACCGAGGAATAATTTAGAATCTCGCTGCTGAGTGTTGCATCAGGTCCCGAGACGCCCCGTGAGATGGCTATTATACCACCTCTAATAATCATACAGGTACACCCAGTAGGCTCGCGCGGGGCTGGCTGGTTCTCTCTCTCGCTGGGTGGGTGGGTGGCGGGGCGCGGAAACCATTTGATGAACCTGTATTGTTCCCCCTTGATGTTGCATGTGGATGACGTTGTTCAGTTTGTTATGGTGCGCGCGGCGAGGCTCTGTTCCGCCGGGCTCGGGAAACAAAACCAGCCGCACTTCGATTTTCCGAGCGCGTTATGTAAGTCTCGGTTTAGATATCCCTGGTACTCATGTCGCTTGGGCGGGGTGTATAGCTGACGGCTGGGCGGAGGCGGATGTCGGTGCGAGAAGTTGGGTCCCTGCCTGGTATTCTTAGGGACTTAGACGCTTCCTTCTCTTACATCCATCATTTTTAAAGGGCAAAAGAGTGGTTAGGTTCGTCCACATAAGTGCTTCTTTACGTTTATTATACGGAAACTTTGTAAAACTACTCTTGGACATTTTCTTCTATTACGTCAATCGTTTTTAATGGGCAAAAGAGTGGTTAAGAGCGTCCACATGAGTGCTTCTTTACGTTTATTATACAGAAACTTCGTAAAACTACTTCTAGACGGTTCCTTCTATTACATCCATCATTTCTAAACGGCAAAAAAGAAGTTAAACTCGTCCTTGTGAGTGTTTCTTTACATTCAGAGTGCAGAAACTTTGTCAAACTACTCTTGGAGGCTTCCTTCTATTACATCAATCGCTTCTAAAGAGCATAAAAGAGGTTAGACGCGTCCCCATGAGCGTTTCTTTACATTCAGAGTACAGAGCCTTTCTCCAGCTACCGCCAGGGTCACAAAACTACCCATGGGAGTCCCTATAACCCCTACGAAAGCCTTGTTAAACGGATGTCCTTGGGCTCCGAAACGTTAACAGTGATCACGTATTTCTCACGGTATCTTTAGCTCACGAAGGACAGTCTTGCTTCACCTCTTCGCGTCTTTGTTTGTATAACCTATTCTGAACCTGTCACCGGGCGCCCCCTCGCAGCTACAGAGGCGGAGGGAGGCGAAAGGGGATAAAATAAACATGACTGAGGTGTTGGGAAGTGAGGAATGCACGAGAGAGAGAGAGAGGGTGGGAGAGAGAGAGAGAGGGAGAGAGGTAGGGAGGGGAAAGAGAGTGTGTGAGTGTGTCTTCCTCCCCTCCATCTCTCTCCATTCTCACCACTCAACTCTTTCCTCCTCCTCCTCCTCCTCCTCCTCCTTGGCCACTCCTTTCTTTCCCCCTTCTAGCTGCGACTTCTCCTAACCTACTCCTCACTCCCTCCGCATCTCTCCTCTTCCGTAATCCTCCTCCTCCTCCTTCTCTACTCCTTTCTTTCCTTCCTCCCAAGCTGCAACTCCTCCTAACCTACTCCTCTCTCCCTCCACACCTCTCCTCTCCTATCCTATCCTCCTCCTTCACTCCTTTCTTTCCCTCCTCCTCCTCCTCCTCACTCCTCCTCCTCCATTGACTTTAAAACTGAGGGGAGGCATTGTCGGCTTGAGGAAGGGAAGGGGAGAATAGTTAGCGCAAGTTTGGTCGTATTAATTATGGACAGCACGTACTTATACCATGGTCCTGCAGTTGGCCTCCCCGACGCTAGTTAAGGGGAGTGTTAGCAAGGGAGGGAAGGAAGGGTGACTGTACGGAAGGGAGAGGTAGCCTAAGAGGGAGACTGCGAGAAGGGAGTGAAACGAGAAAGGAAATAAAGAAGGGGAAAAAAGCCTGTTAAGGGAGAAACGAGAAAGAAGAAGGGTTAGCGAAGGGAGTGTT
Organism: Eriocheir sinensis; assembly: GCF_024679095.1. Taxonomy (NCBI): domain Eukaryota; kingdom Metazoa; phylum Arthropoda; class Malacostraca; order Decapoda; family Varunidae; genus Eriocheir; species Eriocheir sinensis. Next base: position 18,559,340 of record NC_066530.1, read on the forward strand.
AGTGAGGGAGGGAGTAAGGAAGGCGAGGGAAGGGAGAGGTAGACTAAGAGGGAGACTGCGAGAATGGAATGGAAGGAAGGGAGTAAAACGAGAAAGGAAAAGGGTTAGTGAGGGAGGGAGTAAGGAAGACGAGGTAAGGGTGACTATACGGAAGGGAGAGAAGCCTAAGAGGGAGACTACGAGAAGGGAAAGAAAGGAAGGGAGTAAAACGAGAAAGGAAATAAAGAAGAAGGGAAAGAACGTGTTAAGGAAAGGATGACTACGAAAGAGAGGGATAAGAAGGAGGTTACAAGAGGAAGCAAAAGGAAGGAAGGGAGGATAACTAGAGAGAAAGGAAATAAAGAAGAAGGGAAAGAACGTGTTAAGGAAAGGATGACTACGAAAGAGAGGGATAAGAAGGAGGTTACAAGAGGAAGCACAAGGATGGAACGAAGGACAGTGAATGGGAAAGGATATAAGGAAGGAAGAGAGTAAGGACAATAGAAAGTAAGGTAGATACAGAAAGAATAGGATAAAGTAATGTGTTAGAGAGGAAGGAGAGCAAGGTAGAGAGAAAGGAAAGGAATATGGAAAAAAGAAGGAAGAGAAAGGGAGGGAGAGAGGAATACGGAGGAAGGGTGAGTATAAGGAGGTGAGGTGTAAAAGGGAGGTTGCAAGAGGAATAATAAGGAAGGAAAGGAGGAAAAACAAAGAAAAGAAAGGAAAAAAAGGGAGAAAGGGAACGCGTTAAGGTTATTGGGTACAGAATGCTTAAAAGGAGAAAGGGATAGGTCAGGAAGGAAAGGGGACAAGGGAGAGAAAGAGGAAGGATTAAGGGAGAAAGAGGGAGGATAAAGTGGGAAACATAGAAAAGGGAAAAAAAAAGGGAGAGGAAGGAGTAAGAAAGGAAGGAAGAGATTTTTGAAAGGGAGTAAAAAGAGAAGGTGAAAAGGAAAAGGAAGAAAAGAAGGGAGGATAAGAGGGAAGGAGAGAAGGGAGAAATAAAGGATGAAGAAAGAGTTAAGAAAGAAAGAAACACAAAGAAAAGAAAGAAGAAAAGGAGAGAGAGAGAGAGAGTAAGAAAAAAAACACGACGTCGAATTAAAAGGAACAAAAAAAGGGAAAGAAAACAAAAAAAAGAACAGGAATATAAAAATGAGCATAGTGAATGATGGAAAAAAGAAAGAAAAAAGAAAAAAAGAGAGAGAGAGAGAGAGAGAGAGAGAGAGAGAGAGAGAGAGTAAGTGAGAGAAAAAAATCAAGATGAAGAAGAATTGAAAGTCGAGGTTAGGGAGAACTTCCACACCTCTCTCTCCCTCTCTCCCTCCCTCTCCCTCCCTCTCTCCCTCCCTCACAGCTGCATGATGGGCGAGTATAATAGAGGAGGAGGAGGAGGAGTGAAGGAGAACCGGAGACAATACTGATGGGAAAGGAGGAGGAGGAGGAGGAGGAGGAGGAGGAGGAGGAGGAGGAGGAGGAGGAGGAGGAGGAGGAGGAGGAGGAGGAGGAGGAGGAGGAGGAGGAAGCTTAACACACTACATCAGGGAAGGAAGGAAGGAATGAAGGAGGAGGAGGAGGAGGAGGAGGAGGGAAAGTGCGTCTGTAGGAGGAAACAGGAGAGAGAGAGAGAGAGAGAGAGAGAGAGGCAGCATAAATGAAGCAAAGAGAAAGTTGGTAGACTGGAAAAAAGAATGAGGGAGAGAGAGAGAGAGAGAGAGAGGAAGAGAGAAAGGGTGAGAAGTGGAGGAGGTGGAGGAGGAGGAGGAGGAAGCGAGGTGGGAAGGGAAGTGGAGGTCGATGAGAGGCGAGGAGGATTAATAAGCTCAGAAGGAGGAGGAGGAGGAGGAGGAAAGTGTGGAAAGGAGAAAGACGAGGAGGAGGAAGAGGACGAGGAGGAGGAGGAGGAGGAAGAGGAAGACAATGAGAAGGAGGGCAAGCAAGGAAGGAAGAGGAAAGGAGAGAAGAGAGGAAGAAAAAGTAGATAGGAATAGACAAGAACGAAGAAGAAAAAAAAAGATTAAGTAAAAAGAGAAAAAGGAAGAAGAAAACGGGAATAAGGAGAAGAAAAACAAGAAACACATGACACAAGATAAGAAATAATATAAGAAAGTAAGAAAAAAAAGAAGAAGAAGAGGAAGAAGAAGAAGAAGAAGAAGAGGTAGAGAAGCAATAGTATATAGTTAGAGGAAGCACACGAGAAGGAGGAGGTAAAAAAGGAGAAGGAGAGAGCCGAAGAGACAGAGAGAGAGAGAGGAGGCAAGGAGAGAGAGAGAACAGGCGAGTACATAATACATAGCGGGTTACGCGGTGGTGACTGGGGACAATCACAAGCCCTCGCAACTGCCAACTTTCAGCGGCTACCAATCAGGCCGCCCTAAAGTCTCCCAGGACAAGTTTGTGGAGGTGAAAACCGTAGGTGGAGGGGACCACAATCACTCCCTCCGCTACACCGCCACCACCACCAAGAGCCAATGTCCATCAGATGTCCATTAACTCGCAAACTTTCGCTCCTTGGAAATAGAAGGAGTCCATTCAACTCGGCCACATCTCCGATTACCCACAAGTCCACCGGCCGCTAACTTTGTCCTCGCTCGCCCTTTAGCCGCTGCATATCTAAGAGGCAGAGTTTAAAAGGTTGTAAGGAAAAGATCGTGAGGGCGCTAACCTTCTGAATACAAATGATTCGCCACGGCTATATACCTCCATCCCTCCTTCTTCTCCTCCTCCTCCTCCTCCTCCTCCTGTTTCTTCTTGCAGCCTCACCTCCTCCTCCTCCTGTTCTTCTTGCAGCCTCACGAGTGTTTCAGGTTAGCGGAGGAGTGTTTCCCCATCCCTCCGTTTCGTCCGTCCTTTTGGTGTTTCGCCGTGAGTTGCTTCCAAGGAAACTTCGGAGCGTTTCCCCACTTCGGCCAAATTGGGTATGGAGACTCCGCGACCAGAAGGTGAAACATGGGCGTCAGACAAGACCAAGATCAGAGAGAGAGAGAGAGAGAGAGAATATGACCACCTGACCTTCCGGAGTCCCTAAGTTTACTCACACTGTTTCACTATTTACGCTCACCTCTTCAGTAGCTCTTTTTTTTTTTACTCTCTCTCTCTCTCTCTCTTTCTTTTTGGTTCTTCTCGCGTGAGGCTTCAAGGGACTCGCCTCGATCTGGTATTTACGAGGTGAAATGTCAGACTTAGAGGCTAGTAGGTGGTCATGAGGAGGAGGAGGAGGAGGAGGAGGAGGCGGGGATGGGACGGTGTTTCTTCTTTTGATGTGATCCTATTGTTTTTCGTATTAATATTCTTGTTTTTTTTATTATTATTATTATTATTATTATTATTATACTTTTTTTCTTTGCTTCGTATTAGGTTGTTCTTTTTCTTCTTTCTTTTTGTAATGCTGCTGTTTTTTCGTTGCTATGGTTATTATCATTATTATTATTACTATTATTATTATTATTATTATTATTATTATTATTTAGTATTCGTATTGTTTTTATTCTCAATGTAATTTTGCACTTCCTTCTTTTTTCCTTTTTTTTCTTCGGTTCTTTCTCTTTTTCTTCTTTTTTTAGACTTTCTTTTACTTCATATTCTTGTTGTTATTCCTTGTTTCTTCATCTTATTATTATACGTTCACTTCTTTCTCATTTATTTAGCTTTTTTTTCGTATTTGTGATATTTTGTTCTTCTTCTAGTTGTTCTTTTTCTTATTCCTCTTCTCGTGTTGGTGTGGCCGTCAAGAAAGCCAGTCAGCCAGCGTGCCAAGCCTTCCCCGCCCGGGTTCGATTCCCGGGCGGAGTGGAAAAATTTGGGCGGCTTTTCCGATACCCTACGCCTCTGTCCACCCAGCAGTGAATGGGTACCAGGTATTAATCGGGGGTTGTGTCCCGTCTCCTGGGGTCTGTTCCCTTCTCCTATAATTCCTTCCCTTTCTGTCTCTCTCCGGCATATGACCACAGATGCTGCGCCGACTAAACAAAACTTTCCAACTTTCCTGGTTTTGCCTCTTCCCTTCCCGCCTCGTGAACAAAACACACGCTGATGCATAATTGATCTCCACGCGAGCAATTTGACGTGGCTGGAAGTTCGCTCGTGTTCCGCGATGTCACTTGGGAACACCGTTTGCCAGAACTTTAGTCGCCGCTAACTTTTTTTTTGTACGGAGTTGGAAATGAAGTTAAGAGTATATAATAATGATAATAATAATGATAATGATAGTAATAAGCCGCTACGCAGTCATTTCTTAGTCCATCCTCTTGGCGTAAGTTGCTTAAGTTTTGGTAGATGGATTGATGAAAGGCAGAAAATCACTTTAAAGTATATAATTATCATATTTTTGGGTGCTAGCTCTATGCCTGTCTCTGCTGCTGTCCCTGTCCCTCCCTTCTGTTTCTCCCTCCTTCCTCCTGTCCCTCCCTCCCCTCGTCCCTCCCTGCCTCCACTACCCCGCCTGGCAATGAGAAACTTAAAAAGAAGTGACCATCAAAACCAGTGCGGCGAGGCGAGAGTCAACAGGCTAGGGAAAAAGAACCATCGTGTGACCGTCTACTCAACGACATCTCGTGACGGACAAACAGGCGACAGGGACGTAACATTACCCGGCCGTGACACGCGCCGGGGCCCTGTGACGCTGAGGGCCCCGAGTGACGGCTGGCTGTCCCGTAAGTCAGCTTTATGGGCCAAACAGAACACTTGGGCCATCCATCCCGGCTTGCTCCACTCCGCCTGTTTGTTGACATCGCCCAGTAGTCGAGTCCAGTGTGTCTGAACGCCTCGGCCACACCAGCCTCCACTCACAGCAGGGTTGGATCTCGTGTTGGCTTCTAGTTCAGCGTCGTCACATTACGTATACGCTTTGTTTTATGGTTTTGGATTCTCTTTAGTTAGTTGTGATGTGTGGAATCCTCTTGTAGCCTCTGTATGTACTCTTTTGTTTTGTGGTTTTCGATTCTCTTTAGAGAGTCGTAAGTTGTTGAATCCTAGGACCTCTTATCGCCTCATCTGCTTCATCACATTATACATACGAGTTTTATGGTCTTGGATTCTCTTTAATGTGAGTTGTGGAATCATGGGACTTCTTGTAGCCTCTTAGTTTTCCGTCATTACGTCTTACCTTATACATACTAGCCTTATGGGGTTGGATTCCCTTTGGTTGTCATAAGTTTTTGGATCCTCTCAGTCAGAATCCTTATTTCTTTAGGATGTGAAGGCCATGCACCAACCATCCTCTACTGTCTGTTCTTTTGGTATAATGTCTTTACTTAGTAGACATAGTGGATGAATTGACGTAGGGCGATGTTATGTTCTGAGGGAGAATATCATGTATGCAAGATTTGATGCTCGTAGGATAAATAAGGTCAGTACGATTCATGGCAATTAAACAGAAAAAAAAGGATATTACTTAATCATCACTTGTCGGAACAGCAAAGCGTCTAAGGAACCAAAAATGAGGACCAAAGATTCAAGGTACTAATATATTAATGAGGAGAGCCCGTACGTTGGCCATAAAAGTAATTACGTATTTGCTAAGTCTTAAAAGTATATAAAATCCCTTCATTCGGTCCATTAAACATTTTTCCCGCCAAAGCTGCAAATTATGTTATCCAGTTGTTAATTTAATTTCATAGTTACCCCTTTCTCACCCTCTCCTCCTCCTCCTCTTCTTCCTCTTCTCCCTCCTCTTCCTCCGAACCGTAGCGTCGATGCGGCTTGCAAGAAACTGTGTAACCAACGACGCCTCCGACAAGCGAACTCATTCAACTCAACATTTCCATTTTGTACACAAATGCACGCAGTTGAGAAACCAGATGTGGTAGCCATCACAGAGACTTGGGCCAACTCTGCACATCTAGTATCTGAACAAAATCGAATGCACAAGAAAGGAGGAGAAAGTACGCTCCCTGCCATCAAAATAGACAAACAGGATGCAGAGAATTACGACTCCGTCTATGTGGAAATAACTGCGACTAATACGAACCGAACACTTGCGATCGTATACAGGCCTCCAAAACAACAAGCAGCCGATGACACTGTCTTTAACACAAAGTAAACAAGACTTTAATTGCCCTAACATTGACTGGGGACAATTGACTGGAGATCAAGAGGGTAACAGGCTTATAGAAATGGTGGAGGATTCGTTCCTCACTCAAGTTGTAACTCAACCAACAAGAGAAAACAATCTGCTGGATCTGGTATTAGTAAGCGACCCCGACCTCATTCGCGACTGTGAAGTTGGTGAAAAAATTAACGGTTGCGATCACCACTTAATCCGTTTCAATGTCAACATAAGTCACAAACTCGTAGACAATCCGTCAGTGATACCAGACTACAAAAAAGCAAATTTCAACCTAGCCCGTGAGCTGCTTCCTCCGCGACCTGGGACCAACTTCACCTAACCGACAATACAATCGACAACGTGTGGAACAACTTCAAAGATAAGCTTTTGGGAGTAGAAAAGGCTACAGTGCCGACGAACCCAGGCGAGTAAATGGTGCCGTAGATCCACCGTGGATGACCAGAGAAATAAAAAGGGCGGTAAACTTAAAAAAGGAATTATAACCTAATGAAAGAGAATTACTCAGTACCACAACAGCCTCAGAGCTTGTCGCAAAACGCAACTACGAAAAACAAATAGCGCGTGACATCAAGACAAACTCAAAAAATTCTTCACATACATCAGATCGAAAAGAAAGTAAAATCCAATATTGGTCCCCTGACAGACGAGACTGGAGCTGCAACTCAGGACAGTAAACAGATGGCCAGAATCCTCAACAGTAACTTCGCATCCGTATTCACAGTCGAAAACATCGAAACCATGCCCGAGAACCCTGACCCGCCGAGGGAATCACGCCCTGAAAATTGACTCAATATGCGACCAAGAAGTGAAAGAGTATTTGGATAAACTCGACACGAACAAGTCAACAGGACCTGACGGTTTGTCCCCGCGGTTATTAAAAGAGCTTAAACAACAAATACTTCAGCCACTCACTAACATATTCAACCAGTCTGTTCAATTGAAAAAGGTCCCGGAAGACTGGAAGATGGCGAACGTAACACCAATTTTCAAAAAGGGAGACAAAAGCGTTGCATTAAACTACAGGCCCATAAGTTTGACATCAGTGGCAGGAAAATACTCGAAAAGATTATTAGAGACAAACTTGTTAAGTTTCTAGAAGACAATAATGTAATCTCCGACACCCAGCATGGCTATTTATTAGACTTCTTCCAAGGTATATATAAGAACTCCAGTGATGTTATATACCTGGACTTTCAGAAAGCCTTCGACAAGGTACCGCACGAGCGACTCCTTAAAAATCTGCACTCGGCGGGCATTGGAGCCAATCTGATCGCGTGGATAAGAGATTGGCTCACCGACAGAAAACAACGAGTACTACTCAACGGACAGCCTTCCGATTGGCTTCCAGTCACTAGTGGAGTGCCTCAAGGGTCAGTGCTGGGACCCATTCTCTTCATCATATATATCAACGACCTCGAATCAGGACTGAAATCCACAATATCGAAATTTGCTGATGACACTAAGGTAAATCATTCAGAAAGACCTCAACCACCTTATCGACTGGTCGGAAACATGGCACATGTCCTTTAATGTTGACATATGCTAAGTCATGCACATTGGGTCCAGAAATATTACCCACACAGACATCATGAATGGGAGACCTCTGCAAGCGATGCAGGAGGAAAAGGATCTTGAGTCACTATCAGCAGTGACCTGAAACACGCGAATCACTGTAAAAAGCATACAACAAAGCCAACACTATGCTCGGGTTCATAGCGAGGAACTTCGAGTGTAAAACGCCAGACGTGATGCTATCCTTGTATAATTCCATGGTAAGACCGCACCTCGAGTATGCAGTACAGTTCTGGTCTCCTAATTACAGAAAGGACATTGATTTACTGGAAAGGATTCAACGACGCGCCACGAAAATGATACCAACCTTAAGGGCTCAACCGTACGAGGAACGACTCAAGCGACTCAATCTCTTTACATTGGAGAAAAGAGAGATATGATTCAAGTCTTCAAGTATCTGAAAAAAATCAATAACGTCGATTACTCCAATTTCTTTGAATTGCAAACCAACCTAAGAACTAGAAATAACGGTTTACCCATTCAGTCTAGTCGATGTAACACAGACATCGGAAGGAGTTTCTTTTCAAACCGAGTCATCCGTCACTGGAACAATCTTCCTTCAGAAGTAGTAAATGCGAATACTATCAACTCCTTCAAATATAGAATCGACCGTCACTTCGCTGCGTCGGGAGTAAACTGAATATTGAGTTGCTTTCATCTGCTCCTCAATATCGAGGCGCTTTCATCTGCTCCTCAATGTCGAGGTGCTTTCATCTGCTCCCCAGGCCCCAGGCTGTCGAGCAGATTAAATCACCAATAGGCTTTCTGTTGCCTGCGTTTCCATGTTTCCATGTTTCCATGTTTCCTCTCTGCCTGGCCAACACTCCCCCTTCCTCTCCTCTCTTCCTCTCTCTCCCTCTCTCTGTGTCTCCGTCCCTTCCCCTCTCATCTCCTCCTTTCCTCCCTCCCTCTTTGCCTCTCTCCCTCTCTCTCCCTCTCTCCATGTCTTCGTCCCTTCCCCTCTCATTTCCTCCTCTCTTTCCCTACCTTTCTCCCTCTTCCTCTCTTCTTCCTTGCCTCTCTCATCCCGTTCCTCCCTCCTGCCTCCTCTCCCAACCTCACCCACCCCATCACCTTTCTCTCCCTCTCTCCCTCCCTTGCACCCTTCTCCTCCCACCTCGGTTCCTGTTTATGTTCCTCCCCTCCCTTAACTTTTGTCCCCAACTCCCTCCCTCTGTCTGTCTCTTCTTTATTATCCCCGTCCTTCTGTTCCTCTTTAATTCTGTCTCATTCCTCTGTCTATCCCTACTTTCCTTCCTCTCTGTCTTTGCCTCTACCCCCACTGTTCTCCTTCCCCCTGTTCTCTCCTTCCCTATACAGCCCGAGTTCCCTTCCTCTGCTGCCTCTCTTATCACGCATCCTTCTTTCCCTTCTTAACCCTGTTCTATTCCCTCTGACCATCCCTATTTTCCTTCCTCTCTGTCTCCGTTCCCGCCTTTCTCCTTCCCCTTGTGCCCCCTCTCCTTCCTTCCCTCTATCCTTCCCTCTTATCACGCATCCTTCTTTCCCTTCTTAACCCTGTCCTATTCCCTCTGACCATCCCTATTTTCCTTCCTCTCTGTCTCCGTTCCCGCCTTTCTCCTTCCCCTTGTGCCCCCTCTCCTTCCTTCCCTCTATCCTTCCCTCTTATCACTCGCCTCCCCCGCCCTTCCCGCGTAATGGTCTCCGGGCGGGCAGCTCCGGAGAGACACTGGGATGAGCTGAGGCCCGGCAGTTAGGCTCCCATGCGTGGGTGATCTGAATGCCGCGCGCCTCCTCCAATAATCTCATCACACTCACTGGCGTCCCAAGGCGGCTCAGAGGCTGCAGGCGGTGCCGTTCCGGGGGAAATGTTGGCTCAGGTGGAGAGGCTTACCCCGCGAGGTGCTGGAGGGCCCCGAGTTAGGTGAAGGGGGAGACCAGAGGGTTAATGTAGTTAGGCGCCGCAGGAGGAGTGGTTAGGCGGCGCTCCGGTGGGTAAGGAGTGGACGTGTGGGCGGTGGGCGGTGGTGGGTGGGTGGAAGTGTGTCTGGCTGAGTCTGTGGCGTGGGTAAGTTAGCCATTTCTGTTGAGAAGTTACGGATAGATTGGTGGATAGATTGAGGTCATTCGTGAGTAGAAGTGTGGGGTAGATATTGTTAGATAGATAGATAGATAGATAGATGATTAGATGGAAAAACTGACAGAGAGAGAGAGAGAGAGAGAGAGAGAGAGAGAGAGAGAGAGAGAGAGAGAGAGAGAGTTTTGCCCTTGACCTGCTTCATTTGCTGAGAAATAAGATAGATAAAAAGATAGATAGATAGATACATAGATAGATAGATAGATAGGAACGTAGATAGAAATAGATAAAGAGGTCATTTCTGAATACATGTGTCTATCTATCTATCTATCTATCTATCCATCTTCCTGTTTGTCTATCTATACATTCATCTATCTTTCTATCTATCTATCTATCTATCTCTTAAGTCATGGGGGACTAGCAACGTCTGGTATTTCCATTATCGTACCATCGCGTGAGAGTTGTCGTACGGGGGAAGCCTAAGACACACGAGCGCAGGAGACAGTCATCGTACCTCGCTCGCCATAACCTTGCGGCCGCGACGAGTCTGTTATGATTAATTGTGCTTTCTTGGCCGCCGCTGCAGGCTCATCCATCACGGGGCAGCACACCGACCATTAGGCGATGCTCCTCGGCCGCCTCCCCTCCACGCGGCCCTCAACACACCTCTCTTGCCCCTAGATTAGCTAAAGAGTTGTCTCGTGTGTGGGGGAAGGAGGAGGGGAAGGGGAGGGGAAGGGAGGGTTTACGTTTGTGTGTGGGGGGTGAATGTGTAGGGGAGAATGGGGGAGGGGGTTGTATATGCGTCTATGGGGGGGATAAGCTTGTGTGGGGGGGTGAATGTGTAGGGAGAATGGGGGGATTGTATGTGGGAAGGGGGGAGGGGGTTGTATATGCGTCTATAAGGGGGATAAGTTTGTGGAGGGGGGGTAGTGTACGTGTTTGTGTATGTGTGTTTGTGTGTACGGGAAATGGAGAAGTAGGGAGTTGTATGTGTGTTTGTGTGTGTTGGGAAAGTGTATGTTTGTGTGAGTATGGGGGGAATGTGTACGTATTTGTGTGCGTGTTTGTGTGTGTATGGGAAGGGGAGAGATAGGGGTTGTATATATGTATGTGTGTGTGGGGGAGAGATTGTATGTGTACGTATGTGAGGGGGTGGTTGTGGAAGGGGATAATGCAGGTATGTGTGTGTGTCCGTGTGTGTGCGTGTGTGTGTGTGTCCGTGCGCGCGCCTGCAAGTGTCTACTGCAGGCGGGCGGGCGGTCGATATTCGTCCCAATATTGATCAAGACGCGTGCATTGCCAAGTTGCATCATCGACATAATTACGGAGCGGAGCTGAGCACACTGCAGCCTCCGCCCGCCCTGATCTCGTGGGTGCTGGATGCTGAGGGATGCTAAGGGGGGGGGGGGATGAGACGCTGTAGGACTCTTGTAGATCCTAAAACGGTGCTGTAGGAGTAATGAAACGGACTAAAAAGGGGAAAAAATGGTATGAGTCTCGTGGATGAAGGATGCTGGGAGATACCGAGGGGGGAGGATTAGGCTCTGTAGGATTCTTGTAGATCCTAAAACGGTGTTGTAGGAGTAATGAAAAGGACTAAAAAGGGGGAACTGAAGAGAAGGGGAAAAAATGGTATGACTCTCGTGGATGAAGGATGCTGGGGGATACCGAGGGGGGGGGGGGGGAGGATTAGGTGCTGTAGGACTTCTCTAGATCCTAAGGCGGTGTTGTAAGTGTTAGGAAAGCACAGAGAGGAAAGGAAAGAAAAGGGGAAAAAGTGGTATTAGTCTCGTGGATGAAGGATGCTGAGGATGCTGATATGTGTGGGGGGGGGGGTGGGATGAGGTGCAGTAGGACTCTCGGGGATGTTGCAGGAGTGGGATGAGGTGCTATAGGATTCCTGAAGACCCAAAGGACGGTGCTGTAGGAGTTATGAAAGGACAAAAAAGAGGAAAGGAAAGAGAAAAAGGAAACAGTGGTATGCATGAGGGTTCAAAATTCTTCTATACACAAAAAAAAACGAAAAGAAGGTATTACTCCCATTACAGTGGACGAGTATCTCTCTCTCTCTCTCTCTCTCTCTCTCTCTCTCTCTCTCTCTCCCACCCCTCAATTTCACTCGGTAATCAGAGAATTTACAGTCAGGGTGTAATTCTGTGTAGTACAAATGTCTTTTTATATATATTTTTCCTTTCATTCTTTACTAAAATGTGGTGAACTTCCCCTCACGGTTAGTTTGTTGGTGTTTGGCGGTTTATGAAGCGTCAGCAACTCTACGCAGTCAGCGCCTCAACTGACGGGGCGAACACACACACACACACACACACACACACACACACGCACACGCACTCAAACGCACTCATCCACACATACATGCATACATACATACATACACACACATATATGACGCATGAACCATATATAGCCAGTCCGTGTGTGTGTGTGTGTGTGTGTGTGTGTGTGTGTGTAAGGGGGGGGGGGGGGCCAAGACACCTAAAACTTGTCTTTATAGCGAGAGGGTCGTAGGGATGATGTTTGTCTGCTGGCGCGCGCGTGGTGGTGGTGGTGGTGGAGGTAGTGGTGGCGGTGGTGGTGTTGCGCGCGCTCGGCCTCCAGAAGAGTTAGTGCATGCCGCTCTCCACCGACAGAGTGCGCTACCTACCGTGTGCTTGCATCTCCTCCTCCTCCTCCTCCTCCTCTTCCTCCTCCTCCTCCTCCTCCTCCTCCTCCTCCACGCCGACGCACTAGCTCCTTCCCCTCCACCTCCTCCCCCTCCCCAACTCCCCTCATTTCCCCATCTATACAAACTATATACCCCCTCATCCCCCCCTTCTCCCCCCTCATCCCCATAGATCACCCTCTCTCTCTATCTCTCTACCCCCCCCCCTCTCTCTCTCTCTCTCTCTCTCTCTCTGGAAGTTTGAAATATTTTGATAAATTTTCTGTAGCTTCGTTTCTTCATATTGCAACCTTGAGATTTTTCCTTCCATCCACGTTTTCATCGATTTTACTATATCCTCCTTTATTCCCCCTCCCCCCCCCCCCTCTCTCTCTCTCTCTCTCTCTCTCTCTCTCTCTCTCTCTCTCTCTCTCTCTCTCTCTCTCTCTCTCTCTCTCTCTCTCTCTCTCTCTCTCTCTCTTCCATTCTCCGGTTTGTTTATCTCCCGCCTTTCTCTCCCCTACTACTACTACTACTACTACTACCTCCTCCCCTCCATTCATCCCTTCTGTCTGTTCCTCCCCTTTCTTCACGACCCCTGTGTCCAGTCTTCCTTTTTATCTTCGCCTCTCTCTTTCTCTTCTTCCCCCACCCTCTCTCACTCTCCCCCCTCCCGCCGTCTCTCTTTCTCTCGCTCTCTCGCTCTCTCTCATATCAGTATTTTTATCTGGTCCACACCTCAACCTTGTTATGGTGTGCATGTGGCTCCGTCTTTTATTCTGCTTGCTTCTGCCTTTACTTTATTTTATTGTGAGAATCTCATTTCACGTTTATTGAATTTCTTGCTTTCCCTTCCCTCTCCCTCTTCCCCTCCCTCCCACCGCCTGCGTGCTTGCTTGTTTTTTTTGGTTTAGTACGCGTTTTATTTCGCTTTATTTTGTTTATTTGCTTTTATTTTTCTTGGGTGGAGTTTTGTTTGGGGTTATTAATACTCGCTTGAATGTAGTGTGTGTGTGTGTGTGTGTGTGTGTGTGTGTGTGTGTGTGTGTGTGTGTGTGTGTGTGTGTGTGTGTGTGTGTGTGTGTGTTGACTCGCATGCCTAGTGTATTTGTATGTATGATTATTGATTACTTATTTAAATCTCATTATCTTTCTTATTAGTGGGTGAGTTAACTTAATGTTTTGTCTCTATTTTCCATCATCTTCGTCATCTTTGCTCCTGTCTTTGCTCTCATTCATAAATTCTTTGGTAAATTTTGCTGTATGGGAAAGTTCAACCCTTTATTTGCGTGCATTATAAGGCGGCGTTGCGTGGACCGAGTGGCTTTGCATTTGCCTGTGTCCGTGGAAGCCTCCCGGACGTGTGAGGCTGAGGGTGTCTGGCCGGTAAGCGTCGGTGAATAATTGATGCCGCGAGACTGATGTGCCGTTCGAGATTTGACGGAGAGGACGAGGACGCCGCGCGCTGCTGGCCGAGACGGAAGCCCGGCGCCGAGGGGGTCGAGGGGGACGAGGCTTCCCGCGAGGCACCGCCAGCTTCATCTTCAGAAACATGCAATATATAGAGCGAAGGGAGTCAATGAAGGGCGGGCGGTGCGGGATATATAACTGAGCTATACAGCGGAGTATATAGTTGCAAGACACAATTGTCCGTGTTTAGGGCCTGTTCCCGGGAGTAATTAAGACAGCCGACTGTGACCATTCATTACCCGCGAGCCCCAACATTTCCTGGTTTCTGAAGACAAATAATTCCCGAATTCCCGAGTCTCCGGCTTTGTACGGCTCTGTCTGGGGGCCGCGATGTATACAGAAGCGTGTTTTAAATTCACAATAAGTAAGGTCATTTGTCCTTGACTAATCATTTAAAGAATTGAGTTCAAATGCAATCAGCGTGTGGAGTGGAAGCCCAGGAGGCGAGTGCTGCCCTCTGTCCGCCGCGCCGCCCACCACGCGCCTCGCACACCGAAAAAACTTGGGACATTCTTCAGTTGATCTTGGGAGCCGGCCGTGACTGCATATGCGCAATGGTGGCCGCCGTTACCAGAGTTCCCGGGATTATGTGAGCCGCTGGTCACCTAATTTTGGTCCAGCGCTCCGTGTTGTCGCCCGCTGCAGGCCTCGGCAGGGGCCTCCGCTCGGCAGGGAGGGAACAAACTCGGCAGGGCATCGGCAGCACTTTTTCCACGCTCCGCGGCTGCCACATTAGAATAACCGTGTTTTCCTGATGCCGGGATATATCGCTAATCGCAACGAATCACTCTGAAAGTGCGTCGCCGATGAAATGCAAGCGGAAGCAACTGCAAGCTCGGGGCGCCTGCGTTGGCGGCGAGGGGCGGGGTCTGCGGCGGCGGGGCGGGGCCTGGCTAGAATTTCCCCCAAGAAGCAGCGGCTTTAGATCCTCTGGACAACTCTAGGAATCATGGGAATTATTTCAGGTGATCAGACTGGCATCCAGATAGGCTTGAACATTTGGAACGTGTTACAAGTTTATTATGGCCGTTGGCGCTAGAGGCCCGTCGTCCATCCTCAATGTATTTTGGTTTCCACTGTAGATCGTCCATGTGTTTATATATTAATGGTTTAGCGGGCTGTTCGGCGCGCCTTCGACACGGGATGTAGATTCATGAAACCAATCTAGAGGGCGTTTGCGGAATTCAATTAATCTCCGAGGTGTTTCTAAATTTGCTGTGGATAGTTTATGCTCTCTTAGGAAGCTATGGACGAGGGAGACTCACGCGGGGCCCGTCTCGCCTTATCCTCCTCCTCTTCCTCTTCCTCGTCTACTCTTCGTTATCTTCTTCGTCGTCCTCCTCTTGCTCCCTCTCCTTCCACTTCGTTCGACTTCTCGTCCACACACATCACGACCACCCGCTCCTCCCTCCTCCTCCTCCTCCTCCTCCTCCTCCTCTTGTTGCCGCCGTAGGAGGCTGCCGAGCGGGAGGCTGCAGGTTCGTGTAATGGAAGCAACAGTATTGGTGGATGCATGGTTGAGTATCAGCAAGAGATTATGCCGTGGTTTGCCTCAACATTCCCCTTCCCTATTATGCCGCTCACTCCTCACTCCCTCACTCCCCCCCTCGGCTCCTCTCTCTCTCTCTCTCTCTCTCTCTCTCTCTCTCTCTCTCTCTCTCTCTCTCTCTCTCTCTCTCTCTCTCTCTCTCTCTCTCTCTCCCCTCCCCTCTCCCCCTTCCCTGCCTCTCCCTACTTATCCATCTTCACACACACACACACACACACACACACACACACACACACACACACACACACACACCGGCGCCTCCTCTTTCCTCAGTCTCCCTTCTCCCTTCCCGTTTTCGTTCATATCCACCCTTGACGTTATCCCTCCCTTCTCCCTCATTCCCCCTTTACTCCCCTCATCCTAACACCCTTTCTCTTCCCCCTCCCTTCCCTTACTTTGCCTAACCTTACCTTACCTTCCCTTACCTTACCTTACCTTCCCTTCCCTTTCTTTCCTTTCCTTCCCTTCAATTCCCTTACCTTCCCTTACCTTACCTTCCCTTCCCTTACCTTACCTTACCTTACCTCACCGTACATTACCTTACCTTACCTTACCTTTAATTCCTTTCCCTTCCCATCCTTTCCCTTCCCTTCAATTCCCTTCCCTCCACTTCCCTTCCCTTCCCTTCCCTTCACCCAGCATCTCCCTTACCATCCCTTACATCACCCTTCCCTTCCCTGTCCTTCCCTTCCTTTACAATACCTTCCCTTGCCCTCCCGAAGCCCAAATCATCATCAAACTCCAACCTACTTCTCCGCCCACTGTTAACCATTTTACCACATGTATTTTTGGGCCTTCCTTGGATAAAGTAAACTCCCTTGGATGCCTCCCTCCCTATAGCGGCCAGCCTTGGATCTACGGTTGAGTCCTGGCTGGTCGTAGTATCCAGGTGGTCGATTTAGGGGCGCCCCACTGTGACGTCCACTAGCAACTTCTACCGATTACTAAGACTGCTTTGATGTCCCTCGCCGATGCTTCCGCGCACAAGGGAAATGGCGTGGGAGGGAGGGAGAAAGGGGAGAGCGAGAGAGAGAGAGGGAGAGAGAGAGGGAGAGGGAGGGAGGTGTGTGTTCAGAGTGGTGGTAGGGGGCTTGAGGAAGGAAATGGTAGGAAGGGGAAGAGAAAGGGATAAGAGAGAGAAAGGTACGTAGGGAAAGGGAGGGAAAGGGAATGGATGGAGGGGAGGGAGAGAGAGAGAGAGAGAGGGAGAGGGATATAGAGAGGCGTGGGTCCAGGGTGGTAGGAGGGTTGAGGAAGGAAATGGAAGGAAGGGGAGAGAGAGAGAGAGAGAGAGAGAGAGAGAGAGAGAGAGAGAGAGAGAGAGAGATGGGTTTGGATGCTTTGAAGGAGTGTTGTGTGTGTGTGTTTTGATTCTATTGAAGGGGAAAAAAAGGAAGAAAAAAAGAGGGTGGAGGAAAATAAGGAAAAAAAGAAAAAGAAGGAAAATTAAGAAAGTGTGTCTTTGAGGGTTAACACACACACACACACACACACAAACACACACACACACACACACACACACACACACACACACACACACACACACACACACACACACACACACACACACACACACACACACACACACACACACACACGTTATTATCATCCTCTTTCAAGTAAATATATAGATTGAATAATATGTGATTTGGTTGTAGTTGTTGTTGTTGTTGTTGTTGTTGGTGGTGGTGGTGGTGGTGGTGGTGGAAATGTTGAATTGTATGACCGGTAGCTTAATAGAGGAGAATGGAGGTGGAAGTGGTGGTGGTGGTGGCGGTGATGATAGTCTGAAGGTGAGGTGGCGCGGGGGGGCGGTGTTGACGCGTGTGTTAATGGTAATGTTTAAGTGTGGTCGGATAATGGTGATGAATAATGGTGATGACAAATGGTGTTGGAGGGGGTGGTGATGGTGGTGTCTTGATGGGTATGCATGATGAATAATGATGTGGTGGTGGTGATGATGGTGGTGGTGATGATGGTGGTGGTGGTGATGGTGATAATGAAGATATATATGAATAATGGTGTTGGATATGGTGGTGGTGGTGGTGATATAGCCATGGTGACACACACACACACACACACACACTCACTCACTCACTCACTCACTCACACTCATACTCTCTCTCTCTCTCTCTCTCTCTCTCACAGGGGCAGAGGGTGTGCATGTTTCAACTGACACTGACGACGGTAATGGAGTTATTGGGGAGGAGGAGGAGGAGGAGGAGGAGGAGGAGGAGGAGGAGGAGGAAGAAGAAGAGACAGCATCAACAGCATCCTTGAACGGTCTCAGTTGGGACTTAAAATTCTTCCTCCTCCTCCTCCTCTTCCTCCTCCTCCTCCTCCTCCACCTCCTCCTGTTGATCCTCTTCCTCCTTCTTGCATGCACGTTTATGTAGGACCAGCTGTGTGTGTGTGTGTGTGTGTGTGTGTGTGTGTGTGTGTGTGTGTGTGTGTGTGTGCGTGCGTGTGTTAATGATTTTTCCCAGTAAGACACACTCATTGAAGATTGCACTGACTAAGGGAGGTGAAGTATGTTTGTGAAAAGGGAGATTAAGCATAAGGAGGAGGAGGAGGAGGAGGAGGAGGAGGAGGAGGAGGAGGAGGAGGAGGAGGAAACACGAGAGAACTAGGAGGAAATTGAGAGCAAGGACTTGAGCGACACGGCTGAGGAGGGAGGAAAAAATGGAGGAAGATTAGGAGGAAGGAGGAAAGAAGGAGGAGGATAACAAGGGATGATCGCAGGAGGGTCGAGCAGAGACTAAAGAGGAGGAGGAGGAGGAGGAGGAAGAGAGGATAAAGGGTAGAAAAAATAAGTGAGAAGGAAGAGGAAAGAGTAAAGAAGATTAGGGATGGAAGCAAAAGGAGGAGGAAGAGGAGGAGGAGATGGAAGAGGAGGAGGAGGAAATGCAATAATTTCTTAACTTATTTCTCTATCCTATTTTTTTTCTGCAAATATATTCAACAAAGTCATATTTCTCTCTCTCTCTCTCTCTCTCTCTCTCTCTCTCTCTCTCTCTCTCTCTCTCTCTCTCTCTCTCTCTCTCTCTCTCTCTCTCTCTCTCTCTCTCTCTCTCCTTCGTTTTCCTTCATTATTCATTTGTTTTCTCGCCTCGTCTTCCTCTGCTCATAAACTTAATTGTGTTGTTTTGAAGTTCTTGTCATCTAAGTTATTCTTGTCTTCATCTGTGTTTTTGTTGTCTTGTTTTTCTTCCTTTAATATTTTTTTCTTATTGTTGTGTTGTAATCGTTTTCTTCTTATTATATTTGCTTTTCCTTTTTATCTCTTTACTGTTTACTTGTTTACTTGTTAACTTTATTTGGTATAGTCTGTTTCCTCGTCTTCCTTTTCTCTCCTTTTTATCTGTTTTGTTCGTGTAGTTTCGCATGTTATTAAATTCACGTGCTATCACGCTCTTATAAGCATTTCTTTTCTACTAACTAATTTTTGTGTTTTTTTGTGTGTGTGTGTATTTTGATCAAACTCTTAGGTCCTTGTCTCACCATTTCACCACTCAGCCATTTCTTGTAACATTATTTTCTGCATGTGTGTGTATTTCTTTCTATCATTTCTATTCATTGTCGTAACTTTCTTTTAACTTTTCTCTTTGACTTTTTTCCTTTCTTTTCTAACTCCCTCATGCCTCTATATTGACTTTTTCTCCTCTCTATGACGTTTATTCTCCCTTATTTCACCGTTACTAATTCTTGTGACACTTTCTATAGACATAACACGATTCCCTTCTTCTTTTCTAACACCCATCTCGTCATTACCAGTACCAATGTTCACTTTTTCCTACCTCTCTGTCTCACCCCTACTGCTCACTTCCCCTCTCCCTCCCTCATCTCTCGCTCTCGCTGTATGTGTGTGTGTGTGTGTGTGTGTGTGTGTGTGTGTGTGTGTGTGTGTTTAATCATCAGGCTCCACTTCCATTGTCTTATTGATCACTCCAAATTTTCCCGTATCCCGAGGGACCCGCACGTTTTTAAGGACTAGAACTACGAAAAACTTTTTGCTGCCCTCTTTCTCTCTCTCTCGCTCTCTCTTGCCCTCTCTCTCTCTCTCTCTCTCTCTCTCTCTCTCTCTCTCTCTCTCTCTCTCTCTCTCTCTCTCTTCTCCTTTTTCTCTTCCTCTTATTTTTCTTCCTCCTCTTCCTCTTCCTTTCTTTCGTATAGGCAAGCTGTTTTTTACACACTCACACACGCACATACACTCACACTCTCCCCTCACCCTCATCCCCCCCCCCACGCACACACACACACACATTTGTCTTTCATATCCTCCTTTTCATCCCTTTCCTTTAGTCGTCCTGCCCTGATGATGAGCCACTCTTTAAAACCTCCTTCGTTTAGCTCTCTCCTCTTTCTCTTACTTCTTGCTCTTCCCTCCCTCTCTTTTCTGCGCCCTTCTCCCCTCTCTCTGAGCCGCCGCCCGAAGGTGTTGACAAGACTATGCTGATGTTGACTAGGAGGGGAAGAGGTAGTGAGGTAAAGGTGGCAAGGCGTGGAGCTCGTATACGGAGGTGGTGATGAGGGCGCGCTAAGGCTGTTTGGTATTGTCAGACGCTTCGACCCCTCACATCAGCTGTTTTCAAAGGCCAAAATAGGAGGTAGTCGGGTCCTCATAAGTGTTTTCGTTAGGTTCAGGGTACAGAGGAAAGGTTAAACTACCACTAGGGTCATCAAACTACCCCTGGATATGCCCACTGTGTCCCTGAGTCTCTTCTGTTGAGGGATGAGGCTGTTTGGTATTGTCAGACGCTTCGACCCCTCACAACAGGTGTTTTCAAAGGCCTTAAAGGAGATCAGTCGTGTCCTCATAAGTGTGTTCTTAGGTTCAGGGTACAGACGAAGGGTCCAACTACCACCAGGGTCATCAAACTACCCCTGGATGTGCCCACTGTGTCCCTGAGTCTCTTCTCTCGTTACTCTCTTGGTGAATCACACAACCACTTCCTTCCCGTCTTCCTGCCTTCCTTCCTGCTCTCCGTATAATCCTCATATCCTCCTTTTCCTTTTCCTCCTCCTCTTCCTCCTCTTCGTGTGTCCATGGTTTCCTGTTCCTTCCTCTGCTTCCTTTTCCTTATTCATCTTTCTCATCGATTTCATTTCCACTTCCTCCCTATTTCTCTTCATACAGGTAATTCCCCCCCCCCCCTCTCCCTTTTTTTCCTCCTCTTCTATCTTTTCTTCCCTCCTCTCTCAATTCTTTCATTCACTCGATCATTCCATGCCTCCTTCTCTCCTATCTTCTTTCTGTGCTTTTCTTTCTATCTTCCTTTCTTTCTCCTTCCTTCCCGTGAGTGTCCAGAAGGCGGCTACATCCCCCTTACCTTCACCTAATTCAAGAACCAGACCAAGGAAAGGAAGGGAAGGACGGGCGGGGTGATTAGGGAAAGGCAGGGAAGAGAAAGAAGGGTGCATGGGGGAGGAAGGGGCAGGCCAGTCTCTTGTAACAACTCCTCGCACCCTTTCCCTCCGTTGTACAAATTAGCCGACCTTCTCTTCGGGGCGAGGGGGCGACCTATTCCCTTTACACTTGGCATAACAAGACTTCGTGGCCGCCGCCTTGCCTTTGCCGCCTACAGAGCTAAGAGAGGCTGCTCCTGCTCTCCCCAACACCCCTCAGCCACCTCCTCGGCCGTCGCTTCCCTGTATAACCGCTCCGGCCGTTGACTCTCGTTTTCTTTGCGATGTTAGACTCGTACAAGTTGTAGTGCGTGGTAGTGTTCGTAGATTCTGTTTTTTTGAGTGGCTGTGGGTTATAGGAGTAAGAGAGAGAGAGAAATGTACGGACACTCATATTCACGACCCTGAACCTTTCTATCTTTCCAGTGTGCGCGTCTGTACTTAGGTAGGGTAGTGATGTATTGGGGTGGGTGAGGGAGGGAAGGTGGTCTGTATGTCTGCGTGTAAGTCTACGGACGCGCACCACTCTTTCGCCGCGCCCCACCGCCGCCCGAGACTTTAATCTGCGCGCGGCTGAAAACTGAGCATTTTAACAGTTACGACCTGCAGTTAATTGGAAGCGCCGCCAAGAAACTCCCGGCGACTAATCAACGCTGGGAAATTGCTCTCGAGGAGGCGCCACGTGTATGTAACCTGCTGCTTACCTGAGAGAGAGAGAGAGAGAGAGAGAGAGAGAGATTTATCTGAGTCACGCACCTGTTTGTTCGTACACTTGTTTAGGCTGTGTGTATGTGTGTGTGTGTGTGTAAGTGGGTCGCTAGGTGTGAATATTGGGTGTTGAGAGAGAGAGAGAGAGAGAGAGAGAGAGAGAGAGAGAGAGAGAGAGAGAGAGTACTCGATTCACATAAAAAAAACATATCACAGAAACCAACAATAGTAATACACACACACACACACACACACACACACACACACACACACACACAATATTACCCTCCCAGAGAGTGTAGTATTTTAAGGGCGCGTGTTTTTTCCCATTTCTCTGGATATTCCATTTACCGGCCAGGGCCAAAATCCTTCCTGTGAATTCAAGGCAAGTCGAGGGTACAAGTTTTATGGAGAGAGAGAGAGAGAGAGAGAGAGAGAGAGAGAGAGAGAGAGACATAACTAAGAGGAGAAATTAAAATAGATTGAGAAAGACAAATAGATAGATAGATAGATAGATAGAAAAGTTAACATAACTACCATGACTAAGAAGCTAAACTAAAGTAGATAGATAAATAAAGAGACAAATTGGTAGCTAGCAAGAGAGAGAGAGAGAGAGAGAGAGAGCATTTACCCTATGGAAGATGTATCAGAATCTCTCAAAACCACCTCTGATTAATTTAACAAGATCCAGTACCGACCGTGAAGATTTAAACACCCCAGCACACCCTTTCATTTCTTTCCCAACCTTTATATTTCTTTTCCTCCTCGTCCGTGCGTGCGTGTGTGCGTGCGTGCGGTAAAAGGATCAGAACCCATTTAGCGAGGGGCAGCGGGTCGGCCCTCCAACAGATCCTCTTGAAAGCATTCTTCGCCTAGCTTCTGCCAACGTCTCGCCTGCCTTTATAGATTTTTCATCCGCGCCGACCTTCCCCGCTCACAGTCAAGCAAATATTATTAAATGACTCAGGTCGTCCCCGCCGCCGCCGCCGCCGCTTCTCCGCTTCCCGAGTCTCGTAAACTTTGGACAAGGGAACTCTCTCTCACTCTCTCTCTTCTAGGCTCGAGAAACTTTAATGGGGACGGTCTTTTGTTTTGTTTTTCTGAAGGGTCGAAAAGTTTAGGCACATGAGGGAGGCTTTTGTGGCTGTGTGGCTTCGTGGAGTGAAGGAAAAGTTGTGCCCTGAGTCTCAAAGGGTTATTTCTAAGGGTTTCTTCTTGGCCTTGGCTTCCGATGTGTGTGTGTGTGTGTGTGTGTGTGTGTGTGTGTGTGGGTTGAGTGGAAATTAAGAAAAGTTAAGCATCGATGGAAATTGTGAAGGACATTGCGATTGATGGTTATTGAAATGTCGTTTTCTTTACTATTCATATAAAAGTTCTTGGATCTGAATCGTATATATTAGAAGAAAGAATTAATAACACTAAGAACAACTAGATCCAGTTGTTTCGGTTGGTGGAATTAAACTTTCTTTGTCATTTCTATAGTTTCTTGCCCTTTTGGATAATGCAGAATGGAAAAATATGAAAAAAACGATGAAAATTGTGTCAGGTCTCAGAAAAAAGCTTCTTATTTATCACACAAGTTGTTTAAATCCCTTTCCTGGTGTGTCTGAAATCTTTTGTCGTGAGATCCTTACTCGCTCCCAGACCTCAGATGAAGTATTAAAAGAGGCAAACAAGGAAAAAAAAGGAAGGAAGACCAAGGAATGAAAACAAAGAAAGGAAGATGAAAGAAAAGAAAAAAGAATCATTGTAGATATGTATGTTATTATTTTCAAGATTTCACTCACCACATCACAAAATTTAGACTTATTTCAAAAAGCAAATAACTTAAAAGAAGGAAAAAAGGAAGACAAACTCGAAAAAGAAACCCTCGTCGGGGAGTTTAAGATCCTTCCCAAGATTACACTTCACTCGTTACAAAATTCAGAGTATTATCCAAAGAGAGAAAAGGGAAGACAAAATCGAAAAAGAAACCACGTCGGGGAGTTTAAGATCATTCCCAAGATTACACTTCGCAACTTACAAAATCCCGCGCCTCGTCCCCACCTCTCGTATTTACTCTCCCTCGCCGCGGCCTTGATAAGATGAGCCTCACCTGCCCGCCGCCTTCCCTGATGAAACACCGCTAATTACTGGCCGCCGGAGCTCACCCACGGCTGTCCCTACCTGCGAGAAGCTTACCTGCGTACCTGCTGATGTGGCCTCGTTAATTAAAGGTTGATTTATGCTTCTTACTCCCACCTTGATGAAGCATATATTAATTAAGTCTCCCTGGACCTGAGGATTGATTAGTCTGCGCGAGGAGGTGAGGGAGGAGGCGACACTTTCAGCCTGAGGACTTACTTGAAGCTCCCTTGTGATGACTGACTGGCGGTAGGGACTCGAGATGACTGACTGACTGACTGTAGGTTCTTCTGAAGGCTGACTGTATGGCTTAGAGGAGACTTAGGTGACTGGCCTCGAAAAGAATAACGGAATGCCCCTGAGATGGTTGACTGTATGGCATTCTTGGAGACTGACTGTATAGCTTCTAAAAAACTTAACTGAATGGCCGAGAGATGAGTGACTGACTATGACCTCGGAAAGACAGACTGTAGGGACTCAAGCTGACTAACTGTATGGCTTTGACGAAATTAACTGACGGTAGAGCCTCGAAAAGACTGACTGTATGACCCCGAGATGACTGACTGACTAACTGTTTGGCTGACTATGGCCTGGGAGAGACTGACTGTATGGCCTCGACAAGACTGACAGACTCTATGGCTTCAAAAAAACTGACTAAAGGGCTTTAAGATGATTCACTGACTGTAGGTACTGAATAAGACTGACTGTATCGCCTCAAGAAGACTTAACTGTAGACCCTCAGGATGACTAACCGTAGGGGGAAGTAAAGACGAACTGTAAGAGCTTGGAAAGAGGCTGCAAGAAGTAACGGCTTGACAAGGGAGAGAGAGAGACAGGCCAGCAGTTATCTCTCACCACCGCCTCCTCTCTTCACCCCTTGCCTCGCCCTCCCTCTCCCCTCTCGGCCGCCCTGGTACTGCGAACTAGCTTGTGAGGCATCTTATAATACTATCGATTATCCTCCTCGAATGCCAAGGTAATTAATTTATTTTTTTATCAGAAGATTAAAATCCATAGAGATAGGCCTACCCCCGGATGAGGTGCTGAACAGGTGGGGCAGGGAAGTGTTCTTGTGCTATTGGGCGGCGGTGTCTGCGTCGGGCGAGGCCTGGAACCATATTCTTCAACACCTCGACGCCCCAGCAGATACATTTGACACGTTTTTTTGTAGTTTTGGGCATTTCCAGGGGTAGTTTGACACGTTTTTTGTAGTTTTGTTGGGCATTTCCAGGGGTAGTTTAATGTCCCTGGTGGTAGTTTGACCCTTCTTCTGTGTCATGAACTTAAAACACCTCATTGGAACCCGATTGATCTCCTTTTTTAACCTTTTGGAGCTGGTTGATGTGAGGGGCGTCATTGTCTGAGATTTTCAACCCTGCGCCGCGAGCCCCCGAGGCGAGGCTCTCCCCGGCAGGTCTTGAGGCGGGGCGGCGGGCGGCGTGACGCGTGATTAAAGGTATTGACCAAGCCGGCGATGCACCCTTCCCGTCTCATCCTCTCAACCCCTTAGCCTTCCTTGCGTATCGACCCCGCCCTCGCATTTTTCTATTTGACCCCCAATTCCTTCGCTCCGGGTCTATAATGTTTTTTTGGTTGTTTTTTCGAGCGGAATGTCGGATCGTAAGTGGTCCCGGAGAGATGGCGTGGTCGCAGCGTCATGCAGGGTTGATGTTTGCGTGCATGCATTTGTTTGTTTGTATGTGTGGGCTGCCGCTGGGAGGAAGGGAGGGAGGATGCTGGCGGCGGCGGCAAGGCAAGGCGACTAATGTAATGCTTTGGACGAGTGCGGGAGTGGCGGAAGCATCAGGCGGCGGCGGTGTGACCTCGGCGGCGCGCGTCCCGTGTCGTCAAGAGTGCGGAAAGTTGTCCTGAGGCGCCGCCGGCGGGAATTAGTAATATCTTGCATCAAGGCATTTTTGGCTCTGCACCGGAGCGGCATAACGATGCAACTCCGGCGGAGGCTTGCATCTTTCGCTGATGTTTTCTGCTTGGAATGATCCAAAGTTTTGAATTTTTATTACGAAAAGTATAATTAACCGGCTTTTGAAAAAGTATGCACGTGTTTATTAAGAAAAATCGTCTGGGTATTTTACGGTTGTAATTGGCAGCAGCTCGCCAGAGTGAGGACCTCCATCCCTCCCAACCACTCCCCTCCTCTCCCTCCCGCCCCCCTCCCCGCCGGGCCAGACGCTGGGGTGTGGGGGCGTGGCCACCCTCACCCCAGCACCAGGCAGTGGCTGGAGCTGCTGCTACCGCTGATGTTAATATGCTGTTGCTAGACTGCTACACACTGATACACCTTGATAAACTCTGATATACTTTAACACAGAGATTAAAGACTCAATAAGTGTACAGAGAAATAATTCGAGGCAGATTTCGTATTTAATAACTCAGTGGCTAGATTTGTATATTCTAACGAACAAAGATTGAAGATAAGCACACACAAACACACAATGATCTATACTGCTCCTACTGCTTTATACACACACACACACACACACACACACACACACACACACACACACACACACACCGCCACTCTTCACCACCATTATTTACCGCCTCATTTAGTGCCGTCGTAATTTTCATAAAGCAAGGGAGAGACGGGCTGAGGGCGGAGGGCGGGCGAGGGGCGTTGATCAGGGCGACGCGAGGAGGAGGAGGAGGAGGAGGAGGAGGCGCTGCTTCGTGCTTTTAATGAACGTTGGGGTTACTGATAATTTGCGTTCTTACTGATTATCAAATTATCTTTCCTTCCTCTCCTCCCGTCCTCTCTCTCACTCTCTCTCTCTCTCACTCTTTCGCCCTCTCTCTCTCTCTCCCTCTGTGTATCATTCCCTTATTCATTCTCGTGTTTCTCCTCTCTTTCTTCTCCCTTTTAAACCTCTACGTCTTCTCCTCTTTCCCCCTTCTATTTTTTTCTTTAGTTTGTCTTTTTTTTATCTCCTTCCTTTATCTTCTTTTTCTTGATGTGCTTTTTGAGTTCTTGATAATTTCTTCTTTTTTTTTTTACTTATTTTTGCTGGAACTGATTTTCTCTGCCTCCGTTTTTCTCTTCTGCATCTCCTCCCTTTCCTTTCTACTTCTTTTCTTTCTGTTTCTTTACGTTCTTGATAATTTCTAAGGTCTTAAGTCATCCTCATTGTTTTTCTCCTTGTTCTGTGTCATGTTTTAAGCTTGCACTGTCTTTCTCTGCCTCTATTTCCTCGACTTTTTTCTATCTCTCTGTTCTTCCCTTCTTTTCGCTGCTTAGATTTAGTCGCGATATTTTCTGAGCCAAGTAGCGATTTTTTTTGGTTCAGCTGTGATTAACGATCCGCCTCCCTTTTTATCACTTTTCCCCGGCAATTTGTTAGGTTCTTTTCCTTGGGCGTGCATTTCGTTTCAATTTCCAGTGTAGGACTTGCCTTTTTCTTCATTTACGGGCGTACTTTTTTTATTTCTTCGCGTGCGCTAACAGCCGGATTTGCATTTTACAGGAGCATGTACTTGTCAGGCGCTTAACATGATGCGAGGTTGTTTTTTCCCCTGGTGTAATGACGTTGTTCTTTGCCTAACGTGTTGCTTCTCTCTTTACAGGTACGTTTGGGGTGTAATCAGATGTGGAAGGGACAGGTAAGCCAGGCCGATGATACCTGTGTGAGAGCCAGGAATGTCACCGCCAAGGTAGGCTGGAGGAGGAGGAGGAGGAGTTGGTGGAGAAGGAGGAAGAAGAGCAAAAGAAAAAGTGGTCTCATACGCTTATAGATAGTCATATATTTGTCATCTCACGTCATTTCCCTACATTTCATCGCCTCGTATGTCCTTGAAGACTTTCGTGGGGTATCAAAAGCCCCACGATATCGTTTTCGCGTGATCACCGCGCGGCCCTCGGCACTGGTGTGGTGGGGTGCCCTGCAGCTTCCTATTTCCCGCTGGTCTCGTTGAGGAAGAAATCGTTCGGTCACTCGGTTGATCACGGAGGCTTGAAGGGAGTGTTTACAAAAGTGTTTACGTACTTATTGACTCGAAATTGACTTCTCTTTCGGCCACCTCTTTTGATTCTTTTTTTTTTTTTTTTAGGGGCAGCGAGTAGCGGGCGTTTTTTTTTATCATTGTTTCCTTTTTTGTGTGCCCTTGAGCTATCTCCTTTGTTGTAAAATAAAACAATATGCGCGGGTGACCAGGAGTGAGGATCAGAAGACGATGCGGTGCCAGAATGATCAAGCGCAGAGAAGTGAAGAATATAGAAGTGGACATGAGTTGAAAGTTGCGGTACATGTGTCACACCTGTCGCCGCCCTGTGTGCCTCGCCTCGTGTGGACCGTATAGGATATTACAGGTAAGAACTTTTCACTCAATCACCTCGTGTTCTTTAGACTCTCAAAACAGTACTCTAATCAATCCTAATCATTGACAGTGGTATTTTTTGTTTTGATATTTATTGCGATTATTTCATTACCCTTATTTTTTGCGTTTTTTTCTGTACAGTTCCTTGCGACGCCAGGAGGCTGTTACTTCTACAGCTGAAACTCCTACGGCCTGGGTGATTGTGGCCCAGCGCTCAGCTCCTCAGCGTCAGTCATATCTTAGGGGCTATACCACAATTGTTTTTCATAGCCGTATAGTAAATCTCATTGTTTTTTTCTAGTCGCTCCTAACGCATTCAGTTTTTGTTACTATTGATTAAAACGGAAATAAATGAAAGTGCAGGTATATTTCTGTTTTGTTTTGCTTTTGCTTAATAAATTTTGTTTGCGACTATCTTTATTTTCAAACTCCTTATATTCGTACCCGACGTGTGTGTGTTTACGTCACTCGGCCATTGGGTAAGAGTTCTAGAGCTGAAGCTTCGCCTACTTCACCCATATTTCATCCTCCATCCTTTGCTCCCATTTTTACCCCATCTCCCCCACTCCCCTCCTTCTTACCAACCCCATCCCCTCACCAACCCCTTCTCCTCACCAACCCCTTCCTCTCACCAACCCCTTCCCCTCACCAACCCCTTCCCCTCACCAACCCCTTCTCCTCACCAACCCCCTTCCCCTCACCAACCCCTTCTCCTCACCAACCCCCTTCCTCTCACCAACCCCTTCCCCTACACCAACCCCCTTTCCCCTCGCCCGCCCCTCACGGCCGGTCCGCTGAGATGATGATGAGCTTAACCCGTCCGCTCGTCCGCTCAGGCTGAAGAAAAAATGTTTCCAAGCATCACGAAGGCGGGAGGGAAGACACGCGAGGAGGAGGAGGAGGAGGAGGAGGAGGAGGAGGAGGGAGAACAGGTGCCGGAGAAATATATTGAGGACGATGAAGAAGAAAAAGGAGTAGGAAGAAGAGCTAGAAGGAGGATGAAAAAAAAAGTAGTTGTAATAAAAAAGGAACATAAAAGTAAGAAAAAGAAATAAAAAAGAAACAACAGGAGGAGGAAGAGGACGAGAAACGAGATTATGTGAAAGAGGAGATGGAGGACAAATTAAAAGAAAGATGAGAGAGAGGAGGAGGAGGAGGAAGTGAAACGCGGTGAAGATAATTGATAGACGATAATCGAGATGAGCAAGGAAAGGTGTGAGGGGAAGGAGAGGGAGCAAGCAGGTTAAGCAGACAGCGGGCGGCAGGTGTTCCCAGGTAGACGTACGTACATGCATGGCTGGTGTTTGGTCTTTGTTGAAACCCTGACGAGGAGGATGACGAGGAAGATGAAGAAGGGAGAACAAGAGGAAGAGGAAAAGAAGGGATGAAAATTAAGAAGAAAAGAAGAGGAAAAGTAGAAGGGATGGAAATGTTTGCAAGAAGAAGAAAGGTGGAAGAAGAAGAAGCGTTAAAAATGAAGAAGGGAAGAAGAAAGGACGACGAAGAAGGGAAGAAGATAAAGAAAGGAAAAGGATGAAAATGAAGTGAAAGACGAGAAAGATGAAGAAGGGATGAAGATGAAGAAGGGAAAACAAGAGGAAGAGGAAAAGAAGAAGGAAAGAAGAGGAAAAGAAGAAAAAGGGATGATAATGAAGTATTCAAAAAGAAGAAAGGGCAAATAAGAAGAAGGGCTGAAAATGGAGAAGGGAAGAAGAAGGGACGACGAAGAAGGGAAGAAGATAAAAAAAGGAAGAGTATGAAATGTAGGGAAAAAGTGAAGCTAAACAGAAGAAGGAGGGAAGGAGATGAAAAATAAGAAGCAAAAAAAGATGAAAAAGAAGAAAGGAAGAAGAAGGGAAGAAGATAAAGAAAGGAAGAGGATGATATGTAGGGAAAGAGTGAAGCTAAACAGAAGAAGAAGAAAGGAAGGAGATGAAAAATAAGAAGAAAAAAGATGAAAAAGAAGAAAGGAAGACAATAAAAAGAAAAAAGATAGAACATCTCTCACAAAACACGCTAAGGAAAATAACACCATGCTTTCTCTATCGATTAAAAGTGTATCCGGTAATGTCAGCGAAATACCGCATTCTCAAACTCTTCCTCGTTCTCACTAATGCATAACCACGTCCCAGGTCTTGAGGGAGTGACTGGCATGACCTCCTTGAAAAATACATTCCACCCTTGCATAATAATAAGGAAAGGATAGGAAGGGAAGAAGGAAGGATAGAAAGCAAGTCTCGAAGAGGATATTGCCGATGGTTATAGGTAAAGAGGATAAAGTTAGTGTAGAGTTTAGGGAGGAAAAGATTAAAAATATGATTGCTAAGTGGATTAAGAATAAGAGGGAGAAGAATAGGAAGAAAGAAAATGGGAAGAATGCGACGAATAATAGGAGGAAAAAATGAAAGGGGGAAGTAAGAGGAAGAAAAGGAAGAAAAAAGAAGGGGAGGAAAGAGAAAGAAGAAAAGGAAGAAAAAAAGAAAGGTAGAGAAGTAATGTGTGTGTAAGAGAGAGAGAGAGAGAGAGAGAGAGAGAGAGAGAGAGAGAGAGAGAGAGAGAGAGAGAGAGAGAGAGAGAGAGAGAGAGACACACACACACACACACACACACACACACACACACACACACACACACACACACACACACACACACCTCCCCTCACCTTACCTCACTCGCACCTTTACCTGTCAGCTGTACCTCCTAATTACACGCTTTCGATTAACCATCCATCATCTATTAACATATCTTGCAGCGAGGGAGCGGCGGGAGGAATGAAAACAGCGAGTAATAAAGCAGAACTAATGACGATAGTGAAGATGCGAGTGCGTGCGTTCCCTCGGCGTGATGATAGTAACGAGGAAGGGCAGAGAGAGGAAGAGAGAGGCGAGGAGGGCGTAATAAGGTAGCGGGAGGAGGAGGAGGAGGAGGTGCAGGAGCCGGGGAGTGCCAGAATCCGCTGATAAACAAGGAAGGGAGGAGCGTAAGAGAGAACTTGGAGACTTGGAGGAAGGGTTGAGGCCCCGCGAAGTGCCTAAACAGCGAGGGGAAGGGAAGCGTTAAGAGGAGGCAGCAGAGAGAGAGAGAGAGAGAGAGAGAGAGAGAGAGAGAGAGAGAGATACATAAGCAAACATACATTCAGACAGACAAAGAGTGAGAGGGACATACTAAAACAGACATAGATGAGATATACACACATGCATACCCACATACACACACAAACACAAACACAAACAAACAAACAAATACTGTCTAGACTAACTCACTCAACAACCAATATAGATGAAAAAATAGACCTCCTGAGACAGACAAGCCAAAAAGAAAACATATTAATCTGACGGCCAAACAGACAGACAGATGAACATTAAAACACACAAGCAGACACAGACTCCCACAGACAGACAGAATGATAGATATAATGTTATACAAGGAGTGAATTAAGTAAAGACGCAGTAGGTGGGTAAGAATATTAATTTAGTGTTGGGTGAGTTAAGCTGCATGAGGTAGGAGCGCTAAGACCTCGGGAAACTAAGGTGGTGGTGGTGATTTTAAAGATGGTAGTGATGGTAGTGGTAGTGGTAGTGGTGGTGGTGGTGGTGATGGTAGTGGTTGCGTTAGGATAAATAGTTTTTTTTTTTTTATTATTATTATTTTTTTTTTACAGCAAAGGAGACAGTTCAAGGGCATAAAAAAAAAGGAAAACAATAATGGAAAAAAAAAGCCCGCTATTTACTGAACTGATATTACGATGTCCTTTCTATTTCTTTTATTTTTATTTATTTATTTTTTTTTTTGTTCTCATAATTCCTTTTTTCCTCTTTTTTTCATTTCTCTATCATGATCATTTGTTTTTCATTTTAATTTTCTTCCATTACATTGTCTCTCATTTTTCATTCTTTTTTCTCCTTTTCTGATTATTTTCCTTCGAGATCTTTTCATTTTTTTCTCATAATCTTTTTCTTTCTTTTCTTTCAATTTTTTTCTCTATCATGATCATTTGTTTTCCTTTTTAATTTCTCCCATTACACTGTTTCTCATTTTTCATCCTTTTTTCCTCCTGTTATCATATTCGTTCGTCTTTTCCTTCTTTTTCCTCTTTTTCTTCTTAATTCTGTCTTATTTCTCAGTCTCTTATTCCCTTTTCCTGTCATATTCGTCTGCCTTTCCTTTCTTCTTTCTCTTGTTACTCTTCTTCATCCTCTTCCTCCTTTTCTGTTATCATATTCGTTTGTCATTTCCTTCTTCTTCCTCTTTTTCTTCTTAATATTGTCTTATTTTTCTTTCTTTTATTCCCCTTTTCATTTTTCTACTTTTTTCTGTTATATTCGTCTGCCTTTCCTTTATTCTTGCTCCTGTTCCTGTTCTTCATCCTCTTCCTCCTCCTCCTCCTCCTTCTCTTTCTATTGCCTTTCTTTCCCTCTTCCTCCCCTCCTCCTCTTATTTTTCTTTACTCTTTCTATCGCTCTCACTCTCCCCACGACCACTTAACCTCAACCACTATTACCCCTCTCTCTTCCTCTCTCTCTTCCCCTCTTCTTCCCCTCGTCCTCTTCCTTTACTACTTTATCTTCTCACACCTCTGCTCTCTTCTCTTCCCTTCCTCCCCTCCTCTGACCCTTCCTCTCATCCCTTGCTGGTTCTCTCTCTCTCTCTCTCTCTCTCTCTCTCTCTCTCTCTCTCTCTCTCTCTCTCTCTCTCTCTCTCTCTCTCTCTCTCTCTCTCTCTCTCTCTCTCTCTCTCGTGGTTTTGCCCTTCTTCTTTTTCTTCTTCTTCTTCGTCTTTTTCTTCTTCTTTTTCTTCGCTTACATTTTCCTGTTTTCCTTGTTCTTGTTCTTTCTTTTCTTGCTTTTGTTCTTTTTGTCCTTCTTTTTGTTCTTCTTTTTCCTTATTCCTTCTTTCGTTTTCTTTTTTCTTTCCTTATTGTATTTTCTTTACCTTCCGTTGTGTCTTTGTATCTTTTCCGAGTGGTTGTGTGTACTCTCTCTCTCTCTCTCTCTCTCTCTCTCTCTCTCTCTCTCTCTCTCTCTCTCTCTCTCTCACACACACACACACACACACACACACACACACACACACACACACACGCAGCCTCCCTTCCCTCAGACACAACACAAGCACGCCATGTCTAGAGGTCTCCCTATGAAGTGATTTGTATTTATTGGAACATTCTGTCGGGGCGAGATAATCATTGCTTGGGGATTTATGGCGCGTGTAATTAAGTTGGCTAAGTTCCCTTCCTCGTCCCTTCCATTCCCTTCCCTTCCCTTCCCTATCTGTCCCTTCCCTTCCCTTCCCGCCGCTCCTAGACACCTGCAAGCATTCGGCAGGTAGAGGGATGATTATGAGCGCTATACCTGTCGATAATGTATGAGTTGATCACGTGGCTCTCAAAGCGTATGATAAAAACCGTTTGGGAAGAATCTTACTTGAGGGGAAACTGTTTTGTGCAAGTGTGAGAAAGTTTTACGTCATCGAGAGGGATAGAGAGAGGGAGAGATACCGCACGACCGACAGCCAGAAATAGACAGACTTAAAAAAGGACGGAGAAAAATGGGATACTGTTTTAAGCAAGACTGAGAGATATATTACGTCATCAAGAGGAGAGAGAGAGAGAGAGAGAGAGAGAGACTGCGTGACCGACAGCCAGAAATTCAGACTTAGAGAAGGAAGGAGAAAAAGGGGGAAACTGTTTTAAGCAAGTCTGAGAGATCTATTACGATATCGAGAGGAGAGAGAGAGAGAGAGAGAGAGAGAGACCGCACGACCGACACCCGGAGATACAGACTAAGAGAAGGAAGGAGAAAAAAAGGGGAAACTGTTTTTACCCATAAGGTACGAGATCGGTGAGAGGCTGCATGCATAAACAGGTGTGCGGAACGCGGCCGGACCTCTCGGCACCACCCTGAAATATGGACAGCCGCTAGGGATCGGACGGAGACGAAAAACTCTCCCTTTATATGGACATTTGTTACACTGACCTCTGTTTTGCGTTTGCTTTTATGGACAACGCGGAATAGAGAAAAAACGAGAGGAAACGAGGGAAGGAATATGGAAAAGAGGATGAATGACAGAGTGAAAGGCTTTAGAGGTTAGAGGGACCAGAGATGATAATATGAGAGGAGAAGAAGAAGAAGAAAAGAAGACAAAGGAGAAGAAAAAGAAGTAAAAGAATAAAAGGGAGACGAAAAGGATGTAAAAGTAGAAGTAAAGAAGATGGCGATTAAGAAGAAAAGAAGAGATAAAAAGAAGTAGATTAATATGGAGGAGGAGGACAAGGGATCGGCAATATGAGAGAAGAAGAAGACAAAGAAGGAGAAGAAAAAGAAGTAGAAGAAGAAAAAGATGTAGAAGTAAAGAAGGAGATGAAGAAGAAAAGCAAAAGATAAAAAGAAGAAGAAAAATAAGGAGGAGGAGGAGGAAGAGGAGGAGGACAAGAGACTGCTAATACTCTCTTAATTCATCAGTTTATTCATTCATTCATTCATCTTCTTTACTCCACTTCAACTTTTTAACTCCACTTAGCCGGAAATCAGAGAAAATAAGTGGAGCATTCTGTTATCATCGTAGGGTGGGTGAGGCAACGCTCCCCCCGACGTATGCCCCAACTGATGGACTGATTCTCCTTTTTAGCATAAATTCAACATATTATTTTTTTCTACTTTTCTTTCCTTTGTTTTGCTATTTTTTTCATCTTTTTTTGTCTTATTTTCATCATTTTATTAGTTTTCTTTTTTATTCAATTTTGTTTCTACTTCTCTTTATATTATTATTTATTTTGGTTACTCTTCCTCTTCCTCATCGTCTTTTTAGTTCCTCCTTTCTTTTATTTCTCTCTCTCTCTCTCTCTCTCTCTCTCTCTCTCTCTCTCTCTCTCTCTCTCTCTCTCTCTCTCTCTCTCTCTCTCTCTCTCTCTCTCACTATCTATCTCTCTCTCTCTCTCTCTCTCTCTCTCTCTCTCTCTCTCTCTCTCTCTCTCTCTCTCTCTCTCTCTCTCTCTCTCTCTCTCTCTCACAGGTTGTTCCTCCCCTCGCCACAGGTGTTCCAGGTATAAATAACACCTGTACCGCCTTTTGTTTCTTCCCTGCCATTTGTTGTGAGCTTTTCTTTCTTCCTTACGTCCTCCCTTCCCTGCCGCTCCTCTCCTCTCCTGATGTGTCTCTCCATACAAGGGTTATTGCACCACGTATAGTAAGGTAGCTCTATTATTTTAGGTGCTGTCTCTGTACCTCTTCCTATTGCTACGTATATATTTCTTCCGCGTTCTACATTCATTTCTCTATCTCTTATTTTTTGGTACGTATCTTCTCTGCATTCTCCATATTCTTCAGCTTCCCGTTTCTGCGTTTCTATAATAAGGGAATAAGATCGTTTCTCAAGGGTAGTTAAGGACAGATTATTGAAGCTTTCGTTGCCCAAGCTCACACATTTGACAGGCTTTCGGAGGAGTTGTTGGCCTCTCCAGCGGTAGTTTCTTGACCCTGGTGGCAGTCTAACCCTTCTTCTGTACCATGCTCCTATAAAAACACTCATTATAACCAGACTGACCTCATTTTTGGCCTTTGGAAATAGTTAGTGTGCCTTAGATTCTCAGTAGCTACGTCTTAGATCGTCAGTCTTAGAACCTATCATAGTCGTATTTCAGAGCCTTCATAGGAGGTTGTATTTCGAGGTCATTCATACCACACGGAGATGCGTTTTGGATATACAGAAAAAAATATGCAGTAACGAAAATGCATGATGTTGATTATTCTTGCCTTGTAGAACCTATATTTCATCTTCGTTGCCTCTATATATTTGCGTATCTGGAGAAAAAAATATGCAGTAACGAAAATGCATGATGTTGATTATTCTTGCCTTGTAGAACCTATATTTCATCTTCGTTTCCTCTATATATTTGCGTATCTGGAGAAAATGTATGTTGGCAAAGGTTCGTACATATGAGGTGCCGTCACTACAAAGAGTCGCTTGGTCTTCATTTCGGTTACATTTAGTAACGAAAATGCATGATGTTGATTATTCTTGCCTTGTAGAGAGGTAAAAAGAGAAAGAGAGAGGGATACAGGGATAGAAGGGAAGAGGGAGTGAGAGAGAGAGGGGGAGAAAGGGAAGAAATAGAGAGACAGAAGTGGGAAGGAAGAGTGAGAGAGAGGGAGAAGGGGAGGAATAGAGGGAGAGAAGGGGAGGATTGAGTGAGAGGGAGAAAGGGGAGGAATAGAGGGAGAGAAGGGGGAAGAGAGGGAAAGAGAGGGAGGGAAAGGGAAAGAGGAAGGAAGATAAGGAGAATGAGAGGAGAGGGAGAGAAGGGGAGGAATAGAGGGAGAGAAAGGGGAAGAAAGAGTGAGAGGGAGAGAAAGGGGAAGAGGAAGGGAGAGAAGGAGAATGAGAGGAAATGGAGAGAAGAGAGGAAGAGGGAAAAGACAACCTAACCACACAACCTTCCACAACCAACGACTTCCACAATCACCATCACCACCACCACCACCACTACACACACACACACACACACACACACACACACACACACACACACACACACACACACACACAGGCAGGAAGTGACGTCGCGGCCTGCTTGATAGCCACGCCTGTGACATTACCGGATTTTTATGGAGCTTTTTGAGGTTTGGGTCTGGGAGGAAATGGGTTATGCTTCGTGGCCCCCCCCCCGTGCCCCCGTCCTCCCCCTCCTCCTCCTCTTGTCCCCCTCCCTCGCCCTCCTTCCCCCCCATTTCTCTCTTTTGTTTGGCTGATTTGTGTGCGTGTTTGTTTGTGTGTGTGTGTGTTTTTTCTTGTGGTTTGTGAGGGGGGTGGAGGGGGGCTGGGTGTCTCTCTCTCTCTCTCTCTCTCTCTCTCTCTCTCTCTCTCTCTCTCTCTCTCTCTCTCTCTCTCTCTCTCTCTCTCTCTCTCTCTCTCTTCGTCTGTATGTTCCTACATCTTTATATCTGTCTTTCTCTCTATCTATCTGTCCATCTTTATCTCTGTCTCCTCATCTTTATCTCTGTCTATCTTTATCTTTCTTTATCTATTTCTCATTATTCATTCATCTGTTTAATAACCAATCTTCCTTACACACACACACACACACACACACACAACACACACACACCTCACCCACCCACCTCACCCCACAACCCCCAACCTCACCCCCACAACCCATCACCCCAACACCCCAGCCCCCTCACTCACGGGACATGGAAAGAAAGAAAGGAAGGGTTGAGGACACTTAATGATCGTCCCGCCAGGTAATCTCAAAACGACCAATTGGAGGTGAATCATCATTAACACCTGGCGTGCCCCGGGGCGGCCCTCCCTCACCTGGTGCCCCCCCCTCGTTACGCTGATTACCGCTGGAGGAGGAACGCGGCCTACCTGGGCATACCTGAGAGAGAGAGAGAGAGAGAGAGAGTAATAATATTGTAATTTTGAAAGATAGATAAAAAGATATATAGACAACTCTTGGGCAAAAACTTATATTGGTTTGACATTTAAAGATACTCATCATATATTTGAACCTGCACCACCACCATCACCACCACGACCTCACCACCACCACCACCACCACCACCACATTAACGATATGAACGTGCGGGAAGAAAGGGTGAAGGGTAGAAGGGAGGATGACAATGGATAGTGCTCGAATGATGTACCCTGCGTGTGTGTGTGTATGTGTGTGTGTGTGTGTGTGTGTGTGTGTGTGTGCCAGGTCACGTGTATACATATAGGCCTACCAAATGTACTCTTTAAATAGATATAGAGGGGGAAAGTAGGCGTGTTTATAGTGAAGATGGGGAAGGGTTGAGAGGGAAGGAGAGACTGTAGGGGAGAAGGTAGGTGAAGGGAAGGGGAAGATGAGGGGGGATGAAGTAGAAGGTTGGGGAATAGAAGAGCTGGGAAGAAGAGGAAGAAGAAAGGGTAGAAATTGTGAAATGGGAGTGGACGGAGATGGATGATGGAGTAGATTGTAAAAGATAATTATGAGTAGAGAAGAAGAAAGGAGATGAGAAACAGAAGTGTGAAAGGAGAGCAAAGAAATTTAAAGAAGACTAGGATTGGGAATGAAGAGGAGGAAGAGGATAGAGCGAGTAGAATAAGGATTGTGGAGGAACGTGATAAAAAGAGAGGTAAAATACAGAAACGAAGAAGAAAAGCAAGGAAAATGGGGATGAAGAAGGAGGTTACGGAGAATAGGATAGAGGAAGAAGTAGAGGAATGATGATAAGAGAGAGAGACGAGGAACGGAAATAAGACAGATAAAAGAAGATAATGGATAACAGAAGATAATAAAGGTGAAGGAAGGAGAGAAATAAGGATAAGGAATTGGGATTAGGAGCAAGGATAGGAGAGGGACGAGGAGCTTGGACATCACCCAGGCGTAGATCCTCCCAAAACAAGACCATCCTCCTCCTCCCGAAATTGACCTCTCTTTCGGCCACTCCTCTGTACTCTTTTTAGGATCCTCTTTGGATTTTTATTAGGAGCAGCGAGTAGCGGGCTTTTTTTTATTATTGTTTCCTTTTTTTGTGCCCTTGAGCTGTCTCCTTTGTTGTAAAAAAAAAGGAGTAGCGGGCTTTTTTTTTTATATTATTGTTTTCTTCTTTTTTTTTTACATGCCCTTAAACTGTCTCCTTTGCTGTAAAAAAAATAATTATCCGCAGCCTCATCCTCCTCATCCACAGCCTCATCCTCCTCATCCCCAGCCTCATCCTCCTCATCCCCAGCCTCCGGTCACCCTGGGTTACGCCTCTGAGGGCCTCGGCGGGGGGCGGGGGGCGGCTCGTGGCTTACTGTCTCCCACGCCCCCTCGCGGCCGTAAATATCCCTAAACCTTGTCCGGGCCGGAACGAATGTCTCGGCGTCACAGTTTATCTTCACTTCCGCTATTGATTTTATTTCCCTGGTCTGCCCGCGGTAAAGGGTTGAGAGCGGTGGCTGTAAATGTTGTATGTACCAGCGTTCGACTCTCCTTCTGAGTTAGACTTGAAGAATTACCTGTTTTCTTGAGGGGTTGATGCTATGGGTTAAGAGTGAGGGTTGTAAGTGTTGTACCAGTGTTCGATTCGCCTTCTGAATAAGCCTTTGAGGACTATCTATTATGTTTGGCGTTGATGTTGTGAGTTCAGTGGCGTCTTATGTTGTTCTATTATGGTTCAACTTAAGCTTCAATCTCAACAACACGTCCTTGAACGCCTATACTGAATTTCTCACCATCATAACTATCTTTGCCTTTTACGACAGGTAGAGGAGTAAAGACAGACGATTCATATGACTTTCCCGTGTATTATTATTCTATTATCGTTCACCTTACAGCTTCAGACCTCTTACTAACACCTTCTTCAACGCCTTCTGTGCTGAACGCCTCACCAACCTAACCACCTCATCCATTAAGGCGGGTAGAGGAATGTGACTCTCCCGCAGTGTATTCTTCTATTATCGTTCACCTTGCAGCGTTAGACCTCTTAGTAACACCTCCTTTTGCGCCTCCTACGCTCATCAACATACGAGTAACCAGCTCAGCCTTTGTCGCGGGGGAACGCTTGCCTCGCGCCGCCCGTCGCTTAGTCAGAATCTGGGACGCGCGGTAAACTCCTCCACGAAATGTCCAGCTTTGCAGAAACTGTTAGATATGGAGGTTGTCCCTTTGTCTGCCAGAGATCTAGAAACCAACTTTGGCGGCATGAATATTAGAGCTGCAGTAAGGTATTCATGAGTCCCTGCCGCCTCAGCCTCCCTTCCCTTCGTCCCCTTCAATATCCAGAAGCCGCCACGAAGCGCAATAAGAACGGATTGGAGAATAGTTTTAGCGATATACTGAGTGAAGGAAAGAAAACTCTGTACAGTCTTCAATCCTTATCCCTTCCCCTATCTTCCCATCACTCCCATTACCCTCAGTATCCAGAAGCAGCCACGAAGCGCTATAAGGACGGACTGGAGGATAGTTTTAGCGATATACTGAGTGAAGGAAAGAAAACCCGGCATAGTCTTCAATCCTCATCCCTCCCCTCTCCCTTCCCCTATCTTCCCATCACTCCCATTTCCCTCAGTATCCAGAAGCAGCCACGAAGAGCTATCAGAACGGACTGGAGGATAGTTTTAACGGTACATGGACCGAAAAGAAGAAAACCCAGCGAAGTCTTCAGTCCCGTTCCCTTCCTCTCCCTTCCCTTCCCTTCCTTTCCCTTCACCTCGTCCCCCTCAGCATCCCGAAGCAGCCACTGAAGCGCTATAAGAACGACCGGAGAATAGTTTTAGCGTTACGTGGAGTGAAGTCTTCAGCTCCGAGCGCGTGTGAATAATTAGTCGTCGGTCTGTCGCTGGGGGAAAAATTGCTCCACATTCGACTGTCCATGATTTTCTTTTTCTTTCGCTTTTTCTTAAACGGTTATTTGAGGCTCTTGGGTCTTGAGATGATGATTGTGTTTTTTTTTTGTTGTTGTTGTTAATTTTTCTTATACTTTCTTTATTTTTATTTTCTCTATTCCTTTTTCTTGTTATTATCGATTTCTTTCACTTGTTGTTTTTTTAGTTGATGGAGTATTTTATTTTTGTTAGGATTATTTAGGCTTTTGTTTGTGTTTACGATGAGAGAGAGAGAGAGTCCCTCGGCCGCTAATCTCTCCAAGGTCAACAAGGGAAGGAGAGAGGAAGAGAGAGAGAGAGAGAAAGAAAACGTATCACGAGGGTATTTATTGCCTCTCTCTCTCTCTCTCTCTCTCTCTCTCTCTCTCTCTCTCTCTCTCTCTCTCTCTCTCTCTCTCTCTCTCTCTCTCTCTCTCTCTCTCTCTCTCTCTCTCACTATATAGAAAAAATATATATTCGTTAATAGTTGTGTGTACGTGTGTGCGTTTGTGCGTGTCGAGAGAGAGGGAGAGAGAGGAGGATAATAGTCGGGAGGAGCAGGAGGAGGAGGAGGAGGAGGAGGGAAAGGGGGCGAATGAAGGAGGGGAGAATTGAGTGGAGGAAAGAGAAGACAGAAGAGGAGGAGGAGGAGGAGGAGGAGGGGAGAAAGCGAAGGGTAGTTGAGTAATTGAAAAAGGAGGTAGAGAGGGAAGAAGGGGAGGAAGAGGAGGAGGAGGAGGAAGAGAGGGTAAGGATCTATGTTGGAGGGGGCGGAAGAACAGAAAAAAAGGATAAAAAAGAGGAAGGGAAGAGGGAAGGGAGGAAGAAGGGAGGAGGAAGGGAGGAGGAAGGGAGGAAGAAGGACCGAAAAATGACCGGAAGTGACGGTAAACGTGAGTCATGCGTTGTCTGTCCTCCCCTCCTCCTCCTCCTCCTCCTCCTCCTCCTCCTCCTCTTCCTCCTCCTCTTCCTCACCCTTCCGTTTATCATCCTCCTCTTCCTCCTCCCTTCCTTTGTCATCTCCACAACTGACCTCTCTTTCTATCTGTATATAAATATCTATCTACCACAGTTTCAACCACACTCAATATTTTTTTCTACCATCTCATTACCTCATCTAATTAACCTTTATCTCTATATTAATCAAGGTATTTAAATGGCAAAAGGTCTTGAGGGGGTTTAAATACGAGCTGAAAGGCTAGAAGTGTTCAGTCAAGGGTCATGAGAGTGTGTGTGTGTGTGTGAGAGAGAGAGAGAGAGAGAGAGAGAGAGAGAGAGAGAGAGAGAGAGAGAGGGTGGTTGGCTTGGCTTTTAACACGTATGTATCCTTAAAACTCCATGTTCTTTTTGCGCCAGGGAAGGGTGATCGGAGGGGGCACTCTGTAAAACTGCAGGGAAAAGGCTAAATTGTATCACCTATCTCGTGGACGTGTTCCCCTGGTGCTTCTTCTGGGCCCTTCACGGCTTGGGAAGGAGGCGTGGAGCGCATCTTCGTCTCCTCACCTTTACGAGACCCGAGACTTTTTTCACACCCTTCGCCCTGTCCATCTGACCATCATTGTTGAGTTCGGAGGTTTCTGTTAGAGTATTGTCAGTCAGTCAGTCAGTCAGTCAGTCAGTCAGTCAGTTAAACCATCCACTCATCCATCTATCAACCCTCCAAAGCATTTAGTCTTCAATCCATCCATTCATCCTTGCATCAACCCTCGAAGCCCCCAGTCAGTCACCCAGTCATCCATTCATCCATATATCAACTCTCGAAGCGCCCATTCAATCACCCAGTCATCCATTCATCCACGTATCAACCCCCGAAGCGCCCACTCAGTCACCCAGTCATCCATTCATCCATGTATCAACCCTCCCTGCCTCAGCCTCCAGTCAGCCCACGCCACACAGCAGCATTCAGCACCGAGGGGGTTAGCATCGCAGCTGAGTGCATCTTGGCGGGAGCTGAGAGCCGCCGCCACTGTTGCTTCAGCCCCGCCAAGGGTATAAGCTGTAGTGGTGCTTGTATGTGTACCTGAAGCTCACACCTCCAGCATTAGGGCCACAAGTATGTTTAAGACCAGCCCGATAGCCCGACCGCCTCCCTTCCCTTCGCCTTCATCACTCACCCACTCAGCCAGCCTCCAAGCATCACCCTCTCTCCTCCTCGTCCTCCTCAACCTCTTGCGTGATGCCTGATGCCTCCCTCTTCACCCCTTCTCCTCCTCCTCCTCCTCCTCGTCCTTATCATCAGCTTTCTCTTGCTTCCCCTCCATCCATCTATCCTCTCCGCCTCCTCCTCTTCCTTTACCGCCACTACCTCCTCCTCCTCCTCCTCCTCCTCCATCTTCTCGAGACCTCTCCGTTCCCCTTGATCAATAGGACACCTGTGGCAGCCGAAGGGATTATTTTTGCCCGCCTTATTCGATCTCAGTGAAAAGGGTTTGGGATCGGCCGTTGAAGGAGGCGAGGCGAGGCAAAGAGAGGCGAGGCGGGAAAAAGTTTATAGAGGAATTAAAACCGCGTCATAACAGCGTCTTAAATCTTAGATCGAGGAGACCCGCTGGAGAGGATGAGGGTGTTCGGTGAAGGAGGTGGTGAAGGAGGGTTCTGACGCCTCTTCCTCCTCCTCCTCCTCCTCTCCTCCTACCTCTTTTCCGCCACTCACTCACAGGTTAAAAAGAAAGAGTGATTCACCTTTGCCGCTGCCTACCTGAGTGTTTGTCTTTTATGCAGGTGTAAATATGTAGCTCTTTTTATATTAATTAAGGGTGGTGGTGGTGGTGGTGGTGGTGGTGATGATGTGCTTTCAACACCTCTCCAACTGCTTTCCTTCCGCCACCTCCAGAGTGATTGATATTGAAGTTATTATTATTATTATTATTATTATTATTATTATTATTATTATTGCATTTAGTACGTCCAAACTCTCTTCTTATCAGTTATTTTTATTACTTATAGATCATAGTCCCATCGAGAGAGAGAGAGAGAGAGAGAGTAAATAAAATCGGTCATTCGTGTAATTTAAATTTCTTCCACATTCTTTTCTTGTCCTCGTCCATTGTTCCGCCGAGCCGCGCGGTGATGAAGTTTGTAATGAAATAGTTGGTCCATTTTTATTGCCTTTATTATTATTAGCATTATTATTATTATTATTACTATTATCATTATTATCATTGGTACTACTACTACTACTATTACTACTACTACTACTACTACTACTACTACTACTACTACAACTACCATTTGTCATCATTACTATTTATTGATTGTAACGAAAAGGAAATGAATTGAACAGAAAGTAATTTAGTCCTTCGTTCAGAGTAAGAATTCCCCCTCTCTTCCTCCTCCT
This sequence comes from Eriocheir sinensis, assembly GCF_024679095.1. Classification (NCBI taxonomy): domain Eukaryota; kingdom Metazoa; phylum Arthropoda; class Malacostraca; order Decapoda; family Varunidae; genus Eriocheir; species Eriocheir sinensis. Next base: position 18,602,914 of record NC_066530.1, read on the forward strand.
CCTACTCCTTCTGCTCCCCCTCCTCCTCCTCCTCCTCCTCCTCCTCTAGTGTCAACATACTAATCGCTCTCTGCTGTCGGATTATATTATTATTAAACCCTCAATCTTATTTTTTTACTCCTCATCAATGAACCGAGTTTTTTCCTCTCTCTCCCTCTCCCTCCCTCTCTCTTTTGACTCGCCGCCGATTATTGTGGGATAGCTTTTTTTTTTTTTTTTTGGTTGTGGTAGTGTGGGTGATTCTCTCTGTCTATCTGTCTGTCTGTCTCTCTGTCTCTTTCAACTGCTTAATTCCCATCATTTTTCTCGTGTCTCTGTCTCTCCATCTTCTCTTTGCTTCCCTCTCCTTGCCACCCTTCTCTCCTCCTGTCCTGTCTCTGTCTGTCTATCTGTCTGTCTGTCTGTCTGTCTCTCTCTGTCTCTCTCATCTGCTAAATTTCCATCTTTATTCTCGTGTCTCTGTCTCTCCATCTTCTCTTTGCTTCCCTCTCCTTGCCACCCTTCTTTCCTCCTGTCCTGTCTCTGTCTGTCTATCTGTCCTGTCTCTGTCTGTCTGTCTCTGTCTCTCTCATCTGCTAAATTTCCATCTTTATTTTCGTGTCTCTCTGTCTCTCCTTCTCTCTGCTTCCCTCTCCTTCCCACCCTTCTTTCCTCCTGTCTTTGGTCTTCTCCTCTTCTCCACCTCCTCCTCTTTATCTCCTTTTTCTCTCACTTGCGTTTTTTTTCTCCATTCCTTTTCTTTATTCTTTGTTTATTCCAGTTTTCTCCTCCTCCTTTCTTCCCTTCTTCTTACCTCCTTACTTGCTTCCCTTCCCTGTCTTCTTCTTTACCTCTTCCCCTCTCTATCTTCTTTTCTATTCTTATTTTCTTTATATTTTCCCTTCTGTCTCCTTCTTCGCTTCCTCCCTTCTTCTCTTCTTCTATATCAACTCCTTCTCTCTATCAAATTCATGTCCTTCCCTCCATTCTCTTTTTATGTTATTTTTTTGTTTATCTTTTGTTTTTGTTTATTTGTTATTTTTTACGTGTGCCTCGTCCCCTCTTCCCCTCTCCGCTATTTTTATCCTCCATCCAGATTTCATTTATTTTATTTATTTCGCTTTAACGTTGTGGTGGCAGTGTTCATGGATATCTTTTTTATTTTATTTTTTTTTATTTTCATGGTCTGTGTTTGACTTGCTTATGTTTTCTTATGGGGTTGTTTTTTCTTACTTTTACAATTGTTTTTTTTTCTTTCTTTCTTTATTTGTGTTTTTGGTTTGATAATTCTAAGAGGCATTTGGTATTCGTCTCCTTATTTCCTCTTCCTCTTTCTATGTTCCTCTTCTTCTGTTCCTCTTCTTATGTGTTTTTTTAATTTCCACTCCCTCTTCCTGTTTTTTTTCTTCTTTTTTTTTGCGTTTTTGGTTTGATGATTCCAAAAGTCACCCGGTATTCATCTGTTAGTTTCCTCTTCCTCTTATTATTATCTTCTTCTGTTCCTCTTCTTCTGTTCTTAATTTCCTTTTCCTCAATGTTTTTTTTCTTCTCTATTTTCGTTCTCTAGTTTAATAATTCCAAAAGTTATTCGTTATTCGTTTCTTTAATTTCCTCCTCCTCTTTTTCTTATCTTCTGTTCTTCTTCTTATGTTTTCTTTCTAATTTCCTCTTCCTCTTCATGTTTTTTTTCTGTATTTGCTTTCTCTTGTTCAATGATTGCAAAAGTTATTCCTTAGTCATCTTTCTAATTTCCTCTTCATCATCTTCTTATCTTCTTCTGTTCCTCTTCTTATGTTCTTAATCTCTTCTTCCTCTTAATATTTTTTCTTCTTTATTTTCATTTTCTAGTTTAATAATTCCCAAAGTTATTCGTTATTCATTTTTTTTTATTTCCTCTTCATCATCTTCTTAATCTTCTTCTGTTCCTCTTCTTCACAATTTTCCGTTTCTTTTCTTATGTTTATTTTTTTTTTCGTCCTTTTGTTTAATAATTCCCAAAGTTATTCGTTATTCATCTTTTTTATTTCCTCTTCATCATCTTCTTAATCTTCTTCTGTTCCTCTTCTTCACAATTTTCCGTTTCTTTTCTTATGTTTATTTTCTTTTTTTTATTTCGTCCTTTTGTTTAATAATTCCCAAAGTTATTCGTTATTCATCTCTTTAATTTCCTCTTCCTCTTCATCCTCTTCCCTTCTTCGCCCCTCATCTCGTATTGATTCATCGATTCTAACGCTCATTTTTACGCTCTGTTAATCCTCTTCTCTTTTCGCTCGCTTTTATTTTTATCAAGTATTTCAAGTGTCTTTCTATTTTGTTATGTTTCTGTTCTTTCCTTGTTCTTGTTTTCATCGGGTCTTCTCTTTCTCCTTCTTTCGTTCGCTTGTTATCCCATTCTTCTTCTTCTTCTTGTTCTTCTCTTTCTTATTCTTCTTCGTTTCCTTCTTCGTCATTTGTTTCTTTCTCTCATTTTGTATTTCTTCTTATTTATTCTCTCTCTCTCTCTCTCTCTCTCTCTCTCTCTCTCTCTCTCTCTCTCTCTCTCTCTCTCTCTCTCTCTCTCTCTCTCTCTCTCTCTCTCTCTCTTTTTCGTCAATTATCCTCCTGCATCTCTTCCTCCTCCTCCTCCTCCTCCTCCTCCTCCTCTCCCTCCCGCTACTTACCTGGGCATTATCGATTGTTCTCACGGGCACACCTGGAGGAAAGGAGGGAGGGAGGAAAGGAGAGAGAGAGAGAGAGAGAGAGAGAGATGGATGGATCGATTTTCTCCTTTGTGGATACCGTGACACACACACACACACACACACACACACACACACACACGTTGCTCTTACATAATAGGTATATATATCTTTTTCCTTCATATTATTTATTAGAAGCGTTGGGTTTGAACATATATGAATTTTTCTTATTAGATTTGGCTACGTAAATTAATCCGTGATATTTAGTCTTGTTTTGTTAAAAGATTTATTAGATTATTGATTATGTTTACCTTATCAAACCTTACCTTTGTCTCTCCCTCCCTATCTGTATCTATCGATCTATCTATCTATTTAGCTATCTATTTATCTTTTATGCTTTCCTCTTCTTCCGAACATTCTCTTTCCCTTTCTTCCTTTCTTTCTTCGTAATATATTTTTTCGTACCTTTCTCTCTATCTGTAGCTAATTATCTTTGTATCTATCTATCTATCTATCTATCTATCTATTACTCTTTTTTCTCTCCTCTTCTTCCTAACATACTTTTTCTCATTTCTTCTTTTCTCTCTTCTCCCTAATACATTCTTCTCGTCTCTTTCTTCTCTTTCAACCTCTTCTTTACCTGCCTTCACTTGAGCGCCAATAAAGCACCTTCACTCCTCCCATCCAGGTGAACACTTAATCAGCCTCTCGCCTCGGCCAGGTAACAGCAGTCCATCTCCCAGCCCATCAATGTTGCAGGGAGCCGAAGTTCAGGTGTTCCTAATGGTGTGGCTTTCTTGCAGGTGGGTGTGTGGAGGGGAGGGGGGGAGGGGGCTTAACCTGATCTCTCCTTCGCTTCTACCTGTTGATTGATGGTCGATTTGGAAGGTGATTTGTTTGCTGTCTTTCTTTCTACTTTTCTCTCACTTACTTTTTTCACTCCATTTGCAGTTTATGATTTTTTATTATCTTTTTTTTTTTTCCTTTTTTTCCCTCTTTTTACCGTCCTTGTTGCCTTCCTTCCTCGTTCTATTTTTCATCACCTCTTCCTCTCTGTCTACTTTTCTCCCCTTTACGTCCCTCCCTCTATTCTCTTCTTCTATATCTCCTAATCTTTAGCAACTTCTCTCTCACTCACGGCTGTTTTGGGGGGTTCCTGTGTAGTGCTTGTGTTAGTGTGTGTGGGGGAGGGTTGGTGTATGTGGGGTTGGAGTTTGTAAGTGAGGGGGAGGGAGGGAAGGGGTTTGTGTGGATGGGTGTAGTGGGAGGTCTGTGTGTATGTGTGTGTGGGGTTGGTGTATATGGGATGGGATTGGTATGTGAGGAGGAGGGAAGGGGTTGGTGTGGGTGTGTGTTGGGGGCTAGGTCTGTGTGTATGTGGGGGGTTGGTATATGTGGATTGGGGTTGGTAAGTGAGGGGGAGGGAGGGAAGGGGTTGGTGTGGGTGTGTGTTGGGGATAGGTCTGTGTATGTGTTTGGGGGTTTGTGTTTGTTGGGGAGTTGGTGTGTGTGTGTGTGTGTGTGTGTGTGGGTGGGTAGGTGGGTTGGTTTGAGTTGGTGTGCGAGGGGAAGGGATTGGGTTGGTGTGGGTGGGTGTGAGGGATAGGTGTGGGTGTGGGTGGGTGTTGGTGAGTGTGTTATCCTGCATAGGCACAATAGAAGGAAGTACTCGTTTATATAATGTTATGTACTCAAATGATACAGGGAATGAATACAATCAGATATGCATTCAATAGATCTTTTTTTTTTTTTCCTTTCTTTTCATGAACAAATTACATCGTTTTATCATCATGCATATATAAACGTAGGAGGAGGAGGAGGAGGAAGATAGAAGAGGAGGAGGAAGAGAGGAGGAATTCTTACTCTGAACGAAGGCCTAAATTACATTCTATTCAATTATTTTCCTTATTTTCCTTTTCGTTACAATCAATAGATAATTAGCGTTGAAAATAATGAGAAATGGTAATAGTCGTAAATAAATACATACGATAGGCCTAGAAAACGTACCAAAAAAAGAGAAAACGCTTATAAGAAAAAAAAACATTCGTTTGTAAATTTAAAAAAAACACGAATACGTCACGTCACTATCATGGTCTCTCTTAGATAAATCTCATCACCTTAACCATTCATTATTTACTCTTGTACAGGTATTCAAACACACACACACACACACACACACACACACACACACACACACACACACACACACACACACACACACACACCTGGGGGCCTGATTGGCAGGTGACCTTCATGTGTCCGACCAAGACGCGCTCAGGTATTCCTCGTAATTAGGGAGAGTCGATCAAGATGAAGGTGAAGAGAGATTGAGAAGCGAGGAGGAGGAGGAAGAGATAATGAACGAGAAAGAAAAGGAAAAGGAAGAAGTAAAGAACGAGAAAGAATAATTAGAGGAGGAGGAGGAGGAGGTAAAAAACAAAAAGAAAAAGAAAGAAAAACAATATATTAGGAGGAAGGAAGAAAAAAAGAAAGAGAAAAATAATATATTAGAAGAAGAAAAAAATAATGAGAGAGAGAGAGAGAGAGAGAGAGAGAGAGAGAGAGTAATGACCTAAATCAGTCTCATCTCAACAACATAACTTTTTTTCCTTCCCTCTCTCTCCCTGTGTGTGTGTGTGTGTGTGTGTGTGTGTGTGTGTGTGTGTGTCCTCCGTCGATGGTCATTTCTATCATGTTTGTAATTTAAACACTGACCCTCTCTTTTATTCTCTCTCTCTCTCTCTCTCTCTCTCTCTCTCTCTCTCTCTCTCTCTCTCTCTCTCTCTCTCTCTCTCTCTCTCTCTCTCCTTCTTCTTCTTCTTCTTCTTCTCCCCTCTTATCTCTTCCCTTGGGTTGAAGATCGTGGGAAGTGAGAGAGAGAGGAGAGGAAAGTAAATGAGCTGAAAGAATTGTAGTAGTAGTAGTAGGAAGAAGAGAAAGAGGAGGAGGAGGAGGAATACAAGAAAAAAGAAAAAGAATGATGAGGAACTGAAGGATGACACAAGCTAAACACACACACACACACACACACACACATACACACACAACCCCCTCATCCCTCCACCCCCGCCCCCTCCCCACACACACACACCATCTCCCTACAGCAAGCACGGCTATTCCCTGCCCCAATTAGCCGACGAGACAAAAAGGGCGAGCTGGTCATTTGGTTCGCTGTTGACTAAGTAAACATTGACCCTTTCTTCAATAAGATGGCGAGTGGCCTATAAGAAAAAAAGCGCCCACTTGATTAAATACTCTCGCGAGGGCCTCAGCGATGGGAACGGCGGATGGGCGATGCATAGGAGAGAGAGAGGAGGAGGAGGTTGAGGGATAGGGTAGGATTGGTGACGGGGCAGTACATAGGAGAGAGGGAGAGGAAAGGATGGGTGACAGGGTGGGTGGGTGGAGGGTTGGATGACCTCGTATACGGGTGATTTTGGATGAGTTTTAGGCAAGAGCAGATGAGGAGCCTGTGAAAATAGAGAGTGTAGAGAATGAAGGAGAGTTATAGTATGGCTGCCTCAATGTGTGTGTGTGTGTGTGTGTGTGTGTGTGTGTGTGTGTGTGTGTGTGTGCGTGACCTGAGACAAAAATTCAGGCTGGATGGTTTAACAGGTAGATAGAAAGAGACAGATTGATAGATAGAGAGAGAGGTGTATTTTATGCTTGATAGACGAGTGGAACGGGCGTAGAGGAGGAAAAATAGAGAGCATAGTTTGGAAAAGAGTAAAAAGGCTTGTTGAGGAGATGAATGGAGTGCTGATATGACTAGGGATTATTAGAAAGTTGTATTTGATTTATCTTTCAAGGGTATGGGGGGGGGAGCGGTGCAGGGGGACAAACCAAAAAAGAAAATAATGCAAAAAGAAATACCCCAGAGAGAGAGAGAGAGAGGATGTACAAGGAATAAAAACTAAAAATATTGATCTCATTTATATTCAAAGGTGTTATGATACACTCTTCTTATAAGCGTTCAAGTCCTAGGAAGGAGGAAAGAGGATGAAGTATAGAAGATTTAGATAAAAAAAATCCTTTGTCGTCTCCCTCATAAAAAACCCGAATTTAAGAGCAATGCAACTCACACCACACCACACATGTGCTTTAAAATGTCTTAAGCTCCCTTCTTATAAGCGTTCAAGTCGTAGGAAAGAAGGATGAAGAAAGAAATAAAGGAGACATTGATAAAAAAAAAGTATCCTGTCTTTCCCCCCTCATTAAAAGGCGAAAATTAAGATCAATAAAGCTTGCCTCATATATCAAATACATTCATAGGTGTTGTACTCCCCTCCTACCATCATGCAAATCGTAGAAAAAAGGAAAAAACTGAAGATGCAAAAAAAAACTCCCCTCTCGTTTTTCTCCCTCATAAAAAGTCGAAATTTAAAGGCACTGAAACTCCTGCCGCACCTCTGTCACCGGCAAGGCAGGAGAAATGACACGAGGGCAGGAAGATGGACACGGCACAAAGATCACGTCACCAAGAATACGAAACGAAGGTAACATTTGAGAGGCGGCGGCAAGGAAAGGTGAGTTGAGGTGGTTGAGGCGAGGCGGGGCGGGGATGAGCTGGAGGGCGAGAGGAGGAGGAGGAGGAAGAAGAAGAACATGGGAGGATAAGGAAGATAAGGAAAAGCAAGAAGGAGGAGTACGAAGAGAAGATGAAGAAGAGGAGGAGGAAGAATAACATGGGAGGATAAGGATGATAAGGAAAAGACAAGGAGAAGTACGAAGAGAAGATGAAGAAGAGGAGGAGAAAGAATAACATGGGAGGATAAGAAAGACTGGGAGAAGATAAAAGGAGGAGTACGAAGAGAAGAGGAAGAAGATGGTGTTGATTTTTAGCTGAGAGTGATGCATAATTGAGTGAGTCTGCCTTGAAAAAGAAAAAAAATGGATAGATAATTAGATAGGTCGTAGTAGATAGATAGTAGGTATAAGTATTAGGTAGATAAGTAGATAGATGTGAAGTTAAGCACACCCACACTGAATTAGGCTTTCGTGGAGGTTGTGTGTTAGGTGAGGTTAGGTTCACAGGAGCTAAATGGACCTATACCGGCCTCTTGCAGACTCATGTTCATGTTTCCATTGGTGGTTTCATTAGCCTAGCGATAGTTAACCAAGGCTTTTACACCACGTTATAGAAAGTCATTAGAACCCGATTAATCTCCTTTGGGTGTGTGTTAGGTTGGGTTAGGTTCACAGGAGCTAAATGGACCTATACCGGCCTCTTGCAGACTCATGTTCATATTTCCATTGGTAGTTTTATGAGCCTAGTGATTGTTAACCAAGGCTTTTACACAACGAACGTTATAGACAGTCATTAGAACCCGATCAATCTCCTTTTGTGACCCTAGGAAATGGTTGGTGTGTTAGCCGGGAGCGTCTGGGAACACCGAACACCATCCCCTCCCCTCGCTCACCCCGCAGTCTTTTGTCGCCTCGTTCCGCCTTCCCCTCACGCCCCTCGCCTCCTTGCCTTCACGCCCCTCTATAGTAACCGCTAGTGTCTCCTCCCCCTTGTGATCCTCTCCCCACTATCGCTCCTTCTGCACTTTCTTATGGCAACCTTCTCCCTTACTCCTCCTCCTCCTCTCTAAGGCACTCTGTTATCCTCTCTCCTTCCTCTCGCTGTTTTCTAATTCCTCTTTTTTTCATCTTCTTCTATATGTAAAATTTTGTCTTACTCGGTTACTGTTTTTACTTATCCTACTGTAATCTTGTGTGTGTGTGTGTGTGTGTGTGTGTGTGTGTGTGTGTGTTCAACACTCTCTCTCTCTCTCTCTCTCTCTCTCTCTCTCTCTCTCTCTCTCTCTCTCTCTCTCTCTCTCTCTCTCTCTCTCTCTCTCTCTCTCTCTCTCTCTCTCTCTTCCCCTCCCCTCACCGCCACTCTTTTTATATTAGCTCTCTCTCTCCCTCACCCTTGACCACTCCCTGCCTCCTTTTTTTGTTGTTTATTTTCTTTGTTTTTCCTTTCTGTGTGGAGGAACTCGAGGGCGACATACTTCATCTTTATTTGCTTGCCTCCTTTTTGTCGGGGAGGGAGAGGCGGCGAGTTGTTTTAAAGCCTTTTCGTCTGTTCGTGTGTTGGGGGATTATTATGAGGCCGGAGGATGATTTGCTGGACTGGGTTGAGTTGACTGGTTGATCTTCCTCTTGCTCCTCTTCCTCTTGTTTTGATGTGCTGGAGAGAGAGAGAGAGAGAGAGAGAGAGAGAGAGAGAGAGAGAGAGGTTTGTGGTTGACTGGGTTAGGTTGACTAGTTGATCTTCCTCTTCCTCTTCTTCTTCATCTTTCTCTTTTAATTTTCTGGAGAGAGAGATGAGAGAGAGAGAGAGAGGTTTTGGGGTGAACTGGGTTGAGATGACTGGTTGATTCCCCTCCTCCTCCTCCTCCTCCTCCTGCTCCTCCTCCTCTTCCTCTTCCTCTTCCTCGTTTGATTTGCCAGAGAGAGAGAGAGAGAGAGAGAATTATTCATACCTCAATCGATCTCAGAAACTTATATAGACAGTTTTTCTTTCTCCTCCTCCTCCTTCCTTTCTTTTCTTGTTTTATTTCTTTTATTATTTTGCTTTTGTTTCTCTAATCCATTCTCTTCTGATCTCTTTCCTGCTCCTCTTCTTCCCTCTTTGCATCCTCCTCTTCCTCCTCCTCTTCTTTCTCCTCTAATTTTTTTTTTCTCTTTTTCTGATGCATTTTCTTCTAATCCTTTTCCTGGTTCTCTTTTTCTGCATTCACATCATCTTGTTCCTCCTCCTCCTCCTCCTCCTCCTCCTCTTCCTCCTCCTCCTCCTCCTCTTTACAGTCAACACAAGGCACTCACTCTCTTCAAGTCGCTTCAGTCCACTTCATAATTAATCTGGTAAACTTGTCCTGAATTATGACTCTTGTACTGCACACACGAAGCACGCGAGGAGAGGCCGACCACTTACAAATATCACTGTTACTTCTTTCTCTCTCCTCTCTTTCCCTCTCTCTCTGTGCCTCTCTCCCTCTCTGTGTCTCTCTTTTCATGTCCGTCGGGAGGAGGCAGCACCGCGAGCACTTACCTTCACTTTGTAATGATAGAATGCGATTGTCTTTCCCAAGCGCTGCGTCCTTTGGGTCGAGAGAGGGAGAGGGAGACGGTGGAAGGGAAGAGAGGGAGGGAGTCGCGAGGGCAGCCAAGGAGTCTCATGGTAATGGGTGATATTGTCCCAGACTCAGACTCACGTGCCTCCTCCTCCTCCTCCTCCTCCTCCTGCTGCCGGCGAAGACTTGAAATTAAAACTTGAAGAATAAAATGTAGGTTCTGCGTGCTGTGGATTAACATTTTTGCTTTTGTTTCGCCACGAGTCGTCATCGCGAACTGTTTTATTCTTTTTAGTTTTATATTGAAGGGGAACAGCCACCCCCTGCCTCCCCTACCCCTCCCTCACCCCTCCCCTTACCCCTCTTCCTCCCCCTGCTCCCTCCCTCTGCCTCCTTTCCTTTCCCTTACCCCCTGCCTCCCCTACCTCTCCTCTTACCCTTCCTCCTCTCCCTCCTTCTTTGCTCTGCCCCCTTCCTCCTCCTTCCTCCCCCTTCCCTTACACCCTCCTCCCTCCTCCCTTACTTTCCTCCCCTTCCCTTACGCCCTTCTCCCCTTCCCCCTGCTTCCTCCCGCTTCCTTTGCGCTCTCCTCCCTCCCTCTCCCTCCTTCCTTCCTCCCATCTTCCCTCACCAAATTTCTACGCCTTGCAATGCCTTATTACGGCAATTAATTATTTACTTATATTCTCGTAACTTATATCTCCTGCTGACCTCTCCCCGCCCCCTCGCCTACTCCCCCTTTCCCTCCACCTCCCCCTTTCCCCCTGCTGGTGTTGAGCGAGTCCTTAGGAGGCGGAGGGCGCGGCGTCGGCTACAGGCTCTTGGTAATCGGCGCTCGAAGGAAGCATAAATAGCCCACTTTGATGTTAACTTGAACAGATACACAAAAATCTAACTTCGATGACTTTTTTTGCGAGGCGTATTTGAGTTGTAATTAGCTGTATAAACACGACTCATGGATGTGCCAGACTCTTGAGGCGAGTTTTGCCTGAATGACGCGGAGACTTGGTGTGCGGGGCGGGGACTGACTGACTGACTGGGGGCGGGCGGGAGAGCTGGTTTTGTCGCGTTGGTGTCGGGAACGGGAGGGTCACCAGGGGATAGGACGAGTCTTGGAACGGGAAGGTCTGATGCTTGAGGATAACAGTAACGATAATGATGAAGATAGTAATGATGGAAATAGTAATAAGTAAAGATGATAGTATGCACGATTCCATGGGTAGTATTATAAGACATTTCACGGCCCAAGAACACATATTTGACAAGGCTTTCCTAGGAGTTGTGGGCATTTCCAGAAGTAGTTTTATGACTCTGGTGGTAGTTTAACCCTTCCTTTGTACCATGAACCTAAAGATATACTCATTACAACCCGACTGACACCATCTTTGACCTTTAGAAATAGCTGATTTGAAAAGTGAAAGAATCATATAATACCGACCATATTTCTCTTACACCTTTGAAATATTAACTAGCGTGAAGGAGTTATGATTGAAAAGTATAATGATAGTGGCTGTAATAGTAATAGTAGTAAGTGTAATGATGAAGATAATAGCAAACACGATCCGATACTTGTCTTAAGCCATTGAAATATTAACTTGTTAGAATAATGATAAAAATAATGATGGAGGTGATAATAATGGCAATAATAAGGATAATATTCAATACAGTCGCATATTTCTCTTAAAAAACATTGACTTCCACAGTATTCATCAAGTCGAGGGAATCAATAACATTAAAAAAAAAGACATATGTGATTGCCGAGATAAAAACAATCCGAATCACGACAAAACATCAACAAGAATTAGATCAACTCAAATGATAAGAAATAACAGACTAGTGCGTGCGAGTGCGTGTGTGCGTGTGCGTGTGCGTGACTCCCTCCCCTTCCCGTCTTGCTGCCACCCGCCACACCCACGCCAGATACAAGGTTCCGTGACCCTAAAGATTGGAGCGGAGATGGACCCACTATCTCCTTATGTTATCTTCCCTGCGTCTGTGGCGTGTGGCTCGTAACTTATGGGATGGATTATATCGTGTTGTTCTGATGTAGATTATTCCCCTTCGTGCTTGGTAACATTCTGAGGTCGGATTCATCAAACCGCCTACGAGTCCTGTTGTTGGTGACTCTTCTGGTAACTCCATCACCTAGGAACGCTCTTGGGCTTAACCCGGCCGCTGCGATTGGCACGGATTTGGCTTACACTGGTAGCCTGGTAACATATAGTCCCAGGTCTTTCTCTGTCTCTGTGGTGGATAGTGGAGTGTTTCTCATATGGTCCCCTACTAATGTGCTTGACTTTAAATTTTTCTTCCTTGAATTGTAGCAGCCACTTTTTGTTCCATTCCTGTAGCTTGGTGATGTCTTCTTGTAGGAAATCCGCAATGAAGGGGTTAAAGCGAGTCCAATGGCAATGAAAGAAGTGTCGAGCAGGCCAGTACTTCATTCATTGTCATCGGAGCAGCCTAAACACATGATCATTCGTACAGGACAGATTTACTAAAAGACTTACCAACGACCGGTCTTGTAGTGGCTTGATGAATCCGTCCCCTGGGTGCTAGTGTCGTGTTTTGATTTATCCGTATTGCCAGATTTAGGTTCGTAGGTGTCTTGGAACCCGATAGACATGCATATTATCTCCCATATTTTTTTTTTACAACAAAGGAGACAGCTCAAGGGCACAAAAAAAGGAAACAATAATAAAAAAGCTCGCTACTCGCTGCTGTTCTCATTTTGTATTGGTTTCATGCTAGATATTAATGTCCTGTTTTGCTGTATCTGCGTTTCCAAATTTAGGCTCGAGTGTGTCTTACAACTCGACTCAACCTTCTTTCACTTTTCGTTTAACGCATCTTTGTATGTTATTCTTTTGGGTTGTCGTTCTGTATATTTGGTATCGTTTTGGGTGTTAATATCTTGCTCTACTTTATCTGCATTACCGAATCTAAGCTCAAAGATATCTTAAAATCCTACAGAAACCCATTTTTTCACTCCTTTCCTCGTTAATTTGCCTTCTCTTCATCACCAAATTCATACTCGGAAGGTGTCTAGAAACCCATACCTGCAATACCAGTAGCCTCGAAAAGCGTCCAGAACCCCCACGGAACCCTTTTCTTTCACTCCTTTCCTCGGTATCTTTAATTTGCCTTCTCTTCATCACCAAATTCATGCTCGGAAGGTGTCTAGAAACCCATACCTGCAATACCAGTAGCCTCGAAAAGCGTCCAGAACCCCCACAGAACCCTTTTTTTCACTCCTTTCCTCGTGGTCTTGAGCGCTCCGCAAGTGGGCGCGCGTTCTGATCCGTATCCCTATTCTCACGCCTCACTGACTGGCCGGGCGCGAGTGAAGGCCTTGAATTATTTATCAATGTTTGCCCTGCTGCTGTAATCTCTCCCTGCCTGTGTATACCCGCTTGAAGGAGGGAGAGAGGGAAGGTGGAGGACGAGGGAGTGCGGGGAGGGGCAGGTGAAGTCTGGTTAAGTCTCTCCACCTCCAAGAAACTCCTCCTATCTCCTCCCATCTCTCTCCCGCCTCAGCCTCTTTTATCTCCAGGAAATTAACTCCCTCTTGCTCCTCTTTTTTTACCTTCGAGCTGAGCCACTAATTAACGCGCTCTTTCTGCTGTGTTTAATTGGCCTAAGTCGATCACCAGTACTTCGGAAGACCTTGGTAACCTCCTCCTCCCTCATCCCCCTCCTCCTCCTCCTCCTCCTCCTCTGTCTGTCTGTCTATCTCTCGCTCCTTGTTGCTCTCTCCTCCCTTCTCAAAATGTTGACTCTACCATTTGAGTAACCCGCGTTTTGCCTTCAATGGATTCCCTCAGACGTCCTCAGCCTCAGTCTCTCTTTCATCTTTATCTGGCTCTCTCTCTCTCTCTCTCCTCCTCTCTGTTTTTCTCTCGTTCTGGTTCTTTTTTCTTTGTTTCTCTCTCTTTTGGTGTTGCTAGTGGTTATGCTATTCTTCTTCATTCTCGTGTTCTTCCTTCTTTCTCTCTCTCCTTCCTTTTTCTCTTTATTCACTTCTCTATTCCTCTTTTCGTTCTTATCAGCAGTCTTTTTCTCGTTCCTCCTCCTCCTCCTCCTTTTCCTCTTTTTTTCTTGTCTGTTTATCATTCCTTCCTTCCTTCCTTCTTTCGCTTTCTCTGTTGTTTGTTCTTCGCTATGTTATCAGTCCTGCTTCTTCCCTCCTTCATCCTCCTCCTCCTGTCTCTTGCATTTTCCTTCCCTATCTTTCCTTCCATCATCCGCTCTCTTTATTGATCATTTCTGACACTCCTCTTTCCTCTTTTTTTCCTTTCGTTTCCTTTAGATTTTACCAGCATTACCAGTCCGCCTCCTCCTTCTCCTTGTCCTCCTTGTCTTATCTCCTATCTCGTCTCTTCATCTTCCATCTCTCTGTTTCTCTGTATTTCCATTCCTCCTCCTCTTCTTTCTCCTTCTTGTCTCATCTCCTATCTCGTCTCATCTCCCATCTCCCTTACTCTCTCTCCCTCCCAGCCTCTCCATCTTTGAGACGTCATTTCTTTACCCTGAGCATAACTAATGACACGGCCAATGAGAATCCCTAATTAACAGGGAGAAGTTTCCTTAATTGGTGAAGACAGAACAGAGGTGGCTCCCCGCTGCACACACACGGGGGAGAGCTGATGAATATTGTACCGGCAAATATACCGATGCTTGGGGAGTTTGGTTTTCTGTGGTCTTTCTTTACTGTTCTTGATTTTCTTCGTTTTCTCTGGTTTTCTTCTGGTTCCTTTCTGTTCTTTTAATAGTTTTCTTTGTTTTCTTTCGTTTTCATCTCTTGTCATGCTTTTCTTCTCATGGTTTTCTTCGTTTTCTCTTGTTTTTATTTCTCCACATTTGTTTTCTCCTATTCGACCACTTTAACCTAACTTCCTATTGCTCCTCCTCCTCTTCCTCCCCCTCCTTTTCTTCCTTTCATACTTTCCTTCGCTTCTCTCCCTATCCTTTCCTCCCCCTCCATCCTTCTTCTCTCCCTCCATTTCATCCCCTTCCTCTCCTTCCCCTCTATCTTGTACTCTTCTGCCTCTATCACTTTCCTACTTCTCCTCCTCCTCCTCCTCCTCCTCCTCCTCATTCTGTACCTTTGTCTTTTCCTCATCTCCTTTCTCCTTTCCATGTTATTCCTCCTCCGCCTTCTCCTCCTCCTCCTCCATAACCTCCTACCTCCCCTTTTCTTCCTATTCCTCATTCTTCTGCCTCTTCCATATCTTCCTCCTCCTCCTCCCATGTCATTCCTTCTCCTCCTCCTCCTCCTCCTCCTCCTCGTCTCGCATGGCTATTTTTTCCGGCGCTGTCTTTTCTATTTTTCTACATAACGGAGGCTCGTGTTTTCTTGCCTTTCCTTCGAGCGGGTGATGATTGCTGCCGTGTACCGACGTTTTTTGGGGTCAGCCTCTGTTTTCATTTTTTATTTGTTTTATTTATTTGCTTTACTTCTTGGGGTTTGGAGGGGTCGTTGGGTTTTGTATTGAGAGGTCGTGTTGTTGGTGGTGGTGGTAGTGTTGTTGTTGTTATTGTTGTTGTTGTTTTTTACCTGTTTTTTTTTTCTTTTTTTTTTCTTTTTTTTTTTATATTCATCCTCGTTTTTTTATCATCTTTTTTATCCCTCTTCTCGTTCTCCTCCTCTTCCTCCTCCTCCTCGCCATCATCATCACCATCACCATCATCATCATCATCATTATCATCACCATCATAATAACCAACACTATCATTATCACTATCACCATCATCTTCACCATCACCATCATCATCATCATCACCATCATCATCATCATCATCATCATCATCATCCTGGAGCGGAGAAAAATTACCGACAGCAGTGAATATGTGCATAAGTCAACACGGCCGAGCCACGAGCCTGGAGGAGGAGGAGGAGGAGGAGGAGGAGGAGGAGGAGGAGGAGGAGGAGGCAGAGGAGGAGGAGGAGGAGGAGGGGAGAAGTAAAGAAACGGAGAAGGATAAGAGAAAGTGGAGGAGGTTCATGGACGGGAAATTAAAGAGAGAGAGAGAGAGAGAGAGAGAGAGAGAGAGAGAGAGAGAGAGAGAGAGAGAGTTGAGGCTTCGTTCTTGCTTAGGTAAAGAAAGGGAGGAAGGAAAACAAAGAAAGGAAGAAAGGAGGAAGAAGGAAAAAGACGAGAGAGAGGAAGTTTGAAGAATAGAACAAGAGAGAGAGAGAGAAAAGTGAATGGAAGGAATAAGAGAAAGAAGAAGATAACAGAAGAAAGGAAAGAAGGAAGATAGAAAGAAAACAAGAACAGACTGGAGAGACGTGAAAGGGAGAAAAAAGAAGGCAGAAGAAGAACAAGAAGAACAAGATAAACAAACTTCAGAACAGAAAGAAACGAAAAGAATAAAAAGAGAAAGAAAACATTGAGAAAACAAGCAAAAGAAAAGCACAGACGAGGAGGAGGAGGAAGAAGAGGAGGAAAGAGGTAAAGTGAGTAGGTAGGCATATTTGAGGCATAGAAGAGAATAATGATGATGATGAAGAGGGGGAAAAGAAGGAAGAGGAGAAAGTAGAAGTAATAGTTGTAGTAATAATAGAAGAAGAAGGAGGAGAAAGACGAAGAGGAGAAATGATGAAAGAGGAAGGGAAGAAAGGGCGTGAGAGAGGAGGGGAAGAAGAGAAGGAAGGATCGGATGATAGAAGGAGGAGGAGGAAGGATCAGGTTGTAGGAGAAGGAGGAAGTGATTTAAGGTGAAGGAGGAAGGAGACATGAGAAGGGTGGAGGAGGAAGGAAGAGGATATGCAGGAGGAGGATGAGAAGGAAGAAGAAGAAGAGGAGGAGAAGAAGGTTAAAATAAAAAGAAAAGAAAGAGAAAGCAAAATAATAATAATAGTAATAGGAAGAGAAAGAGATTACTGAAGAAGAAGGAGAAGAAGAAGAAGGACGAAGGAGAGAGAAACAGGAAAGAAAAGAAAGAGAAACTTGAAATATTAGGAAGAAAAACAAGAGGAAGGAGGAGGAGGAAGAGGAATGAGGGAAGACGAAGAAGGGGAGACTGCATAGGGAAGGGGAGAGGAGGGGAAGAGAGTAGACGCATAAGAGGGTAACTGCATAGGGAAGGGAAAGGGAGGAAGGGAAGGTATGCATATGGGGCAGAGAAGGGAATGTAGGGAGAAGGAAGGAAGGGAGGGTTTGAGAGAGAGGCAGAGAGAGACAGACAGACAGCATCCCATCCCATTGCCCTTCATAACAACCCCGTGTACTGAGAACCATTTCATGACTCTTGCTTGACTCACTACGCCCTTGCTGAGAACTAACCCTGAACTCACTCTATACACACCCTTTGACCTCATGTAGACGCATCGTAAAGCATAGATGGTCTGCTCTTAGGATACGTAACCTTAAGAAACGCTATGCTAAGGAATATACTGTGTAGAAAAAATAGTTCCTTAGGCTTAGAGGTGAAAATATTGTAGGTTAGGTCAAAGGTTAAGTGGGCCCGTGAGCTGTGACCCGGACTGACTGACTGGGCATAATAAGTAGCGTGAGGCTGAGGTCAGAGCGGGGCGTGACCTGTGACCCGGCGCGTGACCGAGAGAGAGAGAGAGAGAGATTCAGAAATAGTGTAATACCTTCGTTTCCACACTTAACACATAACTTAACCACACCTCGCGTTGAATCTTAAAAGAAAACAACTTAAATTAACATCATTTCCCGTTTAATAACAACATAAGAAAAAAAATATCATTGAACAAAACAGCAAAGAGGTAACGATTCAAAATAACTCAGTTCGCGTATACAATAAATAAATACAAATATAAACAAATATAGATAAAAATAAATATATGAATAGATAAATTGAATAAATATAACTAATGATTATTGACCTTGAGAATGTATAGCATATCAGGTCAAGACAAGGAAGCTGGGCACCGCACTGAGGCACTAAAGGGGGGTAGGAGTGAGGAGAAGCGGGGCGGGGCGGGGCGGGGCGGGGCGGGTCGCGAGGGTTCCCACACCACTTCGTCACCAGCAGGGGCAGCGACAACCTGATCCCAGCGACGCCCCGACCGTAAGTGATACCTTCCTGCCGCCCCCCCCCTCCCCCCTCCCCCCTCTCTCTCTCCCTCTTGCTCTCTCTCTCTCTCTTGCACTCTCTTCCACTGCTTCCCCTCGTGTTACATTTTTTTTTTCTTTCTTTTTTTCTTTCTTTGATTTCGTATTTTATGTTTTGTTATGTTTTTTTCTTTTTTTTTATGTCTGTGTTGGTTATTTTTTCTCTCTCTCTCTCTCTCTCTCTCTCTCTCTCTCTCTCTCTCTCTCTCTCTCTCTCTCTCTCTCTCTCTCTCTCTCTCTCTCTCTCTCTCTCTCTCTCTCTCTCTCTCTCTCTCTCTCTCTCTCTCTCTCTCTCTCTCTCTCTCTCTCTCTCTCTCTCTCTCTCTCTCTCTCTCTCTCTCTCTCTCTCTCTCTCTCTCTCTCTCTCTCTCTCTCTCTGTCCCCTCCACCATCACTCTTTCCTCTCTCAAGGTCACTCACTCTTTTTCCCCTCACACCCTCTCTCTCTCTTTCTCTCTCTGCTCTCTCTCTCCCTCTCGCTCTGTCTCTCCACCCGCACCCCTCTGTAAACTTTCTTCCTTGACCTTCCGTACGCACTTCCCCTCTCCTCCCCTCTTCCCCTCCCTTCCCTTCGCTTCCCCTCCTCCTCTTCCTCCTCCTCCCCTCGTTGCGTCTCCCCTGACCACGTGACTCGCCCCCTCACACATGGACGTTTGCGCACAGGTGTTATAACGTTGAGAGAGAGAGAGAGAGAGAGAGAGAGAGAGAGAGAGAGACTTATCGCACTAACAAACTAATCTCTTTTTTTGTTTATTTGTTTTTTCTTCTTGTGTTTCTTTGTTTATCTATTTCTGTCCTTATCTCTCTGTCTCTCTCTTTCATGTCTGTAATCTCCGCTTGCTTTGTTATTTAAGTCTTCTGCCTCTACAAGTGATCCTGTCTCTGCCTGTCTTTCTGTCTACCTCTTTGTCTGAGTGTCTGTCCATCCACCTGCAAGCTCCACCTGTTAGAAGGGAAGGAAGGGATCTGTTTTGTGTGTCTTTATCTGCCTCTGTCTCGGGAAGGATTAAGGAATGCCTCGTAAGATCCATTGTTTCAGGTGTCTGTCTGTCTATCTGTCTTTCTGTGTGGAGGAAAAGAGAGAGAGAGACCCCATTGATGAGTGCTGGATGGGTCTTAATTCCTATGTGCCTTACCCGTCTTTATGTCTGTCTGCTTAGGGAGAGGGAAGGGTCATAGAAGGGAGCTTGAAGTGTCAGTCTGGAGGGAGGAAGGGACGAACGGGGCATGAAGGGGGCGGATGCTGCAGGTGTCTGTCTGTCTGTGTCTTTATGCCTTTCTGTCTGGAGAGGAGAGAACTAGAGATGGGTGGTGGAGGTATCTGTCTGCCTGTCTAGAGGGAGGGAGATAACATAGACGGGTGCTGGAGGTGTCTGTCTGCGTCTTCCTGTCTGGAGGGTCGGGGCGTGAGGGGAGGCGGGCGGATGCTGGAGGTGTCTGTATGTCCGTGCCTTTATGACTTTCTGTATGGAGGGAGTGAAGGACCGTCTGTCTGTCTGTCTAGAGGAAAGGAGAGACCATTGACGGGTGCTGGAGGTGTCTGTCTGTCTGTGTCTTTATGCCTTTCTGTATGGAGGGAGTGAAGAACCGTCTGTCTGTCTGTCTAGAGGAAAGGAGAGACCATTGACGGGTGCTGGAGGTGTCTGTCTGCGTCTTCCTGTCTGGAGGGTCGGGGCGTGAGGGGAGGCGGGCGGATGCTGCAGGTGGCCACGGCGCCCCGCCATCCCAGGCTTAGCGGAGATCAGCGCAGCGAGAGTCTCAGGCCCTGGGCGCCGGGAGCTGCCCCTTAAGGTCGGGTCCGCCAATCAAGAAGCGACGCACCGCCGGCCACTCCGTCAATTACACCTGATTGGCTTGTTAAGTCGAGGTCATTTTCTAGAGCGGAGTTGACCCGAGCGTCCGTCCGCCCGTCCGTCCGAGGTGGTGCTCAGCTGGGCCTTGTGTGCGCCCTTCCTTCCTTGCTCACACCCTCTGGCTTGTATGTGTTGCTGTGTTAGTCTTGTGTTGTTCCTTCTCTTCCTCGTGTTGCTCTCTTTATTTTGTGTTTCTATAGCTGTCTTGTGTTACTCCCTTTATTCTTTATGTTGTTCCCCTTCTCCTCTCTTCCGAATCACTACTACTGTGTCTATTTCTCGACTTCCTTCCTTCCTTCAGCCTCTTAGTTGTTGCTTTCTGTTGTTCTTATGTGATTTGCCTTCCACTCTTGGTCTGAAAATATCCATGGCGTCGTATATTAGTATAAAATTATCTTGCATCATCCTGTCTGTCTTTCATTTACTATATTCTTCACAAAACAAAGAGTCCTCAAGTTTAGTAAGCAATATTAGTCACCAAAAACAACCTGTATGGCAAGTTGTCTAGTTTAGTTTCCTTCTTGTCCAGTCTATCGCATCCTGCCTGCAAGGGGGAGACAAGAGAGGAAGTAGAAGGGCAGGAGCGGCAGCAGGCTCCTTGAGGGACGCCACTTGAGGGTCTTCGGGCCGGCAGGTGGCGTGGAACCGGCCGAGACACCGACACCAAAAATCTCGGCAGGAAATTAAGTGGAAGGAGAGACGTGTTGAGCTTTCCGGGAAGTGAGGCTGAGGAGGAAGAGGAGGAGGAGGAGGAGGAGGAGGAGGAGAGCGTTTTGTCTTCCCTGGTATCCCTCTCTCTCTCGGATGATTCTTCTCCTCCTTCTCCTGTTACTTCCTCTCCTTGTGTTCCCTCCTTCTTTTAAGAGCTTCCTTCTTTTCGCCTTCCGCCTTCCTTTCCATCCTTTAGATTCTGTTGTTGCTGTTGTTGTTGTTCTTTTTTGTCTTGTTCTTCTTCCACGTAACTCCACTTCTCTTCCACCTTCTCCTCCTTGTAATCGTCCTCCTTCTCCTCCTCCTCCACCTCATTCAACCTCATTCCCCTTGCATTTCCATCTCACCCACCACTGGCTCCTCTTCCTCCTCTTTCTCCTCCTCCTCCTCCTCCTCCTCTTCCTTGTAATCATCTTCCTCCTCCTCCTCCACTAAGGTATTCCCAGAGTCACTCAGCTGATGGCCTCCCTCCCTCAGTTGTCTCATTGGACATAAACAAGGAAATCCGTGAGCGCCTCCCAAGATACAGGCCTCGAGGTGACCCTGATCCCTCCCACGCCGCGGCTAAATAGGTCATTAGCCGTGTGACTCCCTGGCTATATCGGAACCTCCAAATTGATCTGCAGATTAGGACCACTCTCCCCCTCGCATTAAGACGGTGATAAGCCCTCGCAGGCCCTTAGGAGCGGGAATCCCTTGGAGAGAGCGACGTAACTTGGTCGTATAGTCGGGGAGTCGAGGGAGATCCCTTACCCCGATATTCCTGGAGACACGCGAGAGCCGCCGCCGCCGCCTCCTGCCAGGTGTCGCGGCCCGAAGGGAGATTGACACCAATATCTGACGTTTTGGGCCGTGATAGTGATCGTGATGGTGCCGGCCTGGTGAAGAGGAGGAGGAGGAGGAGGAAGGGGGGAAGAAGAAAAGAAGAAGAGGAAAGAAAGAAAGAACGAGAACAAGAACGAAAAGAAAAAGAAGAAAGAAAGAACAGCAAAACAAAGAGAGGGAGAAGGAGAGGGAGAGGGAGATAGAGGCGACAAGTATAGGCCAAGAGAGAGAGAGAGAGAAGAAGAGGGAGAGAGAGAGAGAGAGAGGCAGAATCTAGAAGAGCATATCCAACACAGATCAAAGAGACGCAACGGGGGTCCAGCCAGCCTCTAGAGCAAGGATATCTGTTGTTGTGGGAGACTAATAGCAGGGAGGTTAGAGTGTCCACGGATCGGAGAAAGGGATAGAGGAGCTGCCAGACGGTAGTGGTGGTGGTGGCGGCGGCGAAGGGGTGAGAAAGATACTGTAGGCAAGGATGAAAAGATAGGAAGAGGGAAGGGGAGAGCCAGAGAAGAAAAAAGAAGAAAATAAAGTTAAAAGCCTTGGCCAAAATAGAAGGGTGGGTGGGTCTGTGTGTGTGTGTGTGTGTGTGTGTGTGTGTGTGTGTGTGTGTGTGTGTGTGTGTGTGTCAAGAGAAACAGTTATGGAGCTAGTTGTTGTTGAATTCAGAGATATAGAGAGCACACACACACACACACACACACACACACACACACACACACACACACACACACACACACACACACACACACACACACACACACAACAAAAAATCACTACACAGCAACATCAAAATAACTTAAACACCGTCCCTTAAAGATGAAGAAGAAACAAAACCCAATAAATAATAACAATAAAAGGGAATAGGATAAAGAATAAAACCAGAGAGAGAGGGAAGGACAGGGAAGAGTAGAGAGGGAGAGGAGGAGGTGGAGGAAGGGAGAGGAGAGGAAGGGAGGGCAGGAGGACGGAAGGGCAGGAAGATATGGCGTGTAACTCAACGGCATCACGTGGCCAGTTAAAGGAAAGGGAAATAAAATGAAAAATAGACGAGAAAGCTAAAATATTTTCCTGTGCCATTCTTTTAACTCTTGTCAGGGAACGATGAAGTCTTGTTATATGTATTCTTGTTAACAATAAAAGTATGGTAGCAAAACAGCAATAGTAAGTAAATGATAAGGTCTTTTTTCCTCATTTTATGGTAAAGGAAGTATTAGAATTACCAAAATAAGCATAAAAAGGTCTTACAGCAACTATATAAAAGAAAAATGTGGTTAGATTAAGTTGGAGAAGTGAAAATATCTACCTACCCACCTAACCTAACCTTACCTAACCTTACGTTACCTTACCTAAGCTAACCTAACCTAACCTCACCTAACCTACCTTCCTGACCTGACCTGACCTAACCTAACCTAACCCAACCTATCCTTACCTTACCTTACCTTACCTAACCTAACCTAACCTAACCTACCTGACCACCTCACCTCACCTCACCTGACCTGACCTAATCTAACCCACCTAACCAACCTAACCAACCTACTCCCTGAAGACGTATTAAAACTGTCATTATTCAAGTAAATTCCACGTTAACTCACCTCATTACACCTCACACATCTCAATTCCACCGCACGTCCAACCAACCAGACTCGTCCCCTCCAAACACCAAGAATCACGCCGCTCGTTCACTCGTCAAATGCCTCGTGTAAGTTTATCCCAACACGTGGTCAGGCAGGAGGGCGAGGCAAGGATCTCCCTAAGCACTGATTGAGGCGCTTAACATGCACGGGGAAGAATATTTGTAAAGCGAAGGTGAGGAAAGAACTCCCCACCCTGCTTGTTCTCCCTTCCCGCGCTGAGACGAGGGCGGGCAGACGAGCGGAAGGGGGAAGAGCAAATGAGACGGAAGAGGGGAAATGAGGGGAGATGCGAGGATAAGAGAGCGAGAGAGAGGGAGAGAGGGAAAGCGTAATGTATCGAGTGAAACAATAGCAAGATTGGATAAAGAGGCAAATGAGTTAGCGAGAAATGCAGAGGACATAAACAGAGATTTGCGAGAGCAGGAGGAGGAAGAGAAAGGGGAAGGAATAAGAGAGAGAGAGAGAGAGAGAGAGAGAGAGAGAGAAGGGGAGGAAAGGTGATTTTGCGGTAAATTATAATCTGTGTTTAAATTAACCTTCTGCTAACACGAAGCGTTAAAGAGGATGGCCTGCTTGGGCCCTGAGGCTGCTGATTATGATGATGCGTAGGAAGAAGACGCAACTGTACCTGTGGGAAGATTAACGCACTAAAACACCTGTAATCACCTCATAACACCTTTTACCTGTACATTTATTGACCTGTATACCTGTAATTGATTAAGCCGCTAATGACAGGGGACGTCAGTGCCTCCATAGACACCTCGGCACCCACACCTGTACGTGAGGACATGCCGGCACGCAGGTGTATACATTGACGGAAAAATGCCTATGGAAAACATCTGTACCTAAAAGTACGTTTCTGTTTTTTTAAAGTTTGGCCTTCAGCGCTGGTTGGTTTTCTTGGAGGGGCCTGGTTATAAGAACATAAGAACATAAGAAGTCTGCAAGAGACCGGATGGCCCATACAAGGCAGCTCCTGGACACTGCCAAGTGTTTATAGCGGCGCCATCATCTTGCTTGGCTCATGCTCCCGCCCGGAGCTCATCTTTGATCCTCTCTTATAGAGAGAACCGAAAGTCCGGGTTGAGAGATGGTCTTCAGAGCAGCATGTGGGTAGTCTGTAGCGATAGGTGGGACTCGAAACGGCGTCCTCCTGGACGCCGCGCTCGCGCGCTGACCACTCAGCCACCGATGAGTTTTATAAATATAAGGAAAGAAGGAGGGAAGGAAGGAATGAAATGAGTAATGAGAGAAGGAACGAGGGGAGGAAGGAAGGACGCTGGCAGGATTTAGCTGGACTGACTCGGGTCTTCAGTAGCGGCTTGGTTTTCTTAGATCCCACGTAATCCTTGACGCTGGGATAATTAAATGAGAGAGAGAGAAACTGTGTGTGTGTGTGTGTGTGTGTGTGTGTGTGTGTGTGTTCGTGCATACATACATAAATAAATTCTCTCGTGGAAACACTTGTCGGGAACGTGCAATAACAAGGTCAGTGATTGGCTATTGTCTGACGATGGAGAGATTTCCTTCCCTCTTCTCCCTCTCCCTCTCCCTCTCCCTCTCCCTCCGTCACGACATATTAGCATAACTACGCTTCGACCCGCTCCATTTTTATCCGCAATCAGGAGTGAACGGACTGAGATAGCGAACAGATGCCCTCCTCCTCCTCCTCCTCCTCCACCTCCTCCTCCTTATGCTCCTCCCTTCTTCCTTTAAATTTTCCTCTATTCCTTTTCCTTTCACCCTTTTTCCATCTCTTTCTTTATTTCTTTTTTTCATTTATCGTCTCTCTTTCCCCTTTTCTCTTTTGTCTACAAGGGCGATAAGAAAACACACACACACACACACACACACACACACACACACACACACACACACACACACACACACACACACACACACAACCACCCTCCTCATCCTCCTCTCTTCCTCCTCCTGTTCCTCCTCCTCTTCCTCCTCCTCCTCCTCCTTCTCCTCCTCCACCTCTGCATGGCGTGTCGGAGATAGAAGATACTCGGCCACGCCACCGCTTCCCAAATTACCATAATGCATGTGTTTGGGGCGATAGCGTGGCGAGGGGGCGATATCCCTTACCGGGGCGGACGGCGTGAGTGCTGGATTGCATACTTATCGGCCTCCTCCACCACCACCACCACCACTACTACTACTACTACTACTACTACTACTACTACTACTACTACTACAACCATTGCTAATCTGTCACCACCCATCACTACCACTGTCCTTGTATGCTTAACGTCCTCCTCCTCCTCCTCCTCCTCCTCCTCCTTCATAACCACAGGCATCATCACCTATCATTCTCACTACTCCTCCTGCTTCTGCTATGCCTCCCTGCTTACCTATTACCTGCCTGCTCATTTTACTTTTCCTTATTAACACTATTACAACGGCTATGAATGTCCCCTACCTACTACTACTGCTACATTTACTATTACTACCATTACTACTACTACTACTACTACTACTACTACTACTACTACTACTACTACTACTACCACCACCTCGCTATTCCTATCACCATTACCACCACCATCACCACCATCACCATCGTCTATTAATCATCACCAGGCCTCTCTCTCTCTCTCTCTCTCTCTCTCTCTCTCTCTCTCTCTCTCCCCCCCCCCTCCGTCTCACACACACAATGGGGAAGAGTGCGAAATCATGAGCGAAAAATTGGGTTACTTCGTCCCTAGAAATATATTGGCCCTTATTTGTCCCTCGTGTGTGGTGAGTGCTGTAGTGTGTGTGTGTGTGTGTGTGTGTGTGTGTGTGTGTGTGTGTGTGTGTGTATTCCTTTCCTTATCTTAATCTTTTCTTTACCTTTATTATCATCCTCATCTTCGTTATTTATATATTTGTTTATTTATTTACCTTTTTATCTCTATTCTTTCTTTTTCTTTTTTTTTTCCTTGCTTCTTTAATTTTGTCTCTTATCTCTCATTTTCCTTCTTTAATTAAGTTTCTTTCATTTTATTTTTGTTTTCCTATGTATACATTTTTTTTTATCAATAACTTTACATTCGCTTTACATTTTTTTTTCTGTTGTATTTTTTTTTCATACAATATAAAACAAAATCATTGATCATTATAAATCTCAAGTCATTATATATTCCTTTCCTTTCATCTATTATTCTCTTTAAGTCATACATCTCTGGGTCCTTATGAGAGAGAGAGAGAGAGATTATTCCCTAAGGTCTCGTTTATAGGCCTGGGGGGCGTCAGCAGGCTTGGTGATGGGAAGGGAGAGGGAGGGAGGGAATGGGAGGGAGAGAGGAGGAGAGGGAGAAGGGGGAAGGAAGGAATAAGGAAAGGAGAGAGGTTGAGATTGAAAGGGGGAGAGGAAGGAAGGGAAGGAACGACAGACATAAGAAGAGAGGAAGTGAGAGAAAGGAAAAGGAGAAGAAGAAAGGAAGGAAGGGGAAAAACAGGAACAAGAGATGAGGAATGAAGAAGAGGAGAGGTATAAGAGAAGAGGAGGAAAGGAATAAGAGGGTTAAGGGAAGAGAATAGAGAGAACGTAGGAGAGAAATGAAACAAGAGGAAGGAAAAGAGTAAGAAAAGAAAGCAAGAAGTAAAGGAAGAGAGGTACTAGATAAGATAAAAGGAGGGAAGGGGAAGAGAGAGAGGGGTAAAGACAGAGGAAGAAGAGGGGAAGGAACAGGGATGAAGAGAATGGGAAGAAGAGGAGGAAGGAAGAGGAACAAAAACACAATATGACTCAGGGAAGCGGCGTCCAGGCTGCCCTAAACACGACCCCAAATATCGATCGTTCCCAAGAAGATGCCAAACGCTTTCGGTGCCCTTTGGAAGCACTCTCCCCCTGTCCTCAAACCACGGGCGCGTCTCTACATAGGGAGGGAAAGGGGGAGAGGAGGAGAGGAATGGGAAGAGGAGGAGGGATGTGAGGAGAGAAAGAGAGGGGTGGGTAAAAGAGGACAGGGATGAAGAGTCGATAGGAATGAGGAAAGTAGAGAGGTAGAAAGAGAGAACTGGGAGGTGAATGGAGGAGGAGGAGCCATACGTCATGCAGTCAGTCAGCTATTCTTATAATGTTTTCGTTGCCATTCAGTTAATTTCTATAGGATTCTTACCAAAAGTGTTTGAATTGGAGATATTTACATGAGGATGGTTTCTTGTGAATTTGGTGACTTTTTATCCATCCGTTTTTGAGATATTTTGATACTAATAGACAGTCAGACAGAAAACACAAACAGACCAAGACAAATAGGAAGACATAATCTCCTTTCTTAGACCACTTCATAGACCTTAAGAATGTTCATCGTTCCTTAGAGTAGGCTTGGAAGGAGGTAAGGGTATAGCTGCGCGTTCCCTCAGTGCTCATCTCCGCTACATGGGCTGTTAAGTTCATTTAGTGTTGAAAAGTTTTGACTGGAGATGAAAGTTTGGCATCATCTCGCATCATAGAACTCATTGCATCATCAGTTTTCTCTTCCCCTCTTTCTCTCTTTCTCTCAGCATCATTACATTCATCTCCTCTCCTCTCCCTTCTTCTCTCCCTTCTCCTCCCTTTAATTAATCCCTCATCCTCAACTTTCTACCCTCCTTATCTCCGTTTTTATCCTCCTCCTCCCTTCTTTCCTCCCCTCTTTTCTTCCCTACTTTCGTCCCCCTCCCCTCCATCTCTTGTTTCTTCCCTCCCTCACTCCCTTCAACACCACGCCATCAAAATTCATCCCTCCCTTCTCTCCCTTCCCTCCCTTCTTTCTTCTCCCCCTTCGGCGTCTCAGGGGGGGGATGAGGGGGATGGGGGTAGGGGGGTACTGGAGGCGTGTGTCCTGTTGATTATGTCCGCGGTGAGATGTGACGGACACCTGTTGGGATGAATGTAGTAATAGTAGTAGTAGTAGTAGTAGTAGTAGTAGTAGTAGTAGTAGTGGTAGTAGAGTACATTTTCTTTTGTGATTCTTAGTAACAGAGAAATTATGATGAAAGAAAAGTAGATTGATAAAGAAGGGAAGGAAGGGACGATGAAGGGAGATTTGAGGAAGGGGTCTTGTGAGCACTTCTTCCCCTTCACCTCCCCCTCTCTTCCCCTTCCTTCCCCTTACCTCCACTTTATTTCCCCTTCCCTTCCAATCACATCCCTTTAACTCCCTTCACCTACTTCCACTTACTCTCACTGCCCCTTCATTTCGCTTTCACCTCCCTCTTACTTTCCCATCACTTCCCCTTCATTGTCATTTTACATCCCTTTCCTTTCCTCAACACCCTTTTCTTCCATCTTCCTTCCCTCTCACTTAATAATTACTCCCCTTCACTTCCCTTCACTTCCTTTTCCATTCCCCTTCACTTCCTTGCACTTACTTTTCCCTTCCCCTTCACTTCACTTCACTTACTCTTCCCTTCCCCTTCACTTCACTTCACTTCCTTTTCCCCTCCCCTTCACTTCACTTCACTTCATTTCACTTCTTTTTCCCTTTCCCTTCACTTCCTTTTCCCTTTCCTTCCCTTCACTTCACTTCCTTTTCCCTTCCCCTCCACTTCCTTTCACTTCCCCTTGACATCTCCTTCCCTTCCCCTTCATCCCCTTCTCTACCCCATCACTCACCTTCACTCCCCCCCTTCCCTTCCCCTTCACTTCCCACGTGCGGCGTTGGGGATTATAGGCGGGCGTCATGGCGTCTTGTGTCGTCCTCTCCTTCTATTGAACACGTGGATGTCGTCCCCTCCCCCCCTTCCCCCCCTTCCTCCTCCTCCTCCTGCCCTTCCCTCAGCCGCCGTCCCCTCACCCCGATAAAAAGAATCCTCAACACATTTTTATTTCCTCTAAGTCGTCTGTCATTGTCGTTCCGTGTGTCCTGTTTGTCGTTGTCTGAGTTTTCAAGGTTACTGGGTCTTTGGGTCGTGGTGGAGTCGTGGGTAGTCGTGGCGGTGGTCGTGGTGGTCGTGGTGGTGATGGTCGTCGTCGGCAAACTTATATTATAGTTTCTGGATCAACTAATCAAATTTATTCTTCTTTGCGTTCTCCCTTGAGGGGCCAAATTACCCCCGCCCCACTTTTTCCCCTCTCACGCCCCTCTTCTTTTGTCCTTTGTCCCTTCCCGGCTCAGGCCCCCGCTACAGTCTCTCTCTCTCTCTCTCTCTCTCTCTCTCTCTCTCTCTCTCTCTCTCTCTCTCTCTCTCTCTCTCTCTCTCTCTCCACTATTTTTCTTGCTATTTCGGATATGTATAAAGTTAAAACCACACATAACTCAATATTTATAAGTAGCATGTTCGTAAAATTTATTCCCTAAAGTTCCATCTCCACCGTTCTTCATCTTTCATCTTTTTCTTAGAATTTCGGACATCTAAGAAGTTTAAACCCATTCCTAACACAATATTCATAAGTAGCAAGTCCCTTATATTTATACCGCAGTCCTCCCTAAAGTTTCCACCCTACCGTGCTTTTATTTTTCACCTCCATGTTCGTCCCCCGCTTATTTCTGTTTTATTCTCCGTCGCCGCCATGCTCGCGCTTTCTTGCCCTCCCTCCCTGAGTCCTGCCTCGGGCGCGGCCTTCCATCACGTGCAACTTTGATGCGCCTCCTCGGTCGCCCTCTTTCCAAATATTTTCTGGTGCCTCCGTCAGTTTTTGTGCGTCGGGAAGGAAGCAGAACACAGCGCCGAGCGAGGCCTGACAAGCCGAGGCAAGGAACCGCTGTGTGGTTGGCCGTGCACGCCGCTCGAGGGAATGTTTTAAGTCCCCGAACAAGATGGTCCGCACTTTTGAGAATTTAAAGACGCGGACTGCCTTCGGATGCACCCTCCCGGAGGACTTTCTGCTGGAGTTTTTTTTTTTTTTTTTTTTTCAGCCAAGTCGCTGGTGGGGGGGGTCGTGCATGGAGGGAAAATCTTTGGATGGCGGTGTAGCGCAGGGTTTAGAATGCCGTAGCGGACAAAATATGGAAAGGCAGAGTTTAAATAATTTTAACCATCATCATCATCAGCAGCAGCACGCCCTGACCTGTTGTAGGCTCTGCGGCCCTCACAGTGTCCTCTTAGGGCATCAACTGGCCCTTAAAACCCATATATATTAAGGATGGTATTGATAAGGCTGATGATAATAACAATAGTAGTAGTAGTAGTAATAATAATAATAATAATAATAATAATAATAATAATAACAATAATAATAACAATAATAACAACAGTAATAATGACAATGCCTTGGTCGCCCTGCCTCGCGGGTCATGCCACAGTCAGCAGGCGTCGCGGCGCCGCGCACACGCCTCCGCCACCTGCCGCGGCCTTCCCGCCGCCCCACGGCCTCACCTGGAGCCGCCTCGGTACGGGCTTAGTGTTTATGAATTTTGAATTTAATTGCCAAGTCCTGTCGACGTTCTCTGCTTCAGTCTAAGTCAATCACAGGTTTCGCCTGAGTCTTTCGATAAATGGTATAATCCGTGCAGGTGGAGACGCACCAATATTGTCCGCGAAATACATAACTTCCACGACCTGCTCTTCTTGCCGCAGGAATTGATGCTTCTGATCCTGCTGCTGCTGCTGCTGCTGCTGCTGCTGTCGTTCTGCTTCTGTCGTTGCTGCCTTTTTCTTCCAACACTTCCTTCACTTGCTTGTGTTTTGTTTTCTCCTCGGTTTCCTCCGCCCTTCCCTTTCCTTGGGGATGGCGTTCCATGCGTGCCGCCGCCCTGCGTGCCTGGCGTCTCTGGGGCGAGGCGGTGAGGCGGCGCGTCTCTCGGGAGGCGCCGCGTCATCTATAATGAGCGAGACGGAGATGGACCTTGGAATTCTGGGCTGCATGTGTCGCCTGCCGCTGTGCTTGCACGAATCATGGAGTCACGGGGCTGGAAATTATTCACAGTTTCAATATTTAATGCCTGAGATCTTCGTCTTCTTGCGCCGCTTCCAAGAGTGTGTTTGTTTCCTGTGACCCGTCAGTCCCAGCTGTCTTGCCGAGCGCGCCGTTCCCCCGAGGCGCCGGAAGGAGAGTTTTCACAAGACATTTCTTTTTCGCATTCGAATGTCAAACAAAATGTCTTTATTTATTTCCTTATAGTAAATGTATTGCTTGGTCTTACTCTTTGGGGGAAACGAATATGAATTGCTCTTCGAACAAATGCTTGTCGAGAGCCTTGAGGCAAGATAGATATTAACTCCACTTCTATGCAATTCTTTGTTCTCCCTTTTCGCATACTGGGCACTTAATGGCGGCCTCTGACAACATATGTAAGTTTCCAAGCAACTCAGAAATTATTCATGTTTTCTACGCTGACGCCGTTAACAATGAGCCAATAATCTGACCTTTAAGTGTCTCATAACTAATCAGACGACCTAGAAAGAGAGAATGTGTGTGAGAGTTAGTTAGTTAGTTGGATAATAGCATGTTCCTATTTTGTAGCTACAGTCCTGATATATGCAAACATAAAAGGAGTAATACACATGACAAAACGAAAACTGTGTGGCAGACTAACACTCAAACACCCGCACACAATCACAGTCTCTTCGTAGTAGCTCAAAACATCCACTCCAGAACGCTTACCACCTCACCAGCTCTTCTCATCCATAGACATTAAGTTGATATTACTAGACACTTTCGCTTCTCACATCAGCTATTTCTAAAGGTCAAAGCGGCGGTCAGTCAGTTCTAATGAGTGTCTCTTAAATTTCATGGTACAGAAGAAAGGTCAAACTACCACCAGGGTCATAAAACTACTCTTGAAAATGCCCACAACTCCTACGAAAGCCTAGTCAAATACCGCATGTGTTCTTGGACGCCTAAATGTCTTATAATGCGACCCTTAACCCCCACAGCCACTAGGGAGTCCCAACACTGTTCTTTCTGTAACACCTCCAGAAACAGCAGCAGTAGCCCCGCCCCTCCCGTCCATCCCTCCCGCCCGTGCCTCCCTCCTTCCCTCCCTCCCCGCCCCCCGCGATGGCCTGAAAACTGTTGCATCACCCCGGATCGATACTTCCATTCTAAAGACGCCACACGCCGCCCCTCAAACCCACCAGCTGCGCCTCATCCACTTCCTCCGTGTAAAAAAAGGGAATTACTTGTGTTCTTTCGAGCTTTGTCACCCGCTTTGCCTCCTCGCGTGTACCTTTGTCGTGTGTGTTGGGTGTCCTGCGATTTTTTTTTTTCTGATGTTACTCGTCATTGCCTCTCGTACCCAGCAGCTGCCCTCCCGCCCTTCCTTCATTTATTGCCGCCTGAGAGAGATGATTTGTGCTCTGTTTATAATGTTTTGTCACTTTGTTCCTTCTTCCTACGACTTATTCTATTCAAAAGGGGTAGGTATGCATTTCTTTCCAGTATCATCTTATCGTGGTTTATAAGGGGATAGTGTATGCCTCTAACTTAACTTTTAGACCAATTATTTCTTCCTCCTTCCTTGGTTTTATATTCTTCAAAAAGGTGAGAGTTGGGGCACTTATTATCGTCGCCCTCTCCTGTTTATCTTACTTAACGCTTACATTATTATTATTTTCCATCTTTTCGTCCCTTAGTCTTCCGCATCTGCCATTAAAGATTACCTCCTCTCATCTGTTCATCTTAATTATAGTGGCTTTTATCATTACGTTATGCTTTATCCTTTGGTCTCCTTCTGCCAAACAAGAATACCTCCTTTCATATGCCTTCGTAGCGCCTCGCCAAGCTGCGTATCGGGGTCCAAGGCGGCAGCAGCGGCGGGCGGCGAGCGAACGTGAGTCACCAGACGGGCCGGGCGGCAGCGCGGCGCCCTCAGAAGACTTGGACATTATGAAGCGAGGGGGAGAGACGGCGGCCGCAAGGGGACGCAAATTACAGTATTAGCGGCTCATTTATTGCGTCGATTTAATTAGAACGGCGCTCCATCAAAGCCATTAGCTCGGGACACCAAAAATGACATTGCAATAGACTCGATAACGGGTTTCCTTTCACTGTAAACAAACAAACAAAAGAGCAATACGTGCAGATCTTACCAGCGTCATGGGCTCTCCACATCACGCCCAGTGGGAAGAGACAACTAAAATGACATCTATGCATCATTTTTTTTTTTTTTACAACATAGGAGACAGCTCAAGGGCACAAAAAAAGGAAACAATAATAAAAAAAAAAGCCCGCTACTCGCTGCTCCTAAAAAGAATCCAAAGAGGTGGCCGAAAGAGGGGTCAGTGTTCTTAAAGCATTTCCTGTTGTGACCTAGTTATTTTTTGAAGGATTATTATATATAGTCAAGCACGATCTATACTTTCTAGAACCACACAGAAGACAACGTAACCAAATGCTTCAAGACTAAAGAAAAACAATATAATAAACTCTACTTCTTCAATAACAAACAAAGTCACAAACAACAACAGCCTTCACCACATCACACAACACAACCCAAACAAACACAAAACATAACAACATCTCATAAACAATACAAAAGACGGGAAACACAATCCACTCATTCATATCCTCACCAACAAGCCAAGTCACCAACCAGCACCAACCATCATCCCATCACCCAACACCTCGCACCATGAATCACGCCGCGCCGCTAACTAACCAGGTGAAGCAAGCGGTCATTAATATCCTCGGCAAACAGTAATTAAGTCTCGGCGACCATTTAGAGGAGCAGAGCGTCGCATAGCATCCATAATGATACGTCTTGAGGGGAACTGAGGGGAGGGAGCGAGCGAGAGGGAGAAGGAGGAGGGAGGGAGGGGCGTGTGAGGGGAAGAGGAGAAAGAGGAAGGGAGGAGGAGGCGTCAAGAAGGGGAAAAGAGAAAGGAACCAAGAGCAAAGAGAGAGGAGGAAGAGGAAGAGGAGGAGGAGAACACGTGTTTCTGGGCGCGTGAGGGGAGGAGTGGCGTGCGTGAGGGGAGAGGAGGAGGAGGAGGAAGAAGAGGAGGAGGAGGAGGGAAGGGAGGGGACGCAGGATAAAGAAGGGGAGAAAGAAAGAGGGAGACTTATTGGAGAGAGAGAGAGAGAGAGAGAGAGAGAGAGAGAGAGAGAGAGAGAGAGAGAGAGAGAAATCAGTGACCCAGTTCAGCCGAGGTCATGGGGTCAGGTCACCGCCCCCGCACTCTCCCCTTTTATTGTTTTCATGCTTTACTTTTCCTCTTTTTTTCATTCATTTTTCTCGCCCCTTCCCTCTTTTGCACCCTCTCCCTCTCCCTCTGTTTCTTTTCTTTCTTTTTCTCTCTCACACCCTCGCTCACGTGCTCGCTTACTCGCTCTCTCTCTCTATCTCTTTCTCTCTCTCGTGTGTATGTGTGTGTGTGTTTGTATGTGTGTGTTTCAATCTGCCACTTCTTTTCGGATCTCACTACTCAATTGTATTTCCTGGTTTAGTTTATTCCCTCTAACTCGTTTTGTTCTTCTCTTTCCTTCCTCTTTTATTCAATTCCACTTTCATCTTAATACAACTACGATTTTTGACTCTCCTTTTTAACCTTCCTTTGCTAACTCACTTACCCCGCTAACCTGTTTATCGAGTAAGTCCATAAAGGTCGTTGTGGGAGTCGTAAGGTTTTTTCTGTTAATATCTTTTAGTGAAATACGAATATCTGTAATCCTTGTGTAATAAAAGTCACTATTAAAGAACGGGGAGGAAGGGAAGAGGAGGAGGAGGAGGACGAGGGGAAGGAGTGAGAAGGGGAAGAGCAAAGGGCTTGGGAAAGGAGAAAGAGGGTGAAAGGGAGAGGGGAAGAAGAGGGGAAAGAGAGAGAGAGAAGGGTGTGGGGTAGAGAGTAAGAATCGAAGGGAGAGGAGAAGGGAGAGGGGGAGAAGAGGGAGACTGCTGGAAGGGCGCGTGGAAGGAGAAAGAGAATGGAAGGGCGAGGGGAAGGAGAGGGAGAAGGGACGAAGAACGAGGCGAACATATGGCCCCCCAAGACACGAGGGGAGAGACCGACCGACCGACTGACTGACTGACTCTTAACTCCGATCTTGTTGACTGTTTCCTGGTGACTCCCCACAACAAGACTCCTCACCACCACTACTAACAACACCACTACAGTCATTACCACTACCATCATCACCACCACCTCCTACAGCACCAATGGAAACGGCTACAAAAACGCAGTTGCCCTTACGAGGGGAGGAAAGAGGAGGAGGGAGAAGAGGAGAGTCGTTGTTAAGAGGAAGACAAAGAAGAGCAGGAGAGAGTGGGACAAGAGAAGTAAAGAGGAAGAGGACTTGTTGATGCGAAGAGAAGAAAGGAAAGGAGAAGGAGGAGAAAGAGGAGGAAGAAGAATAAGAGGAGAAGAATACGAGAAAGAAAGAGGAAGGGAAGTCAGTTTGAAGAGGGAAGGGGAAGAAGAAGGACTAGCCAAGAGGTGTTTATTAAGGACGCAAAAAGAGCCGGCAGGACAGACAGACAGACTTGTTAGTGGGACAAAGAGAGCGACAAGACTAGAGGCGAGGAAGCGACGGGACAGGACACACAGAGAACCAAACCCTGAGGCCACACTTCCCTCTCTTCGGGGTGCGGGGCGAGGGGAGGACACTGTCGCGCCCGTACACCCAAGAGGGGAAAAAAATAAGTGAAAAAAAGAGGAGCCTTGTGAGCGTCGGCCAGAGGGGAAACTTAGGGAGCCCGAGAGCCACTCAAAGCCGTGGGACGAGATGGTCTGCCTGATAATTGGGGCAGCGGAAGGTGATTGGCTGGGAGGCTGAGGCTGGCCGCTGAATGGGGGATTGGGATTAGCGAGGGATGGTTTCAAAAGGGTTATAAATGCAAGATTGGGTTTTTTAGCAATCTCAATCCCCTTTGTCTACGTATCTGTCAATCGCTTCGGAGTTTCTTGGTAATCTCTCCCTCTCTATCTCTCCTTCTGTCTATCTTTTCTTTTGTTAGTGGTTATGGATATTTGATGATGATGGTTCCTGTTGTATGTTAATGGGAATGTACGAAGTGGTTAAAGATACATCGTTGTGGCTTGTACATATATACATAGTGAAGGATGGATGTTAGTAAGGAAGAAGTAAATTTTGTGGGTCTCATTATTAGGAAAAACTAGGCAAAGGGCGCAGTGGATGTGTTTGTGGTAATGGTTGCTGTTTAGGGAAAGGCAATGTTTGGTGCATAATACTATAGATGAGCGTGGCCTCGGTGCTCATCTCCGTAACACTGGCAGGTGATTTTTGGCAGGTAAACAACAACAGTCTGGGAATAGGAGGAATCGATATGGAAGATAGATACAAACAGACATCAAAAAAAGTATATTATGTACAAAATCAATGGCAAACTCAACACCGGCTGCGAGAGAACGAATTGATGGGAAGGTAAAAAAAAAATCGAAAAATATGTATGTACGAAAATCAATGCCAAATTTCAATACAAGCAGCTGCCATTATAATACAACAAACAGCGGACAAACAGGTGACAGGTGAGGGGCATCTCCGTTCATACAGTACAACAAACAGAGGACAAACAGGGGATAGGTGAGGGGCTTCTCCGTTCATACAGTACAACAAACAGGACAAACAGGTGATAGGTGAGGGGCTTCTCCGTTCATACAGTACAACAAACAGCGGACAAACAGGTGACAGGTGAGGGGCTTCTCCGTTCATACAGTACAACAAACAGCGGACAAACAGGTGACAGGTGAGGGGCTTCTCCGTTCATACAGTACAACAAACAGCGGACAAACAGGTGATAGGTGAGGGGCATCTCCGTTCATACAGTACAACAAACAGCGGACAAACAGGTGATAGGTGAGGTGATGTCCGTTGTGGTAGGAGGGAAAGAGACACAAACAGTAAAACGCGAGTCACACCAAAAGAATAAAGTGGCACTGGAGGGGACGCGCCTGACCCACGTGGTGCCAGCAACAGGTGACACCCACGCGGGGCCGCAGGGGAGGAGGAGGAGGAGGAGGAGGGGCAGCAGGGAAGGGGAAATGCTCTTTGTTTGTTATTGAATTTGCACTTTTGTTCCACCGTCGACTTCGTTCCAGCTGTTGTTGTTGTTGTTAGTGGTGGTGGTGATGTTGTTGTTGTTGTAGATTGCAGCAGGAAGATAATGGTGGTGGTGCTTCCTATTGTGGTGTTATTGTGTGGCGTGAGTGATGATAGTGGTGGTGGTGGTGGTGGTGCAGGTGATGAGTGAAGATGAGTCTGTTTTTTCGTGTTTGCATTGTGTGTGAGGTGATATATTTGTTATTACTGTTGATGGTCCCCTTTATTTGTGTTTTTTGCTTACCATTTCTTTCCTATATATCCATAAGTTAGCTCGCATGTACTTGAATCGCCCTTGAATATCTTGTTTCGTCTATTTTTCTTCCTTTTTTTTACTCATTTTCCTTCCTAGTTAGTGTTGATGGTCTTCTATTATTTATCTTTTCTCACCATTCAATGAGTTTTCTTGTATTTACTTTCATCGTTCTTAAATATGTCTCGTTTTGTCTTTTTTCCTCAATATTTTACTCGTTTTCCTCCTCCTTTTGTGTTGGTGGTCCTCTTTTTCTGTTTTCTTTCCTTCTCGTCCTTCAATTCCTCTCGTTTTGTCCTTTTTTCTCTTCGTCCTCTACTCGTTCTCCTTCCTGGTGGCGACGTCGAGGCGTTCACACCACTCTCATGACCCTCAATGGCCGGCGTGACGTTTTCCTTGAGGCTCTGTGTCTGTTATTCCCTTGTTTTGCCTTTTTCTTCCATCTTCCGCTCATTCCCCTTATTGGCGATGTCGAGGCGCTCACACCATACTCCTGTCCCTCCGTGGCGGTGCTCTTGCGTAAGGGCACGAGTCTGTCATCGTCTCGGCACCTTGCTACAGCGGCCCCTTCCCTTAATGTGTTTACTGAGGGGACGGACCGCCGGCACCAGCCACTCCAGGAAACGAACTCGCCCCTTCCCTCGCCTCTCCGCTCTCTTGGTCTCCTTCCAGTTATCTCCTTCTGGGTCTTTTGTATTTTACGTTATTTTTTCAGGGTGTGTGACTCTTCCTACGCTTTTGGTTACTTCAGGATATGAGTTTGTCTTTTCTCTCGCCTCTCCGCTTTTGGATTGCAGTTTGTTTCGTCCCGTGAGTTTGAAATTGTTAGTACAGAGTGTTTTATATCTTTAGTTAGTTTTATATATATTTTTTATGTAAGCTGTGGTCAATAAACATATCTATCTATCTATCTATCTATCTGTATCTATCTATCTATCTATATCTGTCTATCTACCTATCTATCTTTCTATCTATCTTTCTGTCTATCTATCTATATCTATCTATCTATATCTGTCTATCTATCTGTCTATCTATCTATCTATCTATCTATCTATCTGTGTGTGTGTATGTGTGTTTGGGGATAGACAGATTAGTAGCGGTGCGTCAGACAGTTCGCATCCCGCCGTAACTTTTATAATCTAACGGCCGTGCGCCTCCCCTCCTAATCCTCCTCCATCTTTGTCTCCCCGCTCGCATTTTTTTCTTTCAAAATTTCCCCTCTCCGTCTTTCTCCGGGTCCATCTGCTCTCTCTCTCTCTCTCTCTCTCTCTCTCTCTCTCTCTCTCTCTCTCTCTCTCTCTCTCTCTCTCTCTCTCTCTCTCTCTCTCTCTCTCTCTCTTCCTATCTATTCATATATCTATTTTTTCTCTTTTCTTCTTTTCTTTCTTTGTTTTCTTTCTTCTATCTTTTATCATTCGTTCTCTCTCTCTCTCTCTCTCTCTCTCTCTCTCTCTCTCTCTCTCTCTCTCTCTCTCTCTCTCTCTCTCTCTCTCTCTCTCTCTCTCTCGCTCGCTCTCGCTCTCTCTCTCTCGCTCTCAAGTGATTTATGGACAGCGTTTTCACAATGTTGATTTGCATTTCATATGTTCGCCTGAAAATGATTCTCTTCGCCTGTTGACTTTTACACGTCCGTTCTTCCTCTTTTTATTACGTGTTTTTTTTCCTCTCCATTTGTTTTATTACTCCATTGATTTATCGCCTATTTACTCGTAGCGTTCTTGTATGTGTCTTGTTTCGTATTTTCGTATTTTCGTATCTTTTACTCGATCTCTTTCCTATTTTCATATTTACTTCCTTATCTGTCTTTTCTTTTTCTGTCTTTCCTCATATTCTGTTCTTTTTTTCGTTCTTTCCCATTCATTTCCTTTCCTCTAATTTAGCCCAAGGCGGTATTTAATCTTTTTTTGTGTGGTTAATGATTCCCGGTAATTTGATAATCTTGAGCGTTGTGATCTTCCGTAAGGGGAATTAAAAACCTTATCATCCTCCATCGGCTGATTGTTTTACTCTTGAACACACAGGATTGCCTTCGCCGCGGGATGATGTAGGTCAGCATCGTTATCAGTCAATATATTCGATCAAAACTCATTATATATTCACTCTTATCCTCGTTAACTTAAGCAAAAGTAAGGTGATCAGGAAGGAAGTTCATCTGTCATGTGGGTCAGTATCTATGTCTGTCAAATTATACCCTTCAAAGTCATTATATAACCTACTCTACGTAATCTTCATCAATAGCAGGATAAGAAGGAAGAAAATTCATCTGTAATGTGGGTCAGTATCTTAAACTGTCATAATATATAGTTCAAAGTCATTTCATATTCCTTTTTTTCTCTGTGTAGTGTCTAAAGTCATTATACAATCTACTTTCCTCTACATAATCTTCATCTAAAGTAAGACAATCGCAAAGAAAACTCATCTGTAACTTGATTTTCCGCACGAGTGAGAAGTAGAAATCTATTGTGTTTGCGGGCGCTGGTGAATCGATGTTTCCTCAAAGTAGCAGATGCTGTGTCCTTAGTCTTGTAGGGAGGGGGAGCAGCTGCATCAGGGTGTGGGGCAGCAGTCTCAGCAGGGCAGGAGCGGCAGCCTCGGGCCCTCAGCAGCGGCGGCAGGGCGGGGCGGGTGGGGCGCAAGGGGCCGCGAGATAATAAAGAACGCTCAGAGGGACACATAATCGATAGCGACGTGTGAGAAGACCGGATATTTTGTGCCCTTCTGAGAGCCAGTCATGCGGGGGGTGGCCAAGTGTGGATGTGACTTTGTGCTCGGTCTTTCAAGGGACTGCGGCGCTTTAGAACAAGAGGGGACAAATTACATGACTTTTGCGACGTAACCAAGACTAAACTTATTGACGTTTTGAAGATTTACCTGCTTAAAGAAACCTGTTGACAGAGGACAAATTAGATGACTTTTGCGACGTAATTAAGACTAAGCTTATTGACGTTTTGAAGATTTACCTGCTTAAAGAAACCTGTTCACTCCTAACGGTCTATCTTAACATGTTTTTAGTAACCTTTACAGCAAGAGAGAAGAAAACATATGACTTTTATAACGTAATGAAGGCTAAATTCCAAGACGTTTTCAAAATTCAACAGTCCAAAGAAATCTATCAACACCTGACTATCTTAACATGTTTTGAGGATGTGTTGCTTTGGGTTGTGTGATGAAGGAACCTGAGTCCGAGAAGCTGCCCTTTTGTGTTTCACCGCTCAGGACGAAGAC
This sequence comes from Eriocheir sinensis, assembly GCF_024679095.1. Taxonomy (NCBI): domain Eukaryota; kingdom Metazoa; phylum Arthropoda; class Malacostraca; order Decapoda; family Varunidae; genus Eriocheir; species Eriocheir sinensis. The sequence goes on from NC_066530.1 coordinate 18,643,144, forward strand.
GAGAGACGTGAAGAAGTCTAGTTGAAGTGAGGGAAGTTGAGAGAGCGAAATGGGCGGCCAAAGAAGGTCACTGTGTCGCGGCAAGTCATTAGTCCCCTTATACAGCAGTCACGATCTCGGCCCAGTCTATATTTACTGTCTTAAGGAAAGGCATCATACCCGTGACTGCAAGGAATCTTAGTCATTGTACCCTAGATTGCCTTAACCACAGTCTTCATTACATTTTTTTCTCTTTTACATCAAATAGCTCACCTAAGAGAGTTAATAAAGCTGACGTAGATTTTAATTAAATACATGATATCTGGTAATTCCAAGCCGCAAGAACACACTACGCCTACGACCTAAGACCTTGACTGTAGCTTTAGTTCTGGTTATGTAATAGGGAAGCGGGTTAGAGTGAAGGAAACCCCGGGAGACATTCAAGAGGCTGCGTAAAGGGAGGTGTTAGGAGGCCGGGTGAGTAGGTGGATGGACGAGTGGGTAGGCGGCTGAATGGTCTGAGGATAGGCCGGGTGTCGTGGGTTCGAGGTCACAGGCAGGCTGGGACTCAAGAGGGGCCGGCGACTGTGGGAGAGGATCAGCGTGTGTGTGTGTGAAGGGAGGGAGGGAGGAGGTGAGGGCATTAAGGGACGGCGTCTGAGGGGAGGAGAAGAGAGGAGAAGAGAAGAGAAGAGAAGGGGACTGAGGAGGGCGAGGGGAGGCGGCCACCACCTCGCGGGGCGGTGCAGCTGTCCTGGGAAGGGAGGCGGCGCCCCTCACACAAAGCCTTAGAGACGGCAGCCCCCACTCGCCAACTGTTATACTGTTGCTTCTGGTCTTTTAGCCTCTCCCCTCCCTCCTCGGCGTCCCCTCTCCCGCGCGCCCTTCCCATTTTCCTCCCCTCACTCACACGCCAAAAGGGAGGGCACGTGGGTTGTCTCCTTTTTCTGCCGGGGCCTTTATGCATCGGTTATTATGATTAGCGCACTCGTGCACGCGTCGCCCATGTGGCCCGGTGCGGCGACGGCGGCGGCCACCTTTAGCGAGGGTCCGGGGCATCATGCAGGGGCTGGATGGCAGGTGGTGGCGGGGCGGGCACGGGGCACGGGGAACGGGGAACGGGGGACAGGGCGGCTGCAGGTAAGGGGCGAGGCCTGGAGTGGATGCTGGGCGTGTCTCTGCGTCTCTTGTGTTGGTAATGTTATGTTCTCGTCTTATTGAACTGCCGTGCGTGAGGGAGGGAAAGTGCAGTGTGTGTGTGTGTGTGTAGTTATTGATAGTGTGTGTGTGTGTGGGGGGGGGGGGGGGGGGAGAGGGGGGGGAGCTGTGTGTGTGTTTATTTGTGTTTGTGTATCAATTCATCTGTATTCATGTTTTATTTATGTATTCATTTGATTATTTATATGTATGTATGTATGTATTCATTTCTTCAATCTGTCAGTCATCCACTCAATCATATATTAGTCTATTCATATACATTCATTCATTCATTCCTCTTCTTCCCTTATACTTTTTTTACTTCCCTTATACGTCTTGATTTCTAATGACATATGACCTTCTTTCATATCCCAACAGTGCAAAAAAAAATAGTAATATAATCTAGACTAAAGAATAAAAACAAAATACCATTAAATAACGTTCCTTCATATCACGCTTCTGCAATATGATAAAATAAATAAAACATCGTGCTGAGGAGGCTGCCAGAGGGGTGCGGGTACAGAGGGTGGGTCGGTGCTGACTGAGTGGGTGCTGAGTGCTGAGTCACGGCGCTGTCAGGTGAGTCGCCAGGCCGCCTTGAGTCACGTCACGGCCCGCAGCTGCTCAATCGTGAACGTGTCGAGTCACTTCATTGTTCCTGGGGCGGCGTCGGGAGGGGGAGGGAAAGGGGGGAGGAGGGGAGGGGGTGGTGCAGTGTGATGGGGAGGCGTTGGAGGGAAGAGGATGAGGAGGGAGGGAAAGGGGGAGTGAGGAAGGAGGGGCGTAGTGTCATGAGGAGGGGAAGGGGGGAGGGATGCAGTGTCCTGGGGAGGTGTTGAGGGGAATTTGATGAAGGGGGAGGGGGTGGTGAGGAGGGAGGGTGTAGTGTCTAGGTGAGGGGGAAGGAAGGAAGGAAGGGGGGAGGAATTTCAGGGTAGGCGTCATAATAATTTTTTTGTTGGTATTTTCTGGGTAACATTGATGTATTGAGGAATTTAGCGGTCTCATTTTTTCATTATCTCTTTCACTATTTATCTCGCTATCTTTATCTGTTTCTTTCTCTGTCTGTTCGTCTTTCTGTCTATGCCTGTTTATCTCTTTTCTCACCACTCCCCTCTTCTCTGTTTCTTATCTTTCTTATCTACTTATCTCGTTCTCGTTTCTTCTTTTTTTTCTTTCTTTCATCTTTTTTTATCTTGCTTTCGTTCTCTCTCTCTGTCTAGTTATCTCTCTCTCTCTCTCTCTCTCTCTCTCTCTCTCTCTCTCTCTCTCTCTCTCTCTCTCTCTCTCTCTCTCTCTCTCTCTCTCTCTCTCTCTCTCTCTCTCTCTCTCTCTCTCCTTTTTTAATTTCTTTTCTTTCTCCTATCTTTTTTAATCTTTCGTTTTTATCTTCTCTATCTATATATCTATCTATCTCTATTTATCTATGTTTTATCTAATTTATTTTTGCCCTTGAGCTGCTCTCTTTACTGTAAAAAAAATATATATATATATATCTCTATCTTCCTCTCTACCTATCTGTCTGTCGATCTATCTATCTATCTATCGCTCGCACTCTCCTCTCTCTCTCTCTCTCTCGCTTTAAGGAACACACGAAAATTCAATGACCTCGCTTGCCCGGCCTTCCCTCGCGCCTTGGTCCGCCGCGTCAGGCAAATCTGGGAGGAACTTAACTCATCTTTTGAGAGAGTTAATTAACCAGCCTTCGTCCCTTGGGTCATTACCGTCAGTGTTAACACCCTCACCTGTCCCGCCCAATTATGCTGCATCACCTTCGCGCCGTCGTTACCGTCTCACTACTGGTCTCATTAGTATATGTTATTAGCAAGGCTCTTCCTTACGTCCTCCTTCGTGGTGCCTGGTGGGTTTGTGTGTGTGTGGGGGGGGGGGGTCTCCTCCTCCTCCTCCTCTTCTTCTTCCTCATCCTCCTTATCGTCATTTTTCACAGCTTATCTTAGTCTCCTTTTTTCTTTCGTTCATCCTGTTTTTTTTGTGTGTGTTTTTTTTTGCTTCTTATCACCTCACAAGTTGTCTCTTTACCACATGTTACGAGCTTGTCTTCCTCCTCCTCCTCCTCCTCTTTCTCCTCTTTTCTGCTGCTCGCTTTTTCCTCACTTTTCTTCAGGATAAATCTTTTTCTCCTTTGGGTTCTTCTTCATTTCCGTTTCGGCCGTAATGCAGTAAATGGTTTTATTAGTATCTGTTATTTCTATGTCTTCTTTCCCTACTGTCTTTTTTTTTTTTTTCCTCTTCACCATCCTTCATCTTCATCTTTTCTTCATCTTTCATCTTCTCATACTTATTTACTCTTTACGTTCCTTTATTTGTATGTTTTCTTTCCCTACTGTCTTTTTTTCATCACCAGCATCCTTCATCTTCTCTTACTTATTTACTCGTTACGTTCCTCTCCCTTCCTTCCTTCATCCCATTTTCACTTCTTTTCACTCAAGCGTAAACTAAGCTAAAAGAGGTGGCTGAAGAAGATGAATAAACTCCCTCAACATCTTTCAAACCATCTCTTCTTATTTCTTACGTTCCTTCCTTCCTTCCTTCATCCCATTTTCACTTCTTTTCACTCAAGCGTAAACTAAGCTAAAAGAGGTGGCTGAAGGAGGCGATAAACTCAACACACATTTTTCCCGCCCTCTCCTCAGCATCCTTCATACGATCTTTTCTTACATACTTATTCTTCACCTCAGCTCTCCTTTCCTCCTTTCCTTCACCTCATTTTCATTCAGTGGCTTAAGAAGGCTATAAACTCCACACACACTCACTTTTTTCACCTTCTACTCCTTCATACAATCTTCTTCTCTTTCACCTCATTTCACGCCTTTTCACTCAGCCATAAACTAAGCTAAAAGAGGGCGGCTAAGGATGGCGATAAACTCCACAAACACACATTTTTTACACCTTCTTCTCCTTCATACCTTCTTCTTTTCTTTCTTATATCCTCCTCGTGTAACTCCTTCACCTCATTTTATCTTATTTTCACTCGGCCGTAAACTAAGCTAAGAGAGGGTGGCTAAGGAAGGCGATAAACTCCACAAACACACACACGCACACACTTTTTTCACCCCCTCTCCTCGTCCTCGTCCTCCGCCACCTCACACAAGATGACCTCTTTGGCAAGTAATGCAGCCGCCGAAGCATCCATTTTTTCTTCCCGTGTCGCGCGCCCGAAGAAGCGGTAATAATGAAGGTCAGCCTGGCTCGCACGGCCCCTGAGTCTCCCGCGGGAACACTCAGAAATATTGGAGAGGCGCCGCGTCGTTGCTGCTGTGGGCAAGGACTTCGTCAGGCAAGCGCGCGGCGGCCTCGGGGATATTTTGGCTAAAACCTGGCGAAGAAAAATGAGGAGGAGGGACAAAGAAGTGGTTCCCGGGCTTAAAAAATGAGGGTTTGAGCAAGAATGTGTGTGAGAGAGAGAGAGAGAGAGAGAGAGAGAGAGTTTATAGCAAGGGGATAGGGAAGTAATGAGAAGAAAAAGGAGCAGAAAAAGGACGCGAAGATGAAGAGAACCACCATGAGAGAGAGAGAGAGAGAGAGAGAGAGAGAGAGAGCAGACGGTTCATGGATGAGACACCTGAATCATAATCAATATTTTTTCTCATCCTTCTCATCCACCCCCCTCATCCGCCGAGAGAGAGAGAGAGAGAGAGAGAGAGAGAGAGAGAGTAACAATTGGGGACAGTGTCCATATGTTCGAGCAAACCGTTGGTCGGGAATCGGAACCTTTTTGTTACAATATTGATCTGCGGCCGCCAAGTTCAAAAGGAGGATTGAGACGCTTGGCTGCCGGGGGGGAGGAGGAGGAGGAGGAGGAGGAGGAGGTGATGCGGATGCGGATGGCCAGGCACAGAAGGAGGAGGAGGATAGGGGGGAGAGTAGGAGGAGGAGGAGGAGAAGGAAGAGGAGGAGGAGGAAGAGAGGGAGAGGAAAGGAAGATTATGTAGCTAATTAGAGAGAGTGAGACAGAGATAGATAGATAGATGGTACTCTCTCTCTCTCTCTCTCTCTCTCTCTCTCTCTCTCTCTCTCTCTCTCTCTCTCTCTCTCTCTCTCTCTCTCTCTCTCTCTCTCTCTCTCTCTCTCTCTCTCTCTCTCTCTCTCTCTCTCTCTCTCTCTCTCTCTCATGTGACCTAAGAATATGTGTTTAAATCCTCCATTCTTTCCCCTCTTTTATCATCTCTTCTATCATCTTTTTATTTTCCTCTTCTTCGTCTTCCTCCTCCTCCTCTCTTCCTCCTCCTCTTCCTCCCTTCTCCTTTAAGCTTCACCCTCTTTTCTCTCAATTTTTCATCATCTCTTTCTTACTCCTCTCCCTCTCTCTCTACCTCTCTCTCTCTCTCTATCTCAGTTTCCCCTCCCCTCCCTCCTCTTTTATGCTTGCTTTCCCCTCCCTTTTGATCCCTTTTTTTCCTTTTTGTTATTCTCTTGCTTCCTTTTACTTTTCGATTTAGCATTTTTTTCTCTCTCTTTTTTCCTCCTCCTACTTCTCCTTCTTCTCTTGTTTTGTGGTGGTCGTCATTTTTTGTGGTTAAGGGGATTTGCGCAATGCATTTTAGTCTTTAAGGAGATGTGTGTTAAGGAGTGTTATTGTGTGTGTGTGTGTGTGTGTGTGTGTGTGTGTGTGTGTGTGTGTGTGTGTGTGTGTTTATCTGTCTACACCTTTATCTCTCTCTGTTTAGGTATATACTCTTCATTTTCTTCCTCTTCTTCTTCTTTTTCCTCTTCTTCCTCTTGATTGGGTTTTATGTTGAGGTGAGCGTTGACTGGTTTTGTTTTTGTTGTTGTTTAAAGTATTGGTTGTTGTTGTTTTTCCCCTTTTTTTCTTCTTTTTTGGGTTCATTTTTGGAAGTGCTTTGTGTGTCTCCTTCTCCGTCTTCTCCTTTTTCTTTTCGTTTCTCCTTTTCCCTTCTTCTTCTCTCCCTTTCCTTCTCCTTCTCTTTTCATCCCGTTTCCATTTCTCCACTTACAGATCTTTCTCTTCCCCTTTCTCCTCGTCCTCGTCTTCTCAGTCCCCCTCCTCTTCCTCCTCCTCTTCTCATATCTTTTCCAGTTCTTCTCTTACGAATCTTCCTCTTCTCCTTATTCTCTTTCTCCTGCTCCTCCTCTTCTTCATCCTCTTTTTTCTCGTCTTCCTTCTCCCCCTCCTTCTCCTCTTCCTCTTCACAACTAGCATCGCCATCCTATACTTGACCCCTTCTTCCAATCCTCCTCCTCCTCCTCCTCCTCGTAACACTCACTTGGGTCGTCGGCTGGTGATCGTTAAGGCGCCGACGAGTGCCTGTTAGTGCCGTTTGGTGCCACTGGTCAACAGCCTCTTGGCACACTTCACGGAGAGCGGATGGTCACCTTGGTCGCTTAAGGGGGGCGTCCAGGGGGTGAAGAGGGGGTTTAAGGGGGGTTCCTGGGGTGAAGAGGGGGTGTGAGGGGAGGTTGTTTGGGGTGCGTAGGAATTCATCTGGAGTGTGTAGAGGCTTGGGGTGAGGAGTTGGGGTGGTATTAATAGTAGTAGTAGTAGTAGTAGTAGTTGTTGTAGTAGAAGTAGTAGTAGTAGTAGTCATTCGAGGCCCTGAAGATACAACTCCTCCTCCTCCTCCTCTTCTTCCTCCTCCTCTTCCTCTTCCTCTTCCTCTTCCTCTTCTTCCTCCTCTTCCTCCTCCTCTTCCTGTCGCCTCGTCCTGGATTATGAGGTATTAACAGTCTCCCTCATGTGAAGTAACGACTAGTCTTCCTCCTCCTTCTCCTCCTCCTCCTCCTCCTCCTTCTTCTTCTCCTTCCTCCTTTAGCCATTATCATTTTCCTCCATGTCATTATCATCGCTCTTCCTTCACTGAACATCATCTTCCTTTCCCTTCTCTTTTCTTTATTCAATCTCTTTATTCTTCCTTATTTTTTATTTATCATTATTTTCCTTCGTCTTCATTCACTCATCTTCGTTATTTTCCTTTAATCCTTTTTTTTCTTCAGTCTCCTTATTATTCTTTATCTTTTCCTCCATTATTTATTATATATTGTCCTCCTTCCCCTATTTCTTTTTCTTCGTTTCTCATCGATCATTATCTTCCTGCATTCCCATTATCGTCCTCCTCCTTTTTCCTCTTCGTCTTCTCTTCCTCTATCTCCTCTTCCATATCCTTCATCACACTGTCTTTCCATCTTCTTCTTATCCTCCAATTATCACTATCTTCCTACATTCCCATCCAGTCCTCTCCTTCTTCATCGCCTCCTCCTCCTCCTCCTCTTCCTTCTCCTGGCGGTGCTTCGCTCTTCCCCTTACAGTCGTAGGAATTAATTAGCATACGTAGGGAGCCTCTCCACCCCGCACGAGATATGTTGATCATGTCTCGAGCGACCGAGGGTTTATCTCCGCCAAGCTGTGTTGACTGGGACGGCTTATGAGGCAGTGGGGCGACCCGGCTGCCTGTCTTACACCTCCGGCCTTCGCTGGTGTGAGATAGACGTTGTTGTTGTTGTAGTAATGATGTTAGATGGATAGTTATGGGGCTTATGAGGCAGTGGGGCGACCTGGTAGTATAGTAGTTGTTGTAGTAGTAGGAGTAGTAGTGGTTTAGTTGTTAGTTGTAGTTAGAAGAAAGGAAGAGGGAAGGGAAGAGAAGAATTAGTGAAGGAAGGAAAGCTGAAGAAAAGGAAGGGAAGTGAGGTATGATGTTATATAGAAGGAAAGGAAGGATGGAAGAGTGAAGGGAAAAAATGAAGGGAAATTAGAAGGAAAAATGTCGAAGAAAGGTAGTAGTAGTAGTAGTAGTAGTGTATTTGCTATTACAGAGGTAGCTTTGTTTGATGTGAACATAGAGGCAATTGAATGTTTAATAATAATAATATAATAACAATGCAAATAATAATAATAATAATAATAATAATAATAATAATAATAATAATAATGATAGTAGTAATTGGAATAACACATGAATAATTGATGTAAAAGCAGATAAGTGGCCAAAAATAAACAGCAGGAGGAAGGGGAAAGTTGTATTAGTAACCAAAGCAGCGGAGAAACATTGTGTGAAGATTTAGCGTGGAGGGGGACGGCGTGTGTGTGTGTGTGTGTGTGTGTAGTGTGTAGTGTGACAAGAGGATGTTGCTCGGTGCTATGGTGTTGACAGTGTGGTGGTGGTGGTGGTGGTGGTGATGCTTCTAATGTCATTCAATACATCTACCTTGGAAGTGATCATTAGCTACATAGCTTGAGAGAGAGAGAGAGAGAGAGAGAGAGAGAGAGTCTTTACCATGTCATGACGGTGCTTTTTTCTCTTTTCAGGTATGTTGCCGGAGGTGTTCTGAGGCATGCAGTGAGGCGCGAAGGTCAGTTACTTCTCCTTCCCGCCTCCTCCTCCTCCTCCTCCTCCTCCTGCTCTTTACCCGTTATGTTTTATAGTCTGTTAACCCAGAAGACGTGTGTGATGTGTCAGAAAACCCACACTTTCATTTTCGCGTGATCACCGCGCGGGCCTTGGCGTTGATGTGGCGGCGTTCCTTATGGTTTCCTACTTCTTGTTGGTCGTGCGGAGGAAGGTAGCGGCGCTGTGTCGCTCGCTCGTGGTGGGATGTAGGGACGGACGGGTTGTTTACCTACGAAATTGCGCGGGGAATCGGGAGTGAAGATCAGGAGAGGATGCGGTAACGGAATGATCAGGAGCAGATACATGACGTTGGCGATTGCTATAATCAGAATGACACAGGTGCCACACCTGTCGCCGCCTGATGCGCCGCGCCACAGCAAATTGCACAGGTGAGGACTTAACAATCAATCACGTTGTATTCATTTATAAAAGTAGATTATAGTAGATAATATTTAATATATCGTATACGTATTTTTAGTTTCACACAAAAGATCATCTTTTATGTATTATTTTTCATTTATATGAGGTTTAAGTGTGCGATTACTCTTTGCTCAAACGTCGTGTTTTGCTCTCAAAGTATTACTCCATTGATTTCCGATCATTTTGTGTTCATAAAAAGTGGTATAAGCCTTTTTCACATTTATTGCTATAATCGTTTTATTATAATCATCAAAATATCTCCCTTCTCCGGCGTTCCTCCGCACAGCTCCTCGCGGTGACCGGAGACTGTCGCCCCGCCGCTGAGGCTCCCGCCACCTGGCCGGGCGGGTCATCCAACTCCCCGGCTTTCGTCGTATCTATATTTTGATTTTTTAGTATAGTCAGATACTAAATTATAGTTGTTATTTTTTATGTTACTGGTGTCACTTAAAGCATTATGTTTTTGTTACTGTTATTTATTGTAATTAAAACAGCAAAAGACATGCAAGTCAAAAAGTTGTGTTTGTCATATATCGTTCTTCTGCCTCAATACATTTATCTTATCAATCATATATTTTTACTTTTCCAAAAACAATATATATTTTATAACACCATGTATAAATAGAGCAATTTTCGAGTGATATTCAAGCATCGGTGGTTCAGTGGTAGAATTCTCGCCTGCCACGCGGGAGGCCCGGGTTCGATTCCCGGCCGATGCACACTTTTGTCTATTCTTTTAGCTTTTTATTCATAGCTTTGGCTTTCACTATTACGATGCACAATCCAGATGTTCCTAAGCATCGGTGGTTCAGTGGTAGAATTCTCGCCTGCCACGCGGGAGGCCCGGGTTCGATTCCCGGCCGATGCACACTTTTGTCTATTCTTTTAACTTTTTATTCATAGCTTTGGCTTTCACTATTACGATGCACAATCCAGGTGTCTTTAAGCATCGGTGGTTCAGTGGTAGAATTCTCGCCTGCCACGCGGGAGGCCCGGGTTCGATTCCCGGCCGATGCACATTTTTATCTTTTGTTTTAAATACTTATAAAATCGAAAGAAAAAGGGAGAGGTATTATATTTCTTTTTTAATGATGTTACTGATGTTTTAATACTGATTGCGGATGGGTGGGTGGGAAGTGGATGAATGCGTGGACTTGTGGGTGGATGATATGGCGGGACGGTGAGGGGGATGGGTGAATTGGTGGGGCGACATGGTGAGGGGTGGGTGGACGTGTGAGGGGTGGGTGGACGTATGAGGGGTGGGTCAACGTGCTCCCCATTCCCCCCCTTGAAGGCCGCTGTGGCTTCGTCCGCACTGAATAATGGAGGCCTTTTGTCTTACGAGTCTGGTGATACATAATTAAGCATCTTTTATTCACCGCCATTGTCTTCCGAGTAATGAATCATGCCGCGCGCTGATGTGCTGCTTCCGGGAGCGTTCGGTGTCGTCGGGCGTCGGGAAAATGTCACGCCGGGCCGAAATTACCTCGCGCCGAACCGTCCCGCGTGATAACTTATTTCAGGGGGCACTAGCTTGTTTTTTCCTTTCTTCGCTCGCTTCCCTTTAGCGGCCCGTGATTATTCCTTCCGTTATTTTGTCGATATATTGGGTTGCGTGCGGTTGGGGATGAGCGGAACGGTGGAGGAGGAGGAGGAGGAGTAAGTGGAGGTGGAGGAGGAGGTGGAGTGGGGAGAGAGAGGGAGGAAGGAGGGGGGTGAAGTAAGGCTCTCCTCGTAATTGCGAAGCAGGAATCTTTTATTATACTTTCTTGGTTTATTGAAGTGAGGCAAAGGAGGAGGAAGAGGAGAAGGAGGAGGAAGAAAAAAGGAGGAAGAGGAGAAGGAGAAAGAATAGGAGGAAGAGGAGGAGAAGAAAAAGAAGAAGAAAAAGGAGGAGGAGAAGGCAGAAGAAGAAAAAAGAGAATGAGAAGAAGAAGGAGAAGGAAGAAGAGGAGGGGAAGAAGAAAGGTGAAAGTAAAGGAAAAAGAAATAAAGAAGATGAAGGATACAGAGAAGGAGGAGAAGGAAGAAGAGGCGAACGAGAAGAAGGAAAGGAAAAGGAAAAATGTGAAAATAAAGATGAAATTAAATAGAAAAATAGCAAAACCGCGAAAAAGGAGGGCCATAAAAGGACGAGGAGCACTAAATCGACGCGGAATGTTCATGGGAAGTGTTAATTAACTTCATAAATCGCTAGGTAATGTAAAGGCACTCAGGTGTTCTTTAAGCACCCTAACACCTCAATTAAGACCCTCGTGAGCTGCAGGTGATGTAACGACGCTCAGGTAATCTTCGAACCCTTGTATGTATTTCTGAAACCCGCTTTGACACTACAGTGGAGACCTGAACTTACTCTCTAGGTGATAATATGATAATCAAATCTTCTTTCAGTATTATCTAACCCCAAAAACGAGCCTTGAAAGCTTGCCTTGAAACTTTAAAAGGCAACAACTAAATGGAGACCTGAACTTACTCTCTAGGTGATAAAATGATAATCAAGTCTTCTTTCAGTATTAACTAACCCCAAAAACGAGCCTTGAAAGTTTGCCTTGAAACTTTAAAAGGCAACACCTAAATGAAGACCTTAACTTACTCTCTAGGTGGTAAAGCAGTATTTAAGTCTTCTTTAAATGTCATCCACTCTTAAAACGAGTCCTGAAATCTTGCCTTGAAACCTTAAAAACCTTTGAATGACGATCAAATCCCATCTGTATTACTAACTACTAACTGAACTTACTCTCTAGGTGATAATAACAGTATTCAAGGCTTCTTCAGTTATTCTCTAACTCTAAAAAACAGCCTTGAAACCTTGCCTTGAAACCCTGAGAGCCTTGAAACGACTAATTCCTATCTATAATTCGAACTGAGGAAGTGTGACCTAGATACAGTGTTCAAAGCTTCTATAATCTTCATCTAACCCTACAGAAACCGACTTGAAACGACTCCTAAATCCTATCTGTAATACCAACTAGGAAATCGTCACGTAGGAACAGTATTCAAATTTTCTCTAACCTTCTTTTGTCCTTTCTTCTATCAGTCTATCTTCCTTTCTTCCTCCTCTTTTCTATCCAACTAATTAACATTGAAACAGTATAATAGTCTTCTGTAACCTTCTATCCTTACGAGCAAACTTGGATCGACGAGGAAGAACAATCAGTAATACCACATTGGGAAGCGTGCGTGACCTTGGAGCCCTCAAAGCCAAGTTTCAGACTCAACAAAACGGAAACTCAACTCCACTCAGCTCATCGTCGATTCCCGAGTAATATCCCCCATTCCGCCGCCTCAAGACCCGCCTCACGCGATCCTGTTTTCGTGGCCGCAAGAGAACCATCAAAACTTCGTCCACTTTCTTCGTTCGCTGATAATCCATAGCGAGATCGATGTCCCCAAGTTTTCTCTTCTTGGACTTCGATTACTGAGTGTTGCGGTGCTTGGCGTGACGCTCTGCCCGCCCACCTGATGAGCCGAGTATCGCAGAAGTGGAATTAGTGTGCATGGAAGGCGTTACAGATCCTTGAATCCATAACCAAATCGATGTCTCAAGTTTTCTCTTCTTGGACTTCGATTACTGAGTGTTGCGGTGCTTGGCGTGACGCTCTGCCCGCCCACCTGATGAGCCGAGTATCGCAGAAGTGGAATTAGTGTGAATGGAAGGCGTTACAGATCCTCTTCTTGGACTTCGATTTGCTGAGTGTTGCGTGCTGCGTGACGCTCTGCCGGCCCACCCGATGAGCCGAGTATCGCAGAAGTGGAATTAGGAAGAATGAAAGCGTTACAGATCCTTGAGTCCCTAACCAAATCGATGTCTCAAGTTCTCTCTTCTTGGACTTCGATTTGGCAGTTGCGGTGCTTGGCGTGACGCTCTGCCCGCCCACCCGATGAGCCGAGTATCGCAGAAGTGGAATTAGGAAGAATGAAAGCGTTACAGATCCTTGAGTCCCTAACAAGATCGATGTTTCAAGTTCTCCCTTCTTGGACTTCGATTACTAAGTGTTGCGGTACCTGGCGTGACACTGCCCGCCCACCTGATGAGCCGAGTACGCAAGGGTGAAATTACTGTAAAAGGAAGGCGTTAGGGATGCTTGAGGGAGTGTTACCGTCTCTAAGGCTCCTGGGAAGGGATCACGCGAGCTCCTATATTGAAATTACCCGTCCGTGCGTGCTTCGAGGGACAGACACACGGATTTTCTGCTCTCGGTTCGATGACGACGGAGCAAGATTTAATGGAGGCTTGTGGCGTTCTCAAGGCGACACGCGAGCTGGGAGTGGTTTTGTGTGAGCGTGTGTGAGAGTACGTGTGTGAGAGAGATAGACATAGGCGGATAGACAAATAGACAGGCGTTGTGTGTGTTTGTGAGAGTACGTGTGTGAGAGAGATAGACATAGACGGATAGACAAATAGACAGACGGTGTGTGTGTGTGTGTGTGTGTGTGTATAAGAGATAGACGGATAGATAGAATGTACTTATATGTTTGTTTTGGGTTTCTACGAAGTTAAAACAAAACTCAAACCCTCCTACAGCTGTTCTTTAATATTCTTCTCCCCTTTCTTTTCTTCCTTATCTTATTATCATGTTTAAAAAGTATAGGGGAGGGTATCAGGACACCTCTCCTCCCAAAATTGACCCTTCTTTCGGACACCTCCTTGGATTTTTTTTTTTTTTTTTTTTTTTTACCCTTGAGCTGTCTCCTTTGTTGTAAAAAAAAAATAGAAAAAGGTAGAAAACAATAGATAGTTTGTTTACTTAAGTCTCCGTTCACGTCTTTCCTCTCTCTCCTCCTTCCTCTCTCTCCCTCCCTCTCTTTCCTTCCTACGCTCCCTTCCTTCCTCACCTCTCGTTAGCTCCTCTCTGATTCCCTCTTCCCCTTCTCTCCTTCCCTCCTTCGTTACCTTCACACCTCCACACACACGCACGCACGCACGCACACGTCTCTTCCTCAACAATGCACTTTTACCGTTCTCTTCCTCTTCCTCCTCCTCCTCCTCCTCCTCCTCGTTTAGTCTCTTCCTCTTCCTTTTTTATATTCTTGTTCTTCTTCTCCCCTTCATTCTTCTTTGCCCTTCTGTCTTTTTTCCTTTTTTTTGGTCTTGTCATTCTCCTCTTTATTTTCTTTTTCTTCCTCTTCCTCCTTCTTCAATACTTCCTCCTCCAACTCCTCTTTTATATTTGTTTTTCTTCCTCTTCCTCCTCCTTCTCCTTCTATTCCTTTTTACTAAGCAGACTTGACTCTATTACCCCTATCGATATTTTCTACTTTCATTTATCTTGTTCTCCTCTTCCTCTTTCTCTTCTTCTTCTCTTTTATATCCCTACCACTTCCTCTACTTCTCTCTTCTTTATTCCTTCTCTTACACCTCCTTTCTATCCATCCATCCATCCACCGTACTTGACTCTACACCCATATCACTATTTCTCTTGTTAATCTTCTTTTCCTCCTACCTAACCCTGCATTTTCCTCCCTCTATCTCTCCCTCAACCCACATTTTACACCTCCTGTCCGCCCATCCATCGAACTTGACTCTACACCCATATCACTATTTCTCTTGCTAACCTTCTTTCCCTTTGATATAACCCTGCAGCCTTTTCCTATCTCTCCCTCAACCCACCTTTTGCACCTCCTAACCGTCCATCCATCCACCGAACTTGACTCAATACACTCCCTCGGTCACTCTCTCTCGCAGTCTCTCTCATCACTCGTTCAATCTATTTACTTTTGCTTCCCAAACCGCGAGTCGCCGCCGCAGCTCCAGGACCCGAGATTTCAGCGCCAGGGAATTCCGCCGCCTATTGGAGCTGCTTGGCCTCGCTGGCAACACAATTAGCAGCTGTCATGCGTCGCGGAATGCCGATGATGTTGATGTTTGAGGCGAGAAAACCGAGCGAGCGAGTGACGAAGTGAGGACGTGGGGGTGAAGAGAGAGAGGGAGAGAGAGAGAGAGAAGGGGAGAGAGGAAGAGAGAAAGAGACTGTACCAGGGAGAGGGAGAGAGATGTAAACAGATATATACAGAAAGACGGATAGATAGACAGACAGGAGAAAAGGAGGCAGGAGGAAGAAGAGCAATAGGAGGAGGAAGAGGAAGAGGACGATAGGATAGGATAGATAGATACGCAGTTAGTTAGACAGATAGAAAGAACAGGATAGGGACAAAAGTGGCCACCAGGAGAAAGAAGAAGAAGAGGAGGAGGAGGAGGGAGGCTGCAGGGAGTAATTGGGTGAGGAGAGGGGAAAACAAAGTGCAGTCTAGAGGGGAATGTGAGGGGATTGGGGAAGGGAGAGGAAAAGTGGCCTGGGTGGAGGGTGAGGCGTGTGTGTGTGTGTGTGTGTGTGTGTGTGTGTGTGTGAGATAAGGCAGGAGCATCCATATAGAAAAAAGACGAGGGGAAAGAAAGCTAAAAGGAGGAGAAAGGAAGGAGTGGATTAGATATCGTAAGGAAGAGAAAGAGGGGAATGAGATGAGATAAGGGAAGGAAAGGAAAGATAAGGTAAAGTAAGGTTAGATAAGGTAATGTAAGGTAAGAGACAGTAAGATAAGGTAAAGTTAAGTTAGATTACGTAAAGAAAGGTAAAAAAACGGTTAGGTGAGGTTAGATACAGTAAGGATTGATTAGGCAAGGTAAGGTAAGAAGGTGAGATTATATGCGGTTAGGTTTGATTAGGCAAGGTAATGTTAGGTAAGGTAAGGTTAGGTTAGATAAGGTAAGGGAAGATTAGATAAAGACAGGTAAGGTAAGGTGAAGTTAGATAAGGTGAAATAAGCCACAACAAGATTAGGTAAGACAAGACAAAGTTAGGTTAGGCAAGGTAAGGTTAGGTAAGGTAAAGTTAGGTTAGATAAGGTAAGGGAAGATTAGATAAAGACAGGTAAGGTAAGGTTAAGTTAGGTAAGGTGAGATAGCCCACAATAAGATTAGGTAAGACAAGGTAAGGTTAGGCAAGATAAGGTCGGGTTAAGCAAGGTAAACTAAGGTAAGGCCAGGTGAGGAAAGACCAGGTAAGGTTAGGCAAGGTGAACTAAGGTCAGGTAAGGTAAGGTAAGACCAGGTAAGGTTAGGAAAGGTAAGGTAAGGTCAGGTAAGGTTAGGCAAGGTAAGGTAAGGCCAGGTAAGGTAAGGCCAGGTAAGGTAAGGTAAGGCCAGGTAAGGTAAGGGCACAGGTAGGAGGCGGAGGCGGTAATAAGGCGGGCGGCATAATGAGAGGCACATCGTCTTGCGCACCAGTGATTACCTCGCGCCAGACGCCTCCTGATTAGCCCCGTTAATTACCCCCTTACCTGTCCCCCCTCCCTTACCTCCCTCTCCCTCCCTCTCTCTCCCTGAGGCGGCTTTGCATGCGTCACGGTTCACACGAGTAATCTTGCTGTGGTGGAGGCTGTGCTAGTATTTTCTTGGTGATGACCTGCTCTTGTTGTTGTTTTTGTTGTTGTTGAGGGGTGAGTGAGTCGGGGGTGGGGGTACCGTTTGCTTTCTCCTCCTCTTCTTTTTCTTCTTCGTTTTCTTCCTCCTCTTCGTCTCCTTCCTCTCCTTCGTCTTCTTTCTCCTTCTCGTTCGTCTTTTTTTCTTCTCCATGTCTTCTTCCTCTTCCTAATTTTCATCCTCTCTCTTACTTCTCTTCCTGTTCTTCCTCATTCTCTTTCTTTATTTTATTGCTTCTCTTCCTCCTCCTCCTCCTCCTCCTCGTAAAACTCCTCATGCTGATCATCTTCGTCCTTGTTCACTTCCTCCTTAACATCATCTTCCCTCCTCCTCCTCCTCCTCCTCCTCCTGACCTTGGTGGTGGTCGGTACAGGCATTTCCACTCCCCGTTGCATTCTCATGTCCTAGTTCGTTAGTTTGTTGGTTCGCAGGCGTGTGTCGGAGGCTCCAGAAGTCTTGCGTGGCTCTGAACGTATTGCAGACTCGTTTTATAAGTTCAATTTGTGTCTTGGTGTTAAGTTTGTGTTAGTAGAAAGACTGCAATGTGATCTTTTTTACCTTCCTTCAGTGGCAATCTCTCTCTGGGCCTTATTCTTAAATATTTTTGTGCCTGAGTTCATATATTTTACAAGGCTTTCCTAGGCGTTTTGAGCTTTTCCAGGGGTAGTTTTATGACCCTGGTGGTAGTTTGACCTTTCTCCTCTACCATTAACCTTAAAAAACACTCATCAGGACCCGACTGATCTCCTTATTGACCTTTGGAAATAGTCGATGTGAGGCGGGAGAGTCTGAAAATACCGACTTCAAGCTTGTTTTGTTTCCTGAAACCACCGCTGCAGGTTGAGTGGCGCTGCTGTCGTCCGGTCTAATTCTTCTCCTTCAAACGTTCTGGCATCCTTAATTCCACAGGTGCCTTCTCTTCTTCCTCTTCATCCTCCTCCTCCTTCTCCTTCTCTCCTCCTCCTCTTATTCCTTCCCATGTCTTCCTCCTTCCTTCATCTACCGTGGGAATAATTATGAGAGCGAATATTTGCCCCGATATTGAAGTCTTCGGCGGTCTTGTGCGAATATGTTTTTTTTTTCTTTCGGCGGGAACTTTATCGTTGTCGAGGCAAGTAATTAAGCAAAGGTTATTAATTAAGGCGAAGAGATAATTTAGCGTGAGGTCCTCGCGCGGCATCTCGGGAGGATCTTCGTTGTTTATCTACACACGCTACGCTGAGTTTGATGATAATGAGAGTGAGTGAGGTTGATAAAAGGAGGAGGAGGAGGAAGAGAAAGAGGAGGACGGGTAGAAGAAGGGAATAAAGGAAAGTAAAAACAGAGAGGAGAGAGAAAGGAAGAAGGTGGAGGAAGATAAAATTAGAAGACGAACAGGAAAAAAAAAGAGGAAAATATGATTAGGGAAGAATGTGAGAAGGGAGAGAGAGACAGAAGGGAAGAAAGATGAATAAGAAGAAGAGGAGAGGAAAGAGAAGGAGGGACAAAGAAAAGAAAGGAAATGAAGAAGATTAGGAATAAAAGGAGATAGAAGAAGTATGAACGAGGAAAAAAAATACTTGAGTAAACATATATGAATAAGGAAAGAAAGAAAAGAGAAAGTTTTAGCAAAAAGGGAAGGAAAAGTTAGAGAAGAATAAGGGAAATAAGATAAACATAAAGAAAATAATAGAGAAAAAAAGAAAAAAAGATCGTGGGGAGAAAGATAATATACGTCAAAAGATGAGAAATATAAAGTTAGTTAAATACAAAGAAAACGATATAAATAAACAAGAAATACATCGTGCAAAGGAAGGAAATCGAGACTAAAAATACAATACCTCGGAAAATCTTACACATTGGGCGGGAGGAAAATTATGGCGCCAAGCAGGAAGCCCTCAAGCCGCATCTTTACCCGGCCAAGCAACACGCGAAAAATTCCTCCGGAGGCTCCCGCGAAATTATTCCTCGACGCCTCTTCCACCGATACCCTCGTTCGAATCCAACTCCATAATTTCTCTTCCTCTTCCTTTTCTTTATATTTTTTCCTCTTTGCCATTTCTCTCTTCCTCCCTTTTCCCCTCCGTCCTTTGCCTCTCCGTCTTTCTCCTTTCCTAATTCTCCTTCCCTCCTTTTCTCCTCTCCTTCCCCTTCCCTCTTCTTCCCTCATCCCCATCTCCTCTTCCTCTCCTTCCCATTCCACAGATGCCTTCTCTTCTTTTCCTGCCTATTCCTCCTCCTTCTTCATCTTCTCCTCTTCTCCCATGCCAGGTCTTCCTCCCTCCTTCAAGCACCGTTGGAATCCTGCTCCAGAATTCCCTGCGAAGTCCTGAAGAGTCCATCCCTCTCCCTCCTCTTTCTTTCCCTCCCTCCCTCTCCCTCTCCTCCTCCTTCTCATTCCTTCCTTCACCATCGTTCGAATCAGGCCTCAAAAATGTTATCCAAAGGTCCAGAAGACTTCCTCCCTCTCGACTCCTCCCTCCTTCCATCCTTCCTTCTCTCTCCCTCTCCTCCCATCCTATTTCTCCTTCCTTCCTTCCCTCCTTCACCATCGTTCGAATCCAAAGACTTCCTCCCTCTCTGCCTTTCCTTCCTTCCTTCCCTGCCTCTCCTCCTCCCTTCTCCCCGCCAGTCCTCCTCCCCATCCCTTTCCTCCCCCGTGCAGAGTGTGAGCAAAATATTGGCCCTGCCGCCTCCCCTGCATTCTCCCCCTTCCCAAATGGCTGTTGCCACATAATTACCGCTGCACACTCATTTTCCAGGCCCAACAAATACCAGGGAAAAGCTTGGTTAATGACATTTTAATTTGCCTAATTATATTCTGGCCAATCAGCCACCCTGGCCTCGCCGCGCCCGCCCGCCCGCCCGCCCGACACCTTTTCTTGCGTGCTTGTTGTCCCCCGCCCTGTGTGTGTGTGTGTGTGTGGGGGGGGGGGGAGTGCGTGGGTGAGAGAGAGATAGAGGGAGAGATACAGAAACACACACACACACACACACACACACACACACACACACACACACACACACAATTTTATCACTGAACATCTAAGCTTCAATACTCCTTTTCGTCCTCTCTCTATCTCTCTCTCTCTTCATTGATATAAGTATAAGCCTTTCTTGCCTTCGCTTTCGCCCTTGTCCTGTCACCTCCACGTCCTCAAGTCACCTCTAGCCTTACATGTATATCTATTTGACAACTCTTGCTCGTTTTCTTTCGTAGATGTCGTTGAGGGGGTTCTTTTTTATTCTTGTCTAGCTTGTGGTCTGGTGCCTTGCGAGAACCTCTTAAACGGTGCCTAGCCAACCTTCCTCTTCTTCTTCCTCCCCCTCTTCCTCCTCCTACTCCTCCTCCTCCTCCTCCTCCTTGTGTCGCCGCGCCGCCCGTCCTCCTGCCTCCAATAATTAAGTAATTACTGGCCGCTATGACGGAGTCGCGCCAGGTGGAGGCAGTTCCTCGGCCCTGCAACATTTACCCCCCCCCCCCCTGTCACCCCGCCCCCCTGCGCTTCCCTCCTCCCCTTGTGCACTCCCTCAAGCCTCAGCAACACACACACACACACACACACACACACACACACACACACACACACACACACACACACACACACACACACACACACACACACACACACACAAAAAAACACAACCCAGAGGAAACACTTACAACGGGAGCAAAAACTTGACTTTGGGGGAAAACGGTATAAAAAAGGAGCCACAGAGAGGACGTGAAAGCAGACGGAAGGAAACTGTAAGACTAAGACGCACACACACACACACACACACACACACACACACACACACACACACACACACACACACACACACACACACACACACACCTGCTTCCGTACTCACCTATCACCTTCGCTCTTTTTTTCCGTGTTGCCTTAAGTCTTTTGTCCCCTTGCCAGCTGTTGTTTCCTTCGCCCGCACCGACTTGGCCTTGGCGCGCGGTACTCCGGATCATTCTCACGGCGCCGAAGATCACACATTTCACAAGGCTCTCATCGGCGTCGCGGGCATTTCCAGGGGTAGCTTCATGACCCTTCTGGTAGACTAACCCTTCTTCTGCATCATGAGTCGAAGGAAACATGCATTAGACCCTGAGTGATGTCTTTTTCGGCCCTTGGAAGTTGTTGTTGTGTGAGAGGCGGAAGTGACTGACAATACGGTCCTCGCGATCAGACCCAAGACAGTCGCCCATCGCGTCGCCTACCACGTGCCGCGTCGACTCCACTCACCTTTTGTTCTGATCCTTTTTACACCTGAGTGACGAATCTATTGTCTTCGAGGACGGTGCAGATGACGGCACGGTGACTTTTCCCTCCTGTCAGTCCTCAAGTTTTCGTCTCTATGACATTGTTTTGGTTGTAAGACTTAATCCTTTTACGGCCTAGTGACCCTCGAATCTGTTGTCTAAGGATGGTATAGGTGACAGCTTGATTCTTTTTCCCTTTCCTATCATTCCTGCGTCTCCCTTTCTATAATATTTTGGTTGTGTTAAGACTTCAATCCTTTTTACAACTGAATGACCCACGAATCTGTTGTCTAAGGATGGTATCGGTGACAGCCTGATTCATTTCCCTCTCCTGTCACACCCGCGTCTTCTAATCCTCTATAACTTTGTGGTATGTAGACTTCAATCCTTTTTACACCTCAATAACCCATGATCTTTTGTCTCCCACGTCGATATAGGTGACAGCCTGATTCTTTACCCTCTCCTGTCACTCCCGCGTCTCCTAGTCCTCTATAACTCTGTGGTTTTTAGAATTCAATCCTTTTTACACCTCAATAACACATGATCTTTTGTCTCCCAGGGCGGTATAGGTGACAGCCTGATTCTTTTTCCCTCCTGTCATTTCTTCCTGGTTTCTTCCTTTATAACTCTATGGTGGTGGTTGTAAGTCTTCAATCCTTCAAGAGTAGAATATCATACCTTTTAGAATTGGATTAGATCAGACTTCAGGAGTTTAGTGCACATTATCAGAGTAGGATATAGCGGGAAACCTCTTTATAATCGTATAGTTAGCCTTTGTTCTGTGTCTGTTACTATGAGAAACAGGTTTAGAGCGAATTTAAGATGATTTTGTGATAAGCTTTTTAACTTAATCCTTATCAGTGTTGGGAAATGAAGTTTGGTTTGACTCCCTTCAGTCCGAGGATGATTAGAAATAGATGGATAAAATGTTAGATAGATAAATATGGAGAGAGAGAGAGAGAGACTCGAGAAAGGGTAGGGAGAGGAAGGCAGCTTGGGTTAGTTTCCGATCATTCCTCCCTCCCTTCCTCCCCTCCTTCCCTTCCTTCCTTCCTTCCTTCCTTTCCTCCCCATCTCACCCATCTGCTCTGGAGGGGACGGGGAAGGAAGAGGAGGAGGAGGAGAAGGAAGGAGGGGATGCGGCGTGTATGGGCTTGGCGAGGGTGGCTTGGAAGGGGAAGTGGAGGAACAAAAGATATAATGGAGAGGCTGTTGGGGTGTTGGTGCTGTCAGAAAAGTTGTTTACAGGTTAGTCTTTCCCGGCCTAGTGAGACAAACAGAAGGTGAAGGAAATGTGCAAATCTTTATTCTTACTCTTTTCCCTGGTTATATTTTGATTGTGAAGCTGAGAATGCGACATAACGAAGAAAGTGCTTGTGGTTACTTAGGAATATGTTGTGTTGTTATGATTATGTTAGCCTTTTGTGATGGTTCGTGTCGCGACGCTCAGAGACAAACAGAAGGTGAAGGAAATGTGCAAATCTTTTTTCTTCCTCTTGTCCCTGGTTATAATTTTGATTGCGAAGCTGAGAATACGAAATAACGAAGAAAGTGCTTGTGGTTACTTAGGAATATGTTGTGTTGTTATGATTATGTTAGCCTTTAGTGATGGTTCCTGTCGCGACGCTCAGAGACAAACAGAAGGTGACTTTATTCTTAAATAACGAAGAAAGTGCATGTGGTTACTTAGGAATATGTTGTGTTGTTATGATTATGTTAGCCTTTAGTGATGGTTCCTGTCGCGACGCTCAGAGACAAACAGAAGGCGAAGAAAATATGCAAATCCTTATTCTTCCTCTTCTCCCTGGTAATAACTTTAATTGTGAAGCTGAGAATAGGAAATAACGAGGAGTGCTTGTGGTTACCTAGGGAAATGTTGCGTTGTTAGGATTGTGTTAGCTTTTTGTAGACAGACCAATAGATAGATAAAGATAAAATTAGATACATATTGGTTTTAAAGAATTTCCCACTCACTCACTCACTCACTCATTCAATATTACACTCAAGTTATTATTTATTTTTTCTATATTTTTATCTCTCATTCTATATCCCTTGCCTCCTTTTCTTTACCTTATTCTCCTTCCTTTCCCTTATCTCTCAACGTCCTGTCTTCTTTCTTCCCCTTCCCTTCCCCTTAACCTCTCCCTCTCTCTCCTCTTCCTCACCCACCTCCCATTCCTTACCTTTCATCCTCATTCCATTCTCTCTCCTTTCCTCATCTATCTCCAAACCCATACCCTTCGCCCAGGTCCTATTCTTCTCTCTCCTCCTCCTCGCGGTAACATGGGCGGCGTGGTGGGCGTGGTAAGCGAATGACGTCACGCCCGGCTGGTGGTATATGGGTGGGCTGCTATTAAGACGTTGGCAGACTGTTGCACGGCCTGGGAGGGAACGGCCGGCTGGGTGGAGCGGCGGGCGGGCAGGCCATTACGAGACGGAGGAGAGGGAGGGCCGAAGTAGTTAAGGATTAGGTACGGAGCCATGGGTGTTAGGGAAGGGTAAACATGTGGACATATAGTGTGGCGGGTATAAAGGGAGCATTCGAAAGTGACCTCTCTTTTGACCGCTCTTCTGTGCTCTCTTTTATAGGGGAAATGGTTAGCGGGCTTATTTTGTCCTTCTTATGCGTTGTTTTCCCTTGAGCTGCTTCCTCTACTGTAAAAAAGAAGTGTGTGTGTGTGTGTGTGTGTGTGTGTGTGTGTGTGTGTGTGTGTGTGTGTGTGTGTGGAAGAGAGATGAAGGGGAGGTTGTGTGTGTACGTGTGTGTGTGTGTATATATGTGTGTGTCAATTTCTTGCCCACTTTCAATGTAATTTCTCAGTACTGTAAAAGATAAGTTGTATGTGTGTTTGTGTGTGTGTGTGGAAAAGGAGAGATGGAGGGGAAGTTGTGTGTACGTGTGTGTGTATGTGTATATGTGTGTGATTTTTTTTTTTTTTTTCCCACTTTCAACACCCTCTCAGTAATTGGTTCTTATCCATTAAAAGCTCAAGGGATCGATGTGACGGATATGACCACCGAGGCCACGCGCATCTATAAAACATGCCTCTAACTTTACCTATACCAGCATCTATAGCACAATAACAAGCAAAACAACGACACAAAGTAACCCAGAATAAGAAATTTACATATACTTTTCATTTCCCCTCCTCCAACACCTTTCCTTTCTCTCCTCTTATCCCTCCTCCTTTCCCTTTCTCCCCAAGACGTGTGAAGGGAGCCGTTAGTGGACAGGTGAGGGAGACAGGTGTTGCGGCTGCCGGTGGTGGTGGTGTTGGCGGTGGCTGAGGCGTCTCTTTCTCACTTTCACCTCCATCGAGCTATTGTCTTCTAAAGCACTAGTTTCCGTCTTGGTCAGCCAGAAGCGGTTTCGTTCCCGTCTGTTGCCCCGTTTTTCCTTCCCCTCCTTCCCCCCCTCATCCTCCTCCTCCTCCTCCTCTCAGGCACTTAAGGATGCTGCATTATACTTTATATATTCGCTTTTTTGTTGTTATTTTTGGTACAGCGAGGAGAGGAGAGGAGAAGAGAGGGAAGGAGAAGAGGAGACACTGTTTCGTTCTCGTCTGCTGCCCTGTTCCTCCTTCCCCACCTTACCTTACCTTACCTAACGTTACCTTACCTTACCTAACATTACCTATCCTAACCTTACCTTACCCTCTCCAAGCTTCTTCCTCCACCTTTTCTCTCCTCCTCCTCCTTCTCCTCCTCTTCTTCCTCCTCCTCCTAACCCATAGAGATGCTGCATTACCCTTTAAATATCCTCTTTTTCGTGGTCATTCTCGGAGCAGCGGACACGTGCCTCAGCTGCCCTACGTGGTGTTCGGGGCTGTTCCTCGTCGCCGCCAATTTCCCTTCGCGCGCAGCAGCTGGCCGTCCACCTGAGCACATTATTTTTACCGAACTGTCATTAAGGATTTTGTTCCAATTTATAAAGTCAGTGAGCAGAGCGAAGTGGTGAGGAGAGGTGTGGAGAGGGGAGGAAAGGGGAGAGAAAGGAGAGGAAAAGAGAGGAGAAGAGGATAGGGCAAAGTAGAGCAGAGAAAAGAGAAGAGAATTGAGGGAAAGGGAAAGGGAAGGGAAAGGAAAGGAAAGGAAAGGAAAGGAAAGGAAAGGAAGGAGAGGAAAGGAAAGGGAAGGGAAGGGAAGAGAAGAGAGATGAGCAGGCTACCTTACCTTTCCTTGTCTTACCTTATCTTACCTTACCTTACCTAACCTAACCTAACTTCACCTAACCTAACCTTACCTTACCTTACCTTACCTAACCTAACCTAACCTAACGTCACCTCACCTTACCCTACCTTACCTCACATACCTTACCTTACATTACCTAACCTAACCTAACCTCACCTTACCCTACCTTACCTTACCTAACCTAACCTAACCTAACCTTACCTTACCTTACCTAACCTCATCTAACCTTACCTAACCTAACCTTACCTAACCTTACCTCACCTCACCTAACCTAACCTTACCTAACCCCACCTAACCCCACCTTACCTTACCTTACCGCCGCGCGTCCTCTCTGGCTTCCGTGAGCGTGAAATAGCTTGGCGTTCAAAGTGTAGGTCATGCGTTGTAAGTTAGTGATATGATAATTGAATGTTCATGTTAGGGGTCGGTCTTTCTTTGTCGGGCTTTTTCTGTGGCTGTGTTCGCGGGTTTTTCTGTGGCTGTGTTCGCGGGTTTTTCTGTGGCTGTGTTCGCGGGTTTTTCTGTGGCTGTGTTCGCGGGTTTTTCTGTGGCTGTGTTCGCGGGTTTTTCTGTGGCTGTGTTCGACAAGTTTTTCTAGCTTTCAATGTTCGCTGTTTTTAGTACAAGATCTGTTTTCGTCTTTCTGGCTGTGTTCAAGTTTTTCTGTGGTTTCTATGTTCGCTGTTTTACAAGTTCTTTTTTATTTTCCTGTCTGTAATTTCGACAAGTTTTTCTAGCTTTCAATGTTCGCTGTTTTTAGTACAAGATCTTTTTTCGTCTTTCACATATGTTCAAGTTTTTTCAGGTTTCTATGTTCGCTGTTTTTACAAGATCTTTTTCTCTCATCTTTTTATAAGTTTGCAAGTCTTTCTAAGTTTCTCTATGTTCACTGTTTTTACAAGATCTTTTTCTCTCTCTTCTTTTTATAAGTTTGCAAGTTTTTTCTAAGTTTCTCTATGTTCACTGTTTTTACAAGATCTTTTTCTCTCTTCTTTTCATATGTTCGCAAGTTTTTCCAAGTTTCTCTATGTTCGATGTTTTTACAAGATCTTTTTCTCTCATCTTTTCATATGTTCGCAAGTTTTTCTAAGTTTCTCTATGTTCACTGTTTTTACAAGATCTTTTTCTCTCTTCCTTTTATAAGTTTGCAAGTTTTTCTAAGTTTCTCTATGTTCATTATTTTTACAAGATCTTTTTCTCTCTTCTTTTTATAAGTTTGCAAGGTTTTTCTAAGTTTCTCTATGTTCACTGTTTTTACAAGATCTTTTTCTCTCTTCT
The DNA here is from genome assembly GCF_024679095.1 of Eriocheir sinensis. Classification (NCBI taxonomy): domain Eukaryota; kingdom Metazoa; phylum Arthropoda; class Malacostraca; order Decapoda; family Varunidae; genus Eriocheir; species Eriocheir sinensis. Next base: position 18,669,233 of record NC_066530.1, read on the forward strand.
TTTTATAAGTTTGCAAGTTTTTCTAAGTTTCTCTATGTCCACTATTTTTACAAGATCTTTTTTTTCATATGTTCGCAAGTTTTTCTAAGTTTCTTTTTCTGTGTGTCCGTAAGCTTCTCTAAATATTTCTACTTTCTTTATATTTTCCATCAATTTCTGCAACCTTTTCCGTCTTTCTGTCACCTTTTTGCTACTTTTTCCTGTTTTTCCTGTCGATGCAACGTGTATTTTACCTCTCCGACTGCGTTTAGACTCCCCCTCCATCTCTCTCTCTCTATCTCGTAAGGGCCGGGGAGAGAGAGAGAGAGGAGGGGGAGGGAAGGGAAAAAAAAAAAGTCGAGGTTATGACATCTCTTCATCGAAAGGTATTCACTCCCCTCCTCTTGCCCTTTAGATCTTTCTCCCTCCCTTCACTCTTGTCTGTCTGTCTGTCTGAGTGAGCGCCTCTTTATTTATCTGTGTCGAAGTCCGTTTTTTTTCTCTTTTTTGTCTTTTTTTATCTGTTTTGTGTGTAGGAGGGTGTGTGTGTGTGTGTGTGTGTGTGTGTGTGGGGGAGGGAGTGTGTGTGTGTGTGTGTGTGTGTGCATGTAATTCTTTTTCTCGTTTAATTTCCTGTCTATTTATATGTATCTCTATATCTATCTATCTATCTCACTCACACTCTTTCCCTAACCCCATCTCTCACACACACACACACACACTCTCTCTCTCTCTCTCTCTCTCTCTCCCTCACTCTCACTCTCTCTCCTTAACAACCCTTTGGCGCGGTCAGGTAATTGGCTCCATTCTTGCCCGGTAATTGGAAACACCTGGTCGGAGCACGCAGCAGCAGCCCGCCGCCTCGCCTCTCCGCGCCCTGCTCCTCCGCGGCCACCTGAGGATGCGGCGACCGACCTCTTGGGGGGATTTATGTTTACGTGTTAATAGCGACCATTACCGCTTTGTCTGACGGATATGACGAAGGCACGTGACGCTGGGGAGGAGGAGGAGGAGGGGGTGAAGAAGACGGGGTGCAGAAAGAGAAGGGAATGGCGTGGAGGAGAAGGAATGGATGGGGTAAAGAAGGAAAGGGGGAACGATTTGCTGAAGAAAGGATGGGATAGGATGAAGAAAAAATAAGGGATGGGGTGCAAGAGGAGGATATGGGGTGCTGAAGAAGAAGGGAATGGGAAGGAGGAGGAGGAGGAGAGGGGAGATGGAGGAAGGAGAGGTTGGAAGAGGCAGAAGAGGAGGAGGAGGAGAAGATGGGGTACAGAAGAAGGAGGAAGAGAATGAAAAAGAGGAGGCAGAAGAAGGAAAGGATGAGGGGTAGAGGCTGGCATGGTTCTCCCTCCTCCTCCCTCATCTTCGTGTACACTCATCCAGGCCAGTCATCCACATCTTTAAATGGTGAAGATAATTAAGAGACAGAGGGAAGGGAGTGAGTGTGGAATGAGACATGGGGTAACTACATTAGTGGATTGGTTGGTGGTATGTCTCTCTCTCTCTCTCTCTCTCTCTCTCTCTCTCTCTCTCTCTCTCTCTCTCTCTCTCTCTCTCTCTCTCTCTCTCTCTCTCTCTCTCTCTCTCTCTCTCTCTCTCATCCATATTTCCCCACCTATACTGTCATTTATATTATGTACTATCCACTTGCTTGTATAGTGTGATGGTTAAGGGTATATTGTGGATGGGTTGTGGATTGGGTGTTGCATATTTTTTATAGATTTTCCACTTCTGTTCCATTTCCTTCACTCCATCCCATCCCACTCCATCTCTATCCCATTCCGTTTCTAGCTTATCCTATCCCATTCCCTTCCTGCCCCCTTTCTTATCCACTTACAAGACTCCTTAATCCACTCCATTCCATTCCATCTCAGTCCCATTCCATCCCGTCTTATCCCTCCCCACCCCATCCTTCCCCTTCCCGTCTCTATCCTCTCCAGTCCCATCCCCATCCTACCCCTCTCATCCACTTAAAAGACTTCTTAATCCACTCCATCCCATTCCATCCCGTCTTATCCCTCCCCACCCATCCTTCCCCTTCCCGTCTCTATCCTCTCCCATCCCATTCCCTTCCTACCCCTCTCATCCACTTACAAGGCTCCTTAATCCACTCCATCCCATTCCATCTCTATCCCATTCCATCCCATCTCATCCTTCCCCTTCCCTTCCTTCCCATCTTCCTCCACTCATAACCATCCTTTACCATCCCATCTCTCTCCTATCCCATCTCACCCCTCCCCACCCATTTCTTCCCCTCCCCTTTCCTCCTTTCCATCTCCCTCCACTCATAACCATCCCATGCTATCCCATCTCTCTCCCATCCCATCATATCCCTCTCCCACCCCTTCCTTTCCCATTCCATATCCCTCCACTCATCCCATCCTAATCCACGTCATTCTCTCCCATCCCATATCATCCCAACTCCTTCCCGTCCCTCCCTTCCCCACCCCTTCCTCCCCTTCCCTTCCCATCTCCCTCCTGCCACGACTTGTGAGATACGACGTGAAAAGAAAATGAAAGAACAAAATAATTTCCTCTCGAGTTATTAATTGCTGTGCTCTACTTTTTTTTTTTACCTTACCTGTGTGTGTGTGTGTGTGTGTGTGTGTGTGTGTGTGTGTGTGTGTGTGTGAACAGGTGTTAATGTCCAGGTAACTTGGTGTAATAGAGAGAGAGAGAGAGAGAGAGAAGCCTCGCGTGCTGGCTGGACACCCGCGAGTTCCGGTCAAGACGTAATAATAAGCATCTTTGTTTCCTCATTTCCTCTCTCTCTCTCTCTCTCTCTCTCTCTTGTCCTTGTCCCACTTTTATTATTGTTATTGTTTTTTTCTTTTTTCTCCTCCTCCTCCTCCTCCTCTTCTTTTTCCTCCTCATCTCTTTATGGTCATTCTTTCCTTTTCCTCTCTCCATGCCCCGCCTCCTCTTGTCCTCCTCCTCCTCTTCTGTCCTTCCTCTTGTCCTTCCTCTTCTCCTCTTCCTCCTCTTCTCCCTCCTTTGTCCTTTTTCGCCTCTTCCTCTTATCTCTCCTCTCTCCCTTTTTCCTTCCTCTCCTTCTCCCTCCTGTCCTTCCACCTCCTCCATGTCTTTCCTCTCCTCCTCCTCCTCCTCCTCCTCGCTATCAGATAAAAGGAGGCGGCCGTCGGCGGCTCCTGGGTGTCGGCCGCCGCCTGTCCCGTCGCCCCAGATGCTGAGGGCGACCCACTTCGAGAGATTTAGCGCCCCAGGACCTCGCTTTAGGGGTGTTATAGGGGTGTGGGGGTGAGGGGTATGGGGGTGAGGGTGGGGGAGGTTGTTCTTCTCTCTCTCTCTCTCTCTCTCTCTCTCTCTCTCTCTTTTTTTTTTCGTCTTTCCTTCCTTCCTTTCTTTCTCTTATTTTCTTTGTCAATCTCGTTTTCTATGTATGATTCCTTTTTTTTTTCCTCCTCTTTCCTGTTCTCTTTCCTCCTCCTCCTCCTCTTCTTTCCTCCTCCTTTCCTCTCCCGTTTACCTCCAGTCAGTCTCTCCTGAATGATACCTCTCTTCCTCTTCCTTCTTCATCTCCTCCTCCTCCTCCTCCTCCTCCTCCTCCTCCTCCTCCTCCTCCTCCTCCTCCTCCTCCTATTACTACTACTACTACTTCTGCTACCCATCCTGCTCCCTTGCCGCAGGTGTGTGTGTGTGTGTCTACCCAGTTTCCCTTCTGCCTCATCCTTCCTGCCTCCTCCTCCTCCTCCATCCAGCCCTTCCTCTCTTCCTTCCTCCCTCCTGGTTTCCCCTTCCTCCCCTTCCTCCCCGTCCCTTCCCTCCGGCAGAAACCATCTTCAAGACACCATATGGCACGCGGCCCGACCACATCAACAACACTCTCCCTTCCTCTCCCTTCCCCTTCCTCTCCCTTCCCCTTCTCTCCCTCGCACACGCCACCGCCATGCATAAACGTCTCTACGCATGCAAGGGTGAGGAAGGGAAGGGAGAATGGGTGGGTGTAGGTTGTGATGGAGAGTGTACATGAAGGGAAGGTGCTGGTTTTGTGTGTTAAAGTATGTGTATAGATGAGGGAATTGAGTGTATAGGTGTGGGTGATGGGACGGGAGATGAAGGGTGTGTGTGTGTGTGTGTGTGTGTGTGGGTGGGTGGGTGCTTGTGTTGAGGGTATAATTATTGTGTTTCGTTGTTCTTATCTGTTGCTGTTTTCCCATTTTCTTCCTATTTTCATTGTGTTGTGTGTATGTATATGTATTTAAGTATGTATGTATGTGTGTATGTGTGTTTGTGTTGAGTATATTTTGTTTTCGTTGTTGTTTTTATCTGGTGTTGCTGTTTTTTTTTGTTTTTACTTGTTTGTTTTTTTCACTGTCCATTTTCTCTTTCTACCTTCATCTTCATTCTCATCTTCCCTTTTTCGTCTACTTCACATATTCTCCTTTTTCCCATCTCTTCCTATCACCTCTTTCCTCCATCTCATCTTCATATCTTTCTCCTCTCCCTTACTTCACCACATTTTCGTCTTTATCTTCTCCTTCTCAGACCCAACATCCCAAACCTCACTATCCATCTATCGACTCACTTACTCCTCTCTACTTTCATTATCTACAGCATCTCTTTCTCCTCCTTACGTCTGCATCGTCACCTCCTCCTTGTGGCCGCGATAAGGGCAGCTCAGGTCCTCGGTACGCCTTCCTTCCCTCCATTTGATCCTATGACCCACTTCTCTATACCTAACTATCTACCAACTCCTTCTTATTTCCACTATCTACTGTGTCTTTTTCCCTCCCTCTTACGTCTTCACCAAAACCTTCTTGTGGCCGCGATAAGGTCAGCTCAGGTCCTCCGTGCGCCTTCCTTCCCTCCTTCTGATCCCCTTCAAGACTTCTTCATACCAACCGGCCTCTTGCAGACTTCTTACGTTCTTATGTTCTTATGTTCTTACCATCTACCTATTTTCTTACCTCTTCTTTTCTTTCACTACCTACTGTGTATCTTTCCCTCCCTCTTACGTCTTCACCAACACCACCTCCTGGCGTTCGTGATAAGGGCAGTCACCTCCCCCTACCTTACTCTCACATACCTACTCACTTACTCCTTCCTACTTCCATTATCTACAGCGTCTCGTTCTCCTCCTTACGTCTTCACCGTCACCTCCTCCCTGTGGCCGAGATAAGGGCAGCTCAGGTCCTCGGCGCGGCTGTTTGTGCCCCGCCGACAAGGAGACGCCTCGAGGACTTGCTAAAACACAAAGATACGGCCCCCTTGAGATGAGAGGCCTCGGTGACTTGAGAGATACGCTATCGACGCCGCCAGAGCGCTCAGGTACTCGAGATGGCGTGACCCGGACAGGTGTGTGAAAGGTAGACTACGTAAGATTCTGGGAGAGACGCGACGCCACTCAGCACTCGAGATAACATTTTTTTTTTTTCGATATTTTTTGTTTTTTAGTTTTCGCTGTCTTTTGTCTTCGTTTTTTGTCTTGGTGTGTACGGCGTGTTTGTTTGTTTGTGGGTGAGGTGGTGTGTGTGGGGGGGGGGGGGGGAGTTTGTGTTTGTGGGGGGGGGGGGATAGGTGTGTTTGTACGAGTATTTTCATTTTCATCTTTACCGCGTTATTAAATTTTCTTCCTTCGTTATAAGTTTGCATAACACTTCAAACCTAACCTTTATCATCTCCTTTTTTCCTGATTTCTTTCTTTGTTTATTTATTTCAACCCTTTTCTTCTTGTACTTGCTGCGTTTTTTGTTCTTGTTGCTGTTCTTCTTCTTTCCCATCTTCCGAAGTGGTTTTGCTCTCTATGTCCCTTCTCCCGGTGTCATCTTCCTGTATCTAGAGTAGGAGGAATAGAGTCTGGCAGGGAAGGGAGGCTGGGAGGGCATCGTGGTGGTGGTGGCGGTGGTGGCGTCGATTGGGCAGGACAAAGTGGCCCCAAAAGGAACAACCAAGGCCTCTGTGTGTCTTATCCCTCCGTGGAGTTGACAGTCTGGAGTACGGACATAAATTTTCCTTAAGCAGAACAGTTTTATTCCCTTATCTCCGCCCTGGTGACACACACACACACACACACACACACACACACACACACACACAGCGTCTCACCATTCACGCACAGAACAAGACGAAGACCAGTTAATGTTTACCCAGAAGGAGAAACTTATCTCTAACCTCCTCTGTGGCTTCGTCCCTTCCTCGCCTCCTTCTGCGGCGCCATCCTCGGCCACTTAGCGGACCGAGGCTGAAGTGGAGCGTAGGAAGAGGGCGTTAGGCGAAGGGGCGCGGGCTAATTAGAGCAAGAAGGAAGACGGGGAGTGGCTGCGGAAGAAGGGAGGAAGGCCAGAAGCGGGGAAGACCAAAGGGAACGGAGAGGACCAGGAAGGAAGTCGGCGAAACTGTCTCACGCAGCTTGAAGTTAAGGCGAGCAGGGCCGGACGGTGGCGCCAAGAGGAGGTGAAGAAGGTGGAAGGGAGAGGAGAGAGAATCAAATGCCACGTATGAGAGAAAGACACACTAGAACACTTTATATGAAGATGCAAAAAAGTACTAAGAGGAAAGAAAGAAGATGGAAGGGAGAGGAGAGAGAATCAAATGGTATGTACGGAGAGAAAGACACTTGAACACTTTATATGAAGATGCAAAAAAGTACTAAAAGGAGAAAAAGGTACACTAGACGACTTTATATTGATGCAAAGTATGAGAAGAATGAATAATGACACACAAGTTTCAAGGGAGAACGAGAGTGTATTAAATGTCACATACGGAGAAAAAGACGCATTTGAACGCTCTATATGATGATGCAAAGTACTATAAGGAGAGGTTATGCCACGTATGGAGAGAAAATGCAATAGAAGACTTATTCAGATGCAAAATACATAGAGGAGAGTTTATGCTTAGTTCTGACGGAAGACTTGCTTGAATACCTCACTTTAAGATACAAATAACTATCGAAAATGAATGAGAAGAAAGTAGAAAGACGAGATTACAGAAAAATAGATGTATATGTGTCGTTACAAGGTGAAAATTCGACATAAAAAAAAATAAAGCATGAGATCATAGAAGAAAAAAATGACATTGCGGTGCCGTTACAAAGGGAGAAAAGTGCACGGTCATCACTAGCAAGGAGACGCCGTTAGATTAGATAAGGCTTAAGGGTAAACACCTCTCTGGAAACCCTCTCCCATGCACTCCTTCTAGCGTCTTGTGTGTCTGGCGGCCCCTGTGTGTGTGTGACGTCTGCCCTTCATCTCTTATCGCCGGAGATAGAGATGGGAAGAAAAATGCGTCGAGTGAGAGCTTATTCTTTTTTTTATTTGATATAAGAAACGTCGAGGAGGTAGGACAAAACAGTAAGCCATTGTTTGCTGTATTAAGGAAGCTGCATTAACACAGTGGAAAAAATCCCGTAACGGAACACCACTGAGGGATCGAACCTGGGCCTTTCAAGTAGAAGTCAGGGCATCATGCTGATTACACCACCGATGAGCTAAAAGGTCTTCGGTATGTGTTTATAGGCAGTTGCTTTGACGTATTCCTTTGGCTGTATCCCCTCCTGCCTACGACTTAAGCGCTTTCAAGATGGGAGTATCCAGAAACCCACCTTTCCCTGCGATCCCGCCACGCACTCCCCCCTAACAATCTCACCCCCCTCAAAAGCGGAAGATGCTGCAAGGGGAATTAGAGCAGCATCGTTTGAGGGCCCATTTTCCTCCTCTGCATGAATGACTTACCTGGCCTAATCAAGCCGTGTGTGTGTAGGTGAGCCATCCGCCAGCGTAATTTGCTCCACTGACGCTGCCCGACTTTTCTCTCCAACACAAGACAGCGGCAATCAACCAGCCTCCCATACAGGTGACAGGAGCTCGCCGCCGCCGGCTCCTCACCTGCCGAGGCATCAAAGGACACCCCCAAGGAGACCCCGCGGAATTACAGCCGAAGATGATCCAATTAAGAAGGCCAACTACTAATTAAGAACTCTAACTACCACTAGGCTCGGCGGGGTCGTCAGGGGGCCGGTAATTGATCCTCGCTGCCTATTTGTCAACGGGCAATTAAGACAAACAGCCGTAATGACCTGGACTCGCCATTATCGCCACGAGGAGTCCCATGGTGGAGCCTCGTGAAGGACACACCGCGGAGAGGAGGAAGCCGCGAGCTGAAGAAGGGAAAGGAAAAAGGAGAATCACCTGGACTGTTTCTATCAAGACTATTCAGGGTATTCGACCGCTTAAAAAGGTTCTGGAAATGGGATTAAAGACTATCACACGCGCATACACACACAGATAGACAGACAGATAGATGGATAGATAAATAGAGAGACTTATCGACCAGACATTACAGCTCGATAGGTTTCACGAGGTAATTTACAGATAGATTATATAACACACACACACACACACACACACACACACACACACACACACACACACACACACCGTTTCTCATTACTTTATTGCTTCCTGCTCCTCCACCACCAAAACCGATCTTGCCAAACTTTCCCGGTAACCAAGAGAGAAAGAAAGAAGGAAAGGAAGGCGGCAAGGAAAAAGTATATATTTAGCGTTCTGAGAAACCGGACCACGTTTAGGGATGAGAGAGGGAAAGGCATAAACTAACTTAACGTGAACAGTATATTATTATCTTACGCAAGTGGAGAGAGGGAGAGGGAGAGGAAAAAGAATGAATAGTTGGGAGGAAAGAAGAAAGAATGCAGTTTGTGAAGGCGGACATGAAGTGGACGGTGAAGAAGAGGATACAGAGGAAGGGAAAATAATTAATACATGAGAAAGAAGAATAAGAAGAAGAATAGAAGAGAATGCAGTGAGTGAAGGCGGGACATGGAATAGAAAGAGAAGAGAATACATAGGAAGGAAAAACAATGAATAGATAAGAAAGAAGAAGAAGAAAGAATAGAAAAGAGAAAGCAGCGAGCGAAGGCGGGACACGGAGTAAAAAGAAGAAGAGAAAACAGTGATGGGAAAGGAAGGGAAGGGAAGGAGAGGAAGGCAGAAGGAGGAAGCGGGCGAACAAAAGAAAGAGGAACCAAATGAGACAAAGACTAGTGAAGGAGGAAGAAGGAAGGGGGGCAGGAAGAGCGATGCAAGAGGGAGAGTGGAGAGAAGACTTAACGAGGGGAAGACTTACTGAAGAGGGAAGTCCGGAGAGAGAGAGAGAGAGAGAGAGAGAGAGAGAGAGAGAGAGAGAGAGAGAGAGAGAGAAATAAAGGCAAATAACGATAGACACAATGACGGATAGATAAATAGACAGACATAGTAACAGATAGATAGACAAATTGACTTACTGACTTGAGATGGATAAGGATAAACAAACACACACATAGGTAGATAGATAGAGAGATAGAGAGACAGACACAGTAACATATAGATAGACAAATTGACTTACAGACTTGAGATCGATAAGGATAAATAAACACACATAGATAGATAGATAGAGAGACAGACACAGTAACATATAGATAGACAAATTGACTTACAGACTTGAGATCGATAAGGATAAACAAACACACACATAGATAGATAGATAGATAGAGAGACAGACACAGTAACATATTGAAAAACAAATTTACTTACAGACTTGAGATCGATAAGGATAAACAAACACACACATAGATAGATAGATAGGGAGAGAGACAGACACAGTAACATATAGATAGACAAATTGACATACAGACTTGAGATCGAAAAGAATAAACAAACACACACATAGATAGATAGAGATGGAGAGAAAGATAGACCGCAAACAGACCCAAAGACTCTGCGCCTCTCCCCCCCCTCTCCCCCCTCCCTCCCCCCCCCATCGCCCTCCCAAGAAAGAAAGAAAGCAGAAAGAGTTTTGAAGACGAAGCTGCGCGCGTACGAGAGTCGCCCAATCGAGTCGCCGCCGCCGCCGCCGAGCAAAGAATTCCTGATGAAACAGATAATTGCTTTTAGATTTTGACAATTCCACATCGAAATTGCCCGCGGCCCCGCACGTCAAGTTTTCACCAGGTCTGGGCCGAGTTTTTAAGATGCCCCGAATGTGATTTTCAGCGGCGGTAGCGAGGGTGGAGGCGAAGGGCGAGGTGATGATGGTGGTGGTGGTGGTGGTCTGCGTCGCGCCAAGCCGGGCCGGGGAAGGGAAGGAAAAATAAGGTCACATAAAACTATAGCCTGGCATTGGAGCTTCATAATGTAGTTTCTGAATTGTCGTTTGCGGGGAACTCTTCGGATGGAACGGTTTGGCAGGGCAGATAGAGGGAGATAGGAGGAGATAGAAGCTGTGGAAGGGGTGAATAGTAGAATAGGGAAGAGGAATGGATTGATAGGGAGAGGTTTGTGTGGAAATCATAGCATGGAACAATTAGACAGGGCAGCTAGAAGAGGATAAAAAGATATAGAGCATGTGGAAGGGATGGATGGTAGGCAGTAGAACTGGGAAGGGAATGGAATGGTAAAAAGAGGGTTGTGTTGAACGTTTTGCTTGCTTGGTATAGTTTGATGATGCTGAGTAGGGGACATGGAAGAACAGGGAGAGGGAAAGGAACATTGTAGAACTAGGAAGAAGCAGAGATAAGGAAAGGAGGAATTAAAAGAACTATATAGTGGGGATGAAAGGAAAGAAAAAGAAGCATTATGAACAGGTTAAGAAGCAAAGAAGAAACGTAGATGAGAAAGGGATTAGTTCAAGGAAGAAAGGAAAAGGAAAGATGCATTTAAACGGAGAAATAGCAGAAGAGGATAAAAAGCAGGAGAAAGGGAAATACCAAGTGAAAAAAACAAAGGGAGAAGCAGGAAAAAAAGGAATGGAAAAAAAACAAAGAAAGGAAAGGTGCATTTAAGAGTCGAAGGAGCAGCAGGGTGAGAGGAAGAAGGGCACAGGTGGGGGCAGGTAGAAGGGGTGTCCTCAGGTGCTAATGTTCGGAGGTGTGAGCCGCCAATTAACGCGCCGGGAGGAAATGGTTTGGGCTTCCTGGATATTTTTTATGATTATTACAAGTTTCTGGGTTTGTCTTCACTTCAGTTTCCGTCTTTTTGCCTCAACCTCGGCCATCTGCTGCTATTTTTTATATTTCCATTATTATTATCAGTATCATTATTGTTACTTTTTTTTATATGTCAATTAGTCCGTTCCTCTCTCACGTCTTCATTTTTTTTTTTTTTTTTTTTTTTTTAAGTACCAGAAGTTAGTTTTGTCCTTAGTGCTCAAAGTTTTCAGGTCCAAAGCCAAATTCTCAAGAGTAATTGCAGTGTAAGCCCTCTATCACTGGTTTAATTGTTTTTCCTTAGCTTCTGATATGTCAAAACATTTCTTAAAACTCATTTCGTTAGACATTTCCTTTCTGTAAGTGTGTGTGTGTGTGTGTGTGTGTGTGTGCGTGGCGAGGGATGCGTGTGTGCGTGTTTTCCTCCTGTTCTCTCTCTCTCCCTTTGTTGGTGAGTCGCTCGAGTGTCAGGTATTTTCCTTTATTTCATTATTTTTTGTTTCTCTGTAACATCACGAGAGCCTAGTTCCTCCGTACAACTCAGGGTCAGGCAGAGAGGAGAGGCGGAGACGATGAAGAAGCAGGAATAGGAAGGGAAAAAGAAGCATTATAAATCGCGGGAAAATCAAAGAAGAGTCAGGAGAGAGGAAAAGAAGAGATCAAGGAAAATATAGAAAAGGGAAGAGGGCATTGGGGAACGGGAAAGAAACAGAGGTGCGCGTAGGAAGAAATAGAAAAGGGAAGAGAGCATTGGGGAACGGGAAAGAAACAGAGGTGCGCGTAGGAAGAAATAGAAAAGGGAAGAGAGCATTGGGGAACGGGAAAGAAACAGAGGTGCGGGTAGGAAGAAATAGAAAAGGGAAGAGAGCATTTGGGAACGGGAAAGAAACAGAGGTGGGTTTATGCGTCTCCCTTCTGTTTTCTCTCTATCTCCTTGTCTCTGTCTCTTGAATTCTCTTTAGGAGCAGCGAGTAGCGGGCTTTTATTTATTAGTGCTTCCTTTTTTATGCCATTGAGTTGCTTCCTTTGTTGTAAAAAAAACACAAGAGCCTAGTTTTTCCGTGCGTCTCAGGGTCAGGCAGCACCTCAGGCGGCCTCGTTACCTCCCCTCATCACGGGCGCTTGTCACACCCAGCGCCACGCCTATCGCTGCCACACACTAATTAATACCCATTTAACCACTCGCCATCACACCATGTAATGTTTCAGCGCTCGGCGGAGGATTAGTCCCTGTCAGGAGGCCACGCCCTGCGCCATGTGGCATCCAGGTGTAGGCCTAAAGCACCTGTGAGATAATTACGGATGACTTTTTTCCTTATCATCACCTGAGTTGGTCATTAGAGGAGGAGTGAGTGTCTGAAGAAGCGGAACATGGTGGGGGTGTGATGAGGGAAGGGTAGTGAGATGCTTTTTGGTTGCTGTTTTTTTTACATGTGGCCTATAGCGACAGAAGGCTATTACATTGGAATGGCGCAGGCAATTGTTTATAGTGGCGCCATTATTATTTATTATTCATTTATTTATTTGCAAGTATGTTTATGGTGATGTGAGTGAGTAAGGCATAAGAAGCGAGTTAGAATTAGCGATTTTTTGTCTTGTTTTCTTTGATCCTTTTCCTAACCATCACCTGAGTTGGTTATTAGAGGAGAGGCGAGTGTCTGGAGGAGCAAAGAGTGGCGGGAAGGAGTGAGTTAAGATGCGAGTGGCAGGTCCTTCACGCTTTTCCTTCCCCATCCTACATTTTCCCCAGCCTCTCCTTCTTTCTCATGTCCATCCATCCCTCTTCCTTCCTCTCCCTTCACTCCCTATCCTTCACTATCCCCAGCCTCTCCCTCTCACGCCCTCTCTCTTCCTTGGTCTCCCTTAACTCTTGCTCCGATTCTTCACTCTTCCCACCTCTCCCTTACGGCCCCTTTCTTCCCCAGCCTCTCCCTCCCTCGCATGCCCAGCCAGAGGAAGAACAGCAGCATAACACGCACCGCTAAGCACTCACGAGATTAAAATGTCGGCCACTTCCCTCATCTTGCGCCGCGCCGTCACGTAGTGTAGCGTCGTCACCTGGCGTCACGCACCGTAACAAACCCTCACCTGTCCTTACCTGGCGACAAAGCGCTAGCCCGTATTCTTATTAAACGTATGGGCGCCTCAGTTCGCTAGTTTGAAAAGCCTCTCGTAGGATTTGTTTGGGTTTTCCTGGAGTGTTTTGTGACCCTGTAGAGATAGTTGAACACGACTTCTGCGCCTAGAACGGAAAAGTTACCCATGAAAATCCAGTTACTCTTCTCTGTAGTCTTGGAAAATAGTCGTAAGAGTCAGGGTTTTTTTTTTTTTTTTCGCGTTTTTTTTTTTTTTTTTGTGCTATTTTTTTTCATGGAGTGCTTTGTGATCCTAGTGATAGTTGTACACGACTTCTGTACCTTGAACTGGAAAATCACCCATGAAAGCCCTGTTAATCTACTCTGTGGCCTTGGGAAAGAGTCATAATGTGAGCCTGAGACGTTTAAAAATATGGCCCCTAAGAATATGTCCCAGCATCACCTCCCCTTACACCCTCACCGCCCGCCCCGAACACCCCGTCACCTGCTGCTGTATCAGACCCGCCCACATCACACGTTCGGCGCCATAACGATTCATCTTCCCCTTCCGACGTCTTTTCTCGCCCCCCTTGTGGTCAGTCAGCGTCCCCCGTCACGTAGGAGCAAGTGGTCGCGCCGCCTCACACACACACACACACACACACACACACACACACACACACACACACACACACACACTCCCGCGCCTCACCTGCCGATAAACACCGTCCCTAATGCTTCCTGTCATCGCGTATACTGTCACTTACCTGTCACGTGTGGAGTGTCACCTCGAGGCTCCTGCTCCTCCTCCTGCTTCTGCTGATGACACCTGCTGGATATTTGGTGTTGATTTGGTGGTGGTGGTGCTGGTGGTAGTAGTAGTAGTAGTAGTAGTAGTAGTAGTAGTAGTAGTAGTAGTAATAGTGGTAGTAGTAAAAAGACACAAAATAAGATAAGTTGAAGGAAAAGGAAAAAAATAATAGGGGGTGGATATAAAAGAAGGGAAGAAAGGGATAGGGATTTTAGTAGTGGTGGTGATGGTGGTAGTAGTAGTAGTAGTAGTAGTAGTAGTAGTAGTAGTAGTAGTAGTAGTGGTAATAGTGTCATTGTGTTTCTTATCAGTTATAGTATCATTGTTGTTATTATTAGAATCTTCATTACTTATCTATCATTAGTATTGTTTTTTCATGTTATATCTCATTCTTATTGCCGTTACGATCATCATTATCTTCATAGTATCATTGCTTCGGTTATTATCAGACTCATCTTTGGCCATTCATCATAATTACTGCTGTCATCTTATTCTTCATTGTTTTCCTGTTGTCATTATTATTGTTATTATTTATCATCATTGCAATCTTCACCCCCATCACATCCACCCGTCACGTCATCTCCTCCTCTTCATCTTGCATAGCTCGCCCCACTTACGCCCTGACCACCGCCTCGTTACAGTACTGGGATGATTGTGTACACTTCCTCCGCTTATATGCCCCCTCCAACCTCCCCCCGCCCCGCCCCGCCCCGCCCCGACACCTGGCCGCTTTGGGGTGATTAGGGTTTCTCATTATCCTCCAAAGCGTGATGGCCCGGCGATCGTTCCTTCCTTGCGCTGACCTTCACGTGGGTTATCCGTCTCTTGGGTGGTGACGTGAGGTGGAATGGAGGTGGGGGGGTTTCTGGGTTGCTGTTTGGTTTTTGTTTACTGTTTTGTGTTGTGTGTTTTCTGGTGGGGGGGGGGGGTTGTTGTTGTTTTCTTTGTTTGTTTTGTTTTGTATTTTGTTTCGTGTTTGTTTTCTGTTTTTTTTTTTTTTCTATTTTATTTCGTTTTTTTTCTCTTCTTTTCGTTAATGTTTTTTCTTTCTTCTAGTTTTCCTTTTTGTGTTTTCGTTATTTTGTATTTTTTACTTCCTTATGTTTTTTTTCTCGTTTTCTATCTTGCTTTCGATTTCCTGTTTAATTTTTTGTTTTCTTCTTTTTTTCTTGTTCTTGTTTTCTATCAGAGTTAACAGACTGATTTGTTTTATTTACTTCCTACCCTTTCTTCTTTCTTTTCTCTTAATAATCGTAATCTATTTCATCACCATCACCTCCACCAGTATCTTCACTATCTTAATCTAACAAACCCCATCACCACCATCAACACAACCTCCACCCATTACCCCATCACCACACCACCCACCACCACCATCACTTAGACCATTCCCTCATCTCCGCTAAAACCATCACTTACTCGAGCCTTCCCTTAACCACCGCCTCCTCCGCCCCTTCGCCGGCCATCTTCCCCCACAATCTAGAGCAATAGCATCAGCAGCGGGCGGCCACAGAGGGAGGGAAGCCATCCATCACCAAGGTTGTCACAAGGCAGCCGGACAGCCCGTCTTACCTCCGAATATAACCCACACTCCGTCGGGGCAAGACAGGGCCGCGCCACCACCCGCTATACCGACATAACCCCGTCTTGAGGCTACAGGAAGTGGTCTTTAGCGGTGTGAGGCCTCGAGGGTGTGTTGACAGGGAAGAAAGAGCGAGAGAGAATCAATTAGTACGTAGCAGGTGACGGGGGATGTGTAGGGATGGGACGAGAGACACTGGACCCAGAATAGCGAGGGTTGGCAGGGCCCTGGAGCGCGCTGGCCTTGGTGAGATCGACTAAAGCGCATCACGGGAGGCTGAGACGTGCCGGGAGATGCTGATAGGGCTTGACGCGTGCTTGAGGGACTAATGCAAGCTGGGAAATGGAAACGGGTGCCGAGGAACGCGTGGAGGTGCAGTGAGTAGCTTAAAGGCGAGAAACGGAGACGTGTTTGACGACGCAGAGTCGGTTTAATTGGAATCTGAGACTATTTGAGAGACTTAAGACCTGATGGGAGAGGGTTGAAGACGCTAAGGAGGTTGAGAAGCGTGTTTGAGGGTCTTAAGATGTACTAGGAGAGGGATAAAGACACTGAGGGTAGCTGAGAGATGCAGGAATAGCCTAAAATGAAGTAGCTTATGGGAGGAAGGTGCTTAGAGGAACATAGGAGTGCAAGGAATGACTTAACACGCACTAGAAGAGGGAAAGAGACACTGGGGAGAGTATTGAGGCACAGAAATGGGTTAAAAGGGGCCAGTTAAGAAAGAAAGGTACAAGGAATGGCTTAAGATTAACTAGAAAAGGAAAAGAGAGAGAAAATGAGGAGCGCTTAGAGGTACAGAAATGGATTAAAGGTGTCAGAGGGAGTGCATAGGATGACTTAAATCACCCAGAAAGGCCTTAAGGTGTAGAGAGAGAGCCTAAACAGACCAGCTTCTAAGACTCAAGTGGGTACTGGGTTTACTGTACGTGCTTACTGATACACAAGGGTACAGATAAGACAAATGGAAGTCCTCTACGCATAGTACTTGCTTGTAGAGGTGACTGACGCACTTAATCAGAATGGGCTGCAGTACTTGACCCCTCCTCCTCCTCCTCCTCCTCCTCCCCTTCCTCCCCTTCCATCTCGACCCGCCCTCCCCATCCCCTTCCCTCTCGCCCGCCCTTTCTTCTCCTCCCCATTTATCTTCCCTCCCTCCCACTGCCTCTCCCTCTCCCTATCCCCTTCCCTCTTCCCCTCCCCCTTCCCTCCATTCCCATCGCCATCCCCCTCCCCCTCCAATTCCCCCTCCCAGCGGTTAAGCAACACTACGCAACACTCTGACGTGGGTCCTGATGCTCTCCCAGTGACCTTGAGGGACAACATATTAGTTTGACAAGCAACATTTTAAAGTGTTGAAGCTTAATGGCGAGCTGTCACAACACACATATCACGCGACCCTCCCCCCCCCCTGACCCGACCCACCCCTCCCCTCCCCTCCTGTGTGAATGAATGAACGGTGCACACACTCACTCATTCACACACACACACACACACACACACACACACACACACACACACACACACACACTCACTCACACACACACACACACACACACACACACACACACACAAATATTCTCTCAAACATAACCCTGAAATACATCAAACAAGGACACAAGCAATAATTTAGACGCAAAAGTAAAACAAAGTGATTTAAAGACACTGATTTATAGTTAGCGTCGTGGTTTTGAGGCCCCGTTGAAGAGAGTGAATCAGAATCGTCGAATGTAATCAAAACTCAACAAAGCCTCCAAGACTCAGATATAGAGCGTCGTGGTTTTGACATCCCGTTCAAGAGAGTGAATTAGAACCGCGAAAAACAAAATGCGATCAAAATAAAGAAGATAAACAAAAAGTAGAATAGATAAGACTTAAAACAGACTTAAACCTCGAGTCGTAGGAGATCATATAAGCTTCATTACATCAATACAAAAATCGGGACCCCTTTGAATGAGCTCTCGATATTGACTAAACAAGAAACACGTGAGCAGATGTTCCTCCGAGGTGTGTGTGTGTGTGTGTGTGTGTGTGTGTGTGTGTGTGTGTGTGTGTGTGTGTGTGTGTGTGTGTACCAGGGGGAGGCTGCAGGTGGACGAGATAACCCACCTGCGAGAAGCTGCCCCTCGCTAACCCTGCACAGGTGTTAGCTCGTCCAGGTGTTAGCAAAGACGGCCATTGGGAAGGGTTGAGGGATTAAAAAGGAGAAGAAAGGATGACCAAAGACCAGAAGGGGAGAAGAAGGAGCAGGAGGAGAGGGGGAGGGAGAGAGGAGGAGAGGGAAAGGGAGAGAAGGGGAGAAGAATAATTTTAGTGGAGCGTGATAAAGAGCAGGTGACGGGAAGGGGAGGAGAGGAAGAGTGAAATTGAGAAGGGAGGAGAAGGGAGAGATAAACGAGGTGGAAAGAGAGGAGGAGGAGGAGGAGGAGGAGGAGGATTACCTGGATGCTTCTTAAGACATCAACCCTTCCGGTCCTGCCTCCTCCTCCTCCTCCTCCTCCTCTCATTCTCTTCCTTCCTCTCTCTTCTCTTCTTCGTATGTGGATAGTTATGATGCTGAAACACACACACACACACACACACACACACACACACACACACACACACACACACATACACACACGATTTTTTGTTTATATTCCATCTCATTCATCTTCTTGGACTCATTCTTTCATACCCTTCCTCATCCTCTTTCCCTTTTCTTTTTTTTTTTTCTTCCTCCGTACCCATTCATCTCCTCCTTTACCCTCCCTTACCTCCTCCTCCTCCTCCTCCTCCTCCTCCTCCTCCTCCTCCTCCTCCTCCTCCTCCTCCTCCTCCAACCCTTTCCTTTCCTTTCCTCCATCATCTTTACTCATGCATCCCTTCCTTCCTTTCTCCCTTTTTTTTGTTTCCTTTCCTTTCTGTTTCCTGTTCTCTTTTTTCCTTCTCCTCTCCTCTTTTCCTTTATTCCTTATTTGTCCTGTTTTTCCTTCTCTTTCCTTTCTGTTCATCCTCAATTCTTTCCCTTCCTTTCTTTTCTCCTTTTCTCGTACTTCATTTTCTTTCTCTTTCTGCTTATTTTTCTTCTTTTGTCTTCTCTTCTTTATTCATTATTTGTCTCCTTTCCTCTCTTCCTCTCTGCTCCTCTCCAACCCTTTCTTCTTTCTCTTCTCCTCTTCTTTTCCTGTGCATCCTTTCCTTTCTTTTTTCCGCTTCCTCTCCTCTCTGTTTCCTGTTCCTCCTCTACTTCGTTCTCCTAATGACGTCACCACCTGGAGACGGTAATTACAGGTGTGCGTTCTCGGTGACTCCAGTAGAAATCAAGAACTATTTTTCTCTCCTTTCCTTGCTCTTGCCCTCAGTCAGTCAGTCAGTCAGTCAGTGAATTTGACAGCGGTCCAAACAGCAGAAAGTTACTCAGTTAGTCAACCGGTCAGTCAGTTGATCTATTACTAAGTCATTCAACAGGTCAGTCATTAAGTCAGTGTCAGTGAGTTAGCGTGCCAGTCAGTCAGTCAGCCAGTCAGTCAGTCAGTCAGTCAGTCAGTCATTCAGCCAGCCAGTCAGTCAGTCAGTCAGTCAGTCAGCCAGCCAGCCAGTCAGCCATCCAGTCAGTCAGTCAGTTAGTTAGTTAGTTAGTTAGTTAGTTAGTTCAGTTCTAGGCAGCATCAGATAAGGTAAGGCAGCAGAGAGAGAGAGAGAGAGAGAGAGAGAGAGAGAGAGAGTGGCAGCAAGGGGCAGGAGGGAGGGAAGGAAGGAGCCACGGTGGGGGGGGGGGGGGGGGGAGTCGGGGGTAAGTGAGGGGTAGGAAGCACGGGAGGTGAGTCGCGTCTTGTCCTCGTCACATCCGCTCGTGGAAGGAACGGAAATTAAGGCAAGAAAATGTCCTCACTCATTACCTGGAGACCTTCAGGTGTGTGTGGGGGGGAGGGGAGGAAGAGGAGGAGGAAAGGGAGAAGGAGAAGAAGGTAAAGAAAGAAGAGGAGTAACAATAATAAGGTGATGGTGATGATGATGATGATGATGATGATGATGATGATTAAGTAGGAGGAAGATAAGAATAAGAGAAAAGATTAAGAAGAAGGTAATGATGACGATGATAAAATAAGAGGAAGAAGAGGAGGAAGAAGACGAAGACGAAGAAGAACAAAAAAAAAAGAACAAGAAGATAATGAAGGTGAAGATGAGGAAGAGCAAGAAGAAGAAGAAGACAAAGAAGAGGAAGAAGAAGCAGCAAGAACATCAAGAAGAAGATAATGAAGATGAAGATGCGGTCAAAAGAAAGAAAGAAGAAAGAAGAAGGAGGAGGAGGGAGGGAAGGAAGAAGGATCAGGAGGCGTTTTCCTTATACGGTGAATTTCCTGTCGTAATTGGGTTAAGGAAGGAAGGAAGGCGAAATTATACACCGAGGAAAAAGAACTTCTTGTAGGACCCCGAACTTGCCGAGGACGAAAAAGACCCGGCGTGGAGGAATTCGTGCGTTGAGAGACTGGGGGCTTACGAAGGGCGGGAATTTTTTTCTTTAATTTTTCCTTTTTTATGTGTGCCTTTAAGTTGTTTTCGTTACTGTAAATTAAAAAAAAAAAGCCAGTGTATCGTTTCTTTTGATAATTTTCTTCTATTATCTCTGTTTTCTTTTCTGTTTTGTTATGTGTTTTGTTCTGGACGTTAGTTTTACATATTATTATTATCCTTAGTAGTAGTAGTAGTAGTAATAGTAGTAGTAGTAGTAGTAGTAGTAGTAGTAGTATCTATGTAATGACTAGACTATTACTTCTATACTTTTGTTCGTTTTTCATTTTCTCATACACTTTCTATAACAAATTATGTATACTTGCTTTCTTTTAGCTTCTTAATGATTTGTATTTAGCATATTTTTTATCATTTATATATTATTTTTCATGTTTTTGTTACTTTCCTCTACATATTAATCAACAAACCGAACCTTATCTGCTCCCTTCTTTCCCCTTTTCTTAATCTCTAACCTATTTACCTCTTCTCATCATCACTCTTCCTTCAGCCATCCTTCACACATAGCTCGGTAAAGAGTCAGGCCGCACGTGATCCAGCCAGACTTGTGTGTGTGTGTCATGTGGGCACCAGTACGGGCCATGAGGGTGACGTTTGTTTAGGTAGAGCAAACACTTCCTTCGACCCCTCCCTCATGCTCTCCTCACCTCATTGTCAGTCGTGAAGATTAGTCGAGTAAAGGAAGATATTGATAACGTAGTAACAGTAATAGGAGGAGGAGGAGGAGGTGGCAAAGAGAGGAGAAAGGAAAGGATAGGATAGGATAAGATTTACTGGGAAAGGAAAAGCAGAGAAAGGAAGGACGAAGCAGATAAAGAAAGATATGAAGGAGTAGGAGTAGTATCTGATCTCTTGCCGTAGCTGTAGCAGGATCATAACAGCAGTGGTGGGTGTGGTAGTCATATCAAATGTTTGGCGGACTTGTTTAGCTCAATTTACTTCCCCCACGCACGACCCAAGACCTCAAAATCACCGAGGGAAGGAGGGGAGGTCTGTCCGGCGGGCGAACACGAGTTAGTGAGTGAAGTAAAATATTAAGTTACTCCCTCGCCACAAAAGCCTTCAGGTGACCACAAAGCGACTCAATATCAATAAAGAAACCACGAACGTTCTACCTCCCGCCGGCATTGCGAACCTCGACGTGGATAAAAAGGAACATAAGAAAGAAAACGTGAGTGCATTGTGGGGAGATAGAAAACGCGTTACCGCATGACTTGAACCACCGTGCGTGAGGGAGAGAGAGTGAGGGGGTGGAGGAGGAGGGAGAGGAGCGTGAGAACCAAGGTAAGCAGGCACGGTGAGGGCGGGGCGAGGTGAGGGGCCGGAAGCTTGTGACACCCTAACGCCCACAAGCCTTGCCAACGCAGCCTGAAACTCTCCCTTCCACACTCGCACAACCTCCACTGAATCAGACTCCGGGACCGTATCCAAACCCGCCCTCTACGTCCCCTTCCCTCCGTCACTCTGTCGTTCCCTATACCTTCCATACCTCACATTAACTCTTCCCAAAGGCCGAAAAGGAGATCAATCGGGTCCTCATGAGTGTTTCTTTAGGTTCACGGTACAGAAGAAGGGTCAGACTACCACCAGGGTCATAAAGCTACCCCTGGAAATGCCCCGAACTCCTATGAAAGCCTTGTCAAATATGTGAGCTTAGGTTTACGAAGCTGTTCCCTACTTCCTTCCCCTCCTCCTCCTCCTTCTCCTCGTCCTCCTCCTCCTCCACCTGTCGTGATTGAGGCATTACGCTCCGCCAGTAAACATTTCCTGCATTGTATCAGTCACGTTAAAACAAAGGCTGAGATTACACACCCTCGTGGACGCGTGTACCCTTAGTCACACCCTCACGCCCTCCCTTCCCTCACGCCCCTCCCCAGCCCTCTACCTCCACCCCTTCTCCCCCCTTCCACCCCTTCGTCTGACCTTCCTCAGTGCCGCCGGATGAACAAATCGCGAATCCTGTAAGTGATTTTCCTTTTTTTTGTGTCGTGGCTTTTTCTGGTTTCGTCCGTGAGTGCAAAGTGTTTGTTTACCATTGTGCGGCGGCCGCGTCCTCCGCCCTCCGCCCTCCTTTCTCCCTGCACCGCCACGCTAGTTAATACAGGAGATCACTTCCCTCCCTTTCACATCCTTTCCCTCCTCCCTGAGCAAAAACATCGACGAAGGGAGAGGAGGGAGCGAGGGAGGAGGAGGTCGTGGAAGGAAGGAAGGAAGCGGCAAAAAAAAAAAAGAGCGCTTACTACGAGCTTCCATTCATAAAACTTTGTGAATGGAGGCAGACGCGTGTCCTTGAATCCGGAGCCGCCGCCGCCAGGAAGGAGCTAAGGACCATATTCTTAAGCACTTCTGCACCCAAGCTCACACACTTAACAAAGCTTTCATAGGCGTTCCAGGTATCTCCATGGGTAGTGTATGATCCTGATGGTAGTCTGACCCTTCTTCTATGCCGTCAACCCAAAAGAACACGCATTAGAACCCAACTGACCTCCTTTTCGGCCTTTGGAAGTAGTGTATGTGAGGGGTGGCGTCTGACAACACCAACCTAACAGACTCCGTGACACACCGGCGCCGTCAAGAGACTCGAGGCGTGAAGAACCTTGGCGGTGGGCGGGGCGGACTGCAACTCGAGCGAAAGCTAATGCAGGTGGTGGAGGGCGAGGCGGACGAGGCAGGGGCGGCGGGCGAGTCATCTAGTCATCATCCTCGCCCTTCCGCGCACCTGCCTTGCCGCTTATACCTGCCTCGTTCTGTGGTGCCTGCCTCGCCCAATTGCGCATCGCTTTGTTTTACGATCGCAAACTGCCGCTCTTCGTATTTTTTCCCTCCCGAGACTCATTTCCTGTTCTTTTATTGCCGTGTGGTGTACCCAAGTGACGGATGTGGAATGCGTGGAAAACAACACAACGTAGAAGCCTCCACCGCCGCCCCAATCGCCTCCGCCGCCGCCTTCAGACACAGCGGTGAATCACAGCTGACAGGAAGGAAGGATAGGAGGGAGAGAGGAAGAGGAGGGTGGGCGAGAAGAAGGAATGAAGGCAGGCAAGTTAGCGGAAAGGAGGAAAGGATCAGAAAAGAAGGGACAGGAAAGAAAAGAAGAAAAGAAAGATATGAAGGAAGGGAAGCAGACAGAAAGAGAGAAGGAAGGAAAGGATAGGATAAGACTCGCTGGAAAAGGAAAGGCAAAGGAAGGAAGAGGCAGAGAAGGAAAAAAATAGAAGAAGGGAATCAAGCAGAAAGGCAAAAAGAAGAAAAGGAGGAGAGGACAAAGTAGTGAGAGGAAATAAACAGGAAGGAGGGAAAGATGGAAGGCGGGGAACAAGGAGGGAAGGAAGGAAGGAAGGAAGGAAAGAAGGAGGGAAGGAAGGAAGGGGCATAAGGATTCGGGCGTCTTGCAGAGGCGGAACCGCGGATCGAACACACTCTTGGCGACCCTCGGCGGCACAAAGGGACATTAAGTGCGTAACGAACGGCAACTAATTCCGAGGTTCCTTCAAGGTTAGACTCAAGCATTGTTCTGAAAAGTAAATCGGCTCTCTATTCTCTTTTTACACGCCAGACTGAAGGAACAACGTCTCCCTGCCATTCCTCTCCTTTCCTTTCGTTTCCCTCTCTTTACTCTCCTTCCCCTCTGCTAGTTCCTTTATATAACTAATTATGTGGTTCTTAAAGATTTGGCTGTAGTATTCAAACCTAAATATCAGGAACTCTTTTCTGAACAAACCCTATGAATTTGTTCTGCTCCTTTTCTTACTTATTGCATCTCGGTTTTCGCTTTTTTGAGGAAGGTAAACTTTGCCATTACCGGACCTCACCCTGGCCCGTGTTCTGCGGCAATAGATTCATCTCACCACAGGTTCAAATGGCACCGCAGATTCGCGCAGCTATAATGTATGCCCCGACCTTTACCATATTTTATCTTATATGTTCTGGCCTTATCTATTGATCTATCTATCTATCTATCGCCGTCTTCCGCTGCTTACGTCACCCGCTCACGAAGGCGCCACGTAATGATCCAGAGGCGTAATCAGCAACATCCTTCCTTAGGCGACCTCACCCACTCATTCATAGCCGCCGCCGCCTCCTCCTCTTCCTCCGCCTCCTCCTCCTCCATCCTTCGTCACTCTCTATTGTTCTTTTCCATGTGAGTCACCTTCCTTCCTTCCTTCTTCCGTCTCGCAATGTTTAGAATTCTCAGACCTCGAGTTCATCTTATTGTAT
Source organism: Eriocheir sinensis (assembly GCF_024679095.1). Classification (NCBI taxonomy): domain Eukaryota; kingdom Metazoa; phylum Arthropoda; class Malacostraca; order Decapoda; family Varunidae; genus Eriocheir; species Eriocheir sinensis. The sequence continues at coordinate 18,693,355 of NC_066530.1, forward strand.
TGTTTTGTGTGGTCTTGTTTTTTTGTTTTGGGGGTAATTTTAAAAGCTTTCATCCAACAGGGCTATCTATCTCTCTATCCTCCTATCTCTTTCGTAATCGTCTCTTTCCTCCCATGATTCCTATTCTCCTTGCCCTCTCCTCATCATCTTCCTCCTCTATCCTTTCAACCTTGGCTTTCCTCAATGTTTTCCTTATCCTTTCCTCCTTCCACCTCTCTGTCTCTCTCTTACACGCCTTTCTTATGGCCCCCTTCCTTCCTTACCTCCTCCTCCTCCTCCTCCTCCTCCTTCCTTCGTCCCATCCCAAGGTTCCGCTGCGGTAGTCTTGTGTGGCCACCCATTACCACACGGCACTCCGCCCCTCACCCCCCTTCCCCTCCCTTTCCCTTCCTCCTTTCCTCCCTCCTCCTAAGCCCACTCCTTCCCTTCTTCTTCTCTCCCTTCCTTCCCTCCTTTCCTCCTCCTCAGCCCACGCCTTCCTACCTTCCTTCGTTCTTCCCTTTCCGATGAAGAATATCGTAACCGCTACACCAAAAAAAAAAAAAATAAATAAATAAATAAAAGATGTTGAATTTCTTTGAATATTGCAAAAGATGACGATTTCATTTATACAATCATCATGCATATTAGCCTTTATTTTCACGTTTTTCAATCTTTAAATCTCAGCTAACTATTTTTTTCTTAACATTAGTACTATATGGATCACCGCGTACGAATTGGAGAGCTAGTAGACACTGGGGGGTGGTCAGTACAGGGGGCAGCAGGGGGGGCAGAGGCAGGGGGTCGTCTGAGTGTCCGTGTGGCAGAGTTAAGGCGTCGCTCTATTAGGTCTAAGGTCTGTCTATAGGCTTTTCTGACACCCGTACTAGTTGGCTCCTCGCGTACGAACTGGTCAGCGGTAAGCACAACAGGGGTGGTCAGTGCAGGAGAAGGCAGGGACGGAGCGGCAGAGTTAAGGCGTCCAGCACCAGCGTCGCTCCATTAGGTCTGAGGTCTGTCTAGGTTTCCACACGATTAGCCGAGTCACCAGGGCCTTCCTCGGGCTACACACCTGCCTTTAGGAGCGCCGCGCCGCCCCGGAATGGTCTCGTATATCTTGGGCGTGTCTTTGTATTTGCATGACTGTGGTATAAAGTAAGGACAGAGAGGGTATTTAGAAGACTACAGGTATGGAGTGTAATAGTGTGGGAGGGGAAGAGAGAGAGAGGGGGGGATTTGTGAAGCGAAGGGGGAGATAAACTATAGAAAGATGAGGGAATGTGGTTTGATAGGGCGGCTGAAGGAAGAGGGACGGTAAAGGGAAGAGGTGGGGAGGTAAGTGTGGTAGCCGCGGGGAGGGGAAGGAGGATAGATAAATAATAGAAAGAGGAGATGGGGAGGGGTGAGATTATAGTCGAAAGGGAGAGTGTTGACTGGAGGAAGAGGTAGACAGAGGCGGGGTGGGGTGGAGAGGAAAGCGTGGCCATAGGGAGAGGAAGAAAGAGAGAGTGGGAGGAGTTGGGAATGGTAAGGAGAGGGGAGATAAAATATGGAAAGAAGAAGGAAGATTGGGGAGAATGGTTGCTGAAGGAAGAAAAAGGAGAGGAAGGTTAGGTGAGGGGAGATCAACTAGAAAGAAGGAAAAAGGAGTTTGCGGAGAGTGGTTGCTGAAGGAAGGAAAAAGGAGAGGAACTTGAGGGACGTGTGGCAGTCGCAAGGAGGAAGAGGAGGGCGGGGGGAATAGAGGAAGCATAAGGAAGGAGAGATAAACTATAGAAAGAGGAGATGGGGATGGGTAAAGTGATAGGCGAGGGGAGGAGTGATGGCTGAAGGGAGAGGAACAGCGGGAAAAGATGGAGAGGGAAGCGTGGCAGCCGCGAGGAGGTGGAGGAGGAAGGGAGCCCGGGGGAGGAGGGAGAGGGGCGGCGTCTTGTGGGTGGGTCTGTGGTTCCCGCGGGCTAGGAGGAGGACGCGTGCCTGGCGGGACTTCCCCCAGCCATTAAGAAAGCCGCTAGCAGCACCGTTGTTTGCGGCTGTTGCCCCCGAGCCTGAGGCGGCGGGAAGTGGGTCACTGGGGCTAGGACGCGGCGGGGAGGGGACCGCCTTCACCTTCCTCCCGCGGGGCTGAGGAAGCGACCTTGACCTCTTGGGAATGTGTTGGGCGGGCAGACTTGAGAGGTATCATATCAAAGGAGGGACATATCAAACAGGGACATAGCGGAACGGGGCATTTTGGGGCAGAGCAGAACAGGGCAAAGAAAGCTCATACATAATACTACAAAATAATATTGAATACTTCTTTTGTACTATTGAAAATCTTGAGGTAATCAGTATTATTCTACCGTAAAAGCGATCAGATATCACCCAAGGTCTTTTTCTTGTGTTTATATAGTGAAACGTTGAAAAGACGAGGCCACGGAGAGTCTGTAAACGTGAAATATATAACATAGAAGAAAATCAGACTTACTTTTTTTTTTTTACAACAAAGGAGACAGCTCAAGGGCACAAAAAAAGGAAACAATAATAAAAAAAAGCCCGCTACTCGCTGCTCCTAAAAAAAAATTGACATTGTTCACCGTATTATCAATGTCTGTAAGTTCTTTTTCTCACGTTTCCTGGCGGCACACGGGAAGAACTTGAGCCGTGTAAACCGTGTACAGCCGAATTCTCGCATCTTGGCCCCTCACGCCGGAGTAAGGAAGGGTAGTCCATCAGTGTTGCTTGTGTGTGATGCAATCAAGCGTAACTCAGTCCAGAATAACCAGGTTAACAGTTCACATGGGCCAGAATCAGAGGGACCACCTCGCCTCCCCTAACCTGGTTACCCGCGCTTCCTTCAGGGGCTGTGGCTGCGGCGGGCCCCGGGGTTACTCTGGTATTTGGAAAGGAAAATATACGCCGTCTGCTTCCTCCTTTGAAAAAATGTTACACTTCGTTCTTCAGAAAATACACGTTACTCTCTCCCACGAAAAATGTTTACCACCCCCTTGCCCCTTGAAATAACTGTTTCTCTTCCTTCTTCAAAAATTATTCCACCTGGTCTTACATAAATTATTTCTCAGAGGCTTTAGAAATAGACTCCACCTCATTGCTCCTTACGAAATAACTGTCCCACTTCGTTACTTGGTCTTACATAAATTATTTCTCAGAGGCTTTAAAAATAGATTCCACCTCCTTGCTCCTTACGAAATAACTGTCTCACTTCGTTCTTCCGATAAATTCACTTCACTTGCTCTTCTACAAAACCTATTCTTCACCCACCTCAGAAATAGACTCCACTTTCTTACTCTTGAAAAAATACTCCACTTCTTTCTTAAAATAAATACACACTTCTTCCTTCTACAACGTTATTTTCCATTCACTTTAGAACTATACTCCACCTTCCTTCTGTGTGTGTGTGTGCGTGTATGTGTTGTTACGTGAGGCGTGGGCGTGTTGAGGCAGCTGCGTGTGGCCGGAGCGAGGAGAGGAGGGCGGGGCGTGGCGTGTGTCAGCGGGCGTGTGTCAGGGCGCGGGGCAAGATCCATCAACAAGGTCGTTAGGGCGATAATTACAGGTGTGGTGATTAAGCTGTTAGCGCGCGGAGGACAGGTGGTGGACTGGAGTCTTCCCTGTCTTGTCCTGCTCCGAGAAATCTTAAGACATCTGTTGATTTACCTTCTGTGTGCTTGTGTTGTGTTTGATATGTGTTTTGGTGTGTTATGTTGCTTGCCGTTCTTACTGTCTCTCTTCCTCTGTCATTTCTTCTTCACCTTCTACTACGAGGTCATGTTCTTCCTTTTCTTCTTCTTCGTCCAGTTCTTTTCCTTCCTCTGCCTCCTGTCCTTGCCTCCATCATTCCTTCTTTTATTCCTCTGCGAACTCATCTCTTTCTTCTTCTCCTTCTTCTTCGTCCAGTTCTTTGTCTTCATTATCTTCTCTCCTTCCTCTGCATTCTGTCCTTCTTGCCTCCATTCCTCCATCATTCCTTCTTCACATTCCACTGCGAACTCATGTCATTCTTCTCCTTCTTCTTCGTCCAGTACTTCGTCTTCATTATCTTCTCTCCTTCCTCTGCATTCTGTCCTTTTGCCTCCATTCCATAATTCCTTCTTCAACATCCACTACTAACATGTCATTCTTCTTCCTTGCATAGTACTTCGTCTTCATTATACCTTCCTTTCCTCTCTGCCTCCCGTCCTTTCTTCCTTCCTTCCACTACAAGCTTACATCATTATTCTTCTTCTTCCTCATGCTGCACTTCCTCTTCATCACCTCTCCTGCCTCCTGTTCTTCCTCCCTTCTTCCATCCATCATTCCTCCGTCGCTACCCTCAACACAAAGTCACCCTCCGTATCGAATAGGAGATACACGCAAACTATCATTCTCCTCACTCATTCTTCTGCTTATCTCTTCAACATCTATCATTCTATCTTCCTTATCCTTTTTATACATATCTCCTCAACAATCCTCTCTCTTCCTACTGTTCGAGATACACCCATTTTAATTTCGGAGATACGCCATTATTACTTTTTTTTTTTGGCTTTTCACGGCTGGGGGATCACGAATAGAGAACCACCCTGTAATAGTCACCTGCCCGGCCTGTCACCTCGTAATTAGTGGCTGCTCCGGGAACACATGGCGGCCCCCTTACCTTGGGGGAGACGCGGACTGGGGGAAGTATACAGGGATGGCGTTTGGGGTTGGATCCTTTGACGTGTACTCTGGATCCTCTCTGTCTTACGCCTCTTGGGGTTCGAACGCTTATCTGGGTCACTCGTTTATCCATTTGACCGTTTTTTTTTACACGCTTCCCCTTTTCTCTCTCTTCAATAAGATAATCGGAACTTGACTAATGAGCGAGAAGGCAATAGATTAACGAGGTCAGGTAGAGAGTAAGGTTCCGTGTGGTCTAGTGAAATGGTCTGGACAATATTTAGCGTCTGAATACTAGAAAGATTAAATGACATGGTGACGTAGTGAAAGAGTCTCAAGGTCTGTCTTTATAAATGTTTGAGAGATAATGAATGACTATGAGGGAAGTGGTATGAGGGTCTGTCTCACCATTTAAAGAGAGACTAAAGAAACTATTAGATTACTTAAGGGATTGCAGGTGTTATGGGGAATTGGACAGGTAACAGATAATCAGATGAACAGGTATATAGAGGTAAAAGAAGAATTATAGTCGAGAAACAGGAAGGTATTTGTGAGTTATGTATTATCCGGTAGGAACAGATAGGACAGTCTGCTTAAGTTAGGGATGGTAGGACAGGTAACACACACAGATCAATAGGTAAACAAAGATAAGGAAAGAGAAAGCGAGAAAGCATATATGAGACTTATATTATCTGTTATGGACAAAGTGGATGATGGCTGCTTCAAGGGGGTGGCTGCACAGGTGAAGTGATCGACAGATGGACAGAAAGACAGACAAAGACGGTAAGATAGAGGAGACAGACAGGAAGCAGACAGAGGTAAAAGACGTACAGGTGAAGAGATAGACAGATCGACAGAAAGACGAACAAAGAAAGTGAAGTTGAAGAGACAAACAGAAGTAGTAGACAGGTAACAGACGTCCAGGTGAAGAGATAGACAGATAGACAGAAAGAAAGACAGACGGTGAGGTGCAAGAGACAAACAGAAGTAGCAGATACAGGTAACAGACGTACAGGTGAACAGGTAGACAGACAGACAAACAAAGAGGGTGAGGTGGATCAGACAGAGACAGAGGGAGAGAAAAAATGGGAAGGAAAACGTGAGGGGAAGTGAATCGTCTTTATCATGGCTTCGCTGAGGGGATCAGAGGCATATTCAGGCTTCATTGGGTGCTGACTCTCTCTCTCTCTCTCTCTCTCTCTCTCTCTCTCTCTCTCTCTCTCTCTCTCTCTCTCTCTCGTTCTCTATCTATCTACGTGTCTATCTCTATCTTTTGTCTATCTTGATTTATATATTTCTATCTATCTATCTATAATTTGTATGTATGTAAAATTGTGTGTTTGTCTATCTAACTCCTTATCCTTTTCTCTATTACTCATTTATTTTTATTATTTTCATCGCAAGGGTCACATTCAAGTCATTTCCAAGGCAAGGTTCCCGAATCACTAAGTCGTTAACAAGAGGCTTTTCGAACGCAATTTTCCACCTCAACGTTCTATGGAATTCATGAACTCTTTTTCTCTCCCTCTTTTACGCAACATTTGGTTTTGTTATTCAGCGTAAGTCAGACTCCGCAAGGTCCATGCGCCTTCGTATATATATAATTTTTGCTCATTATTTACAAGCGTCACTGGAGAGGGCAAATTCGTACCCCGGAGCTGTTAAAGAAAGGAGCCTGGTAGAAATTTAGTCAAGGTTCATTTGGATCAGTTAACATATTACACACTTGAGGTCTTGGTGCTTATCGACGCTATATAACCATTGTAACTCAACCAATATTCACTCAGTATTTACGAGCATCACCGGAGAGGACAAGTGTGTGCCTCGGAGCTGCTAAAGAAAAGTGTTCGGTGGTAAGAAATTTAGTGAAGGTTTATTTGGGTCTCTTAAAGTATTACACTCGAGATCTTGCCGACTATTAGAGCCATATATGTATAGTCTGGCAGGTGTTAGCTAGATGAACCCTCACCTCGCACGAAACATGAGTCAATCGTCAGAATTTGATCCCACAACGCACGCTTCGCCCGGCCACAGCGGACAACAGAAGAAACTGAATCCAAGAAATAATGTGTGAAAGGACAGTGCAATAAAAGAATAAAAGAACGTAAGCATAGAAGCGTAAAGAACCAGGAAAAGCAAAGAACGGTTAATAAAATAGGTAAAAATAAGAAAACATCCAGAGAAGTGTAGAAAAAAAACAGGGAAAGCAAAGGAAAGGCAATACAGAAGACAAAGAAAGAGTAAACAAGACTGAAATAAAGTAAGAAAAATCACGAGCATAAAAAGTGTATTTAAAAACATGTACAGCAAAGATAAGACGATAAAAAAGGGCAAAGAAGAAGAAGCAACACAACATAACACAAGAACAACATAGAGTGAGCCGTTGCAAAGACTCAATCAACACCCAATAACACCTTCCCTAGACTGGACCCGAACCCAAGCGACCGCGCACCTTTGACCATCACCACAACCGTCTCCAGAGTCATTAACCGGACAGGTGGGGAAGGTCGGGCCGCGGCGATAGATTCTTGAGGTTAAAAGTAATATGAGCTCGCCCAGACACCTGCGTACCCGATGTCGAAGCCGGTTTTTCAAGACGGTGAGTCAGCTGGGCAGCGAAGGAGGACATGGAGTGAGATTGGATGTGTTCGTGGCGTGAGGAAGGAAGGAGTTGGAAGTTAATAAGGTGGGTAGGAAGTAGAATTGGGTTGTAGGATATTATATGTACTCACTTACTTACTTCATGTTTTTGGAATTTCTCTCTCTCTCTCTCTCTCTCTCTCTCTCTCTCTCTCTCTCTCTCTCTCTCTCTCTCTCTCTCTCTCTCTCTCTCTCTCTCTCTCTCTCTCACACACACACACACACACACACACACACACACACACAAACTCGAGTACAGCAAAGGAGTGGAAGTTTAGGTAAAAAGGTGGATGGGAAGTGGAAATGGGGTTTATATAATTTCTGTACTCAATAATTTCAATAGCCTCTGTACTATCTTCATCTTTCTCTCCCTCCCACTCTCTCACACACACGAGCATTGCAAGAAAGGAGTTGAAAGTTAAGATGTAAAGCGTAAAATAGAATCTGAGTGCATATTGTTTCCGTACTCGCTAACTCCAATGGCTTCTGTACGTGTCCTTCTTCCTCTCTCCTCACACGCGAGCACAGTAAGAGAGGAGTTGGAAATAGTAGGTGAATAGGAAAGTGAAATCGGGGTTTATATTATTACTTGACTCACTAACTCCATTGGCTTTTGTTCGTCTGTCTTTCTTCCTCTCTCTCCTTACACACGAGCACTGTAACTCACCTAAACACCCCCCAATAAGCAGCGTCTTGGGCCCCCGCAGATCAAGGCGGCGTGACGGGAAGTGTGTCTCTGCGGCAAAAGTGTAATCTTGGCCGAACACGCAACTTCCAAACGGGTGGGTGTCCGGGCGATGACCATGAGCTCGGAGGATAATAACACGTGTCGTATGAGCAACACATGTCCGGGCAATGACGCGGAACGAGGCACAGAGGAAATAGAGTAGAAGAAACGATGACGGGGAGACAGGCACGCGAGGAGGACAGTTGAAGGAATAGGAATAAGAACGTTCTGAGGCGACTTTTCTTAGGTTTAGGTTAAGATAGACCGCAGTAGAAGTTTTCCCTCGCATACGAAAGAACACAAGACTCAGAGCGAAGCATAGAACAAATACAGTAAAATAAACCACTGTAGGTCCATTCTGAGTGTCTGTCTCTTAGGGTTTACGAAAAAACAAACCCTTGTAGAAGCTCCCCCTCTTACCTGAGAATATGATTGTAGATAGTGATTCCACCTGGCGGCATCCTCGTTTGGTTTTTCGTATATATGTTACAAAAAGTTGCTTACTGATCCATTTTCTTTACTTCACAGCTATATCGCACTAGTCACCATCACATATAAGGTAATAATACTAAAGAGAATAACGGCATAAGACCAGGGGGAGAAATACTCACAAAACAGACGGAGTAATACGCACAGAACAGGGAATAAGCGGAAGGATGCAAGAAAACTGATCAAAGGGAGGAGGAGGAAAAGCGAAAAAAAGAATCCAGGATATAAACGCAAACTTGACAACCGGAGAGAATATGAAAACGAGAATTGCTGACAGGGAGACAAAGGGAAAATATGAGAAAGCCTTAAACAGAATAGAAGGAGAAGAGAAAATACAGAAAATCGGAGGAGGGAAGGGAAGAGACTGCGATGGAAAGAGGGAGAGAAAGGAAGAGAGAGCAGATGAGCAGGATGGCTAAGCAGGAAGAGAGGGGGAGGGAAGCAGGAAGAAACAGGAGGAGGGGGAGGGGCAGGAGTAGGAAAGACTGGAGGATGTGATGGGACGTATTGAGTGTAAATTATGACAGTGGTAGCGGTGATGGCGGCGGTGGTGGCGGCGACGGGGGTATGGCACAGGTATCGGACAGGTAAGAGGGGGGCTAGAGGGACACCATCACCCCCTCTCACCCCCTCCCTCACCCCTTCCCCTTCGCGTGCAAGACGGTGAATGACTCTGAATAAGCATGGAGGGGTTGTGGGTAACGTATAGATTTTCTGATTCACTTCTTTTCACATTATTAAGTCCCGCCAACCATTATAATTACTTAATAGGTATCGGCGGCTATTACTTTTTCCCCTACGCCTCTTTCACGGCTCAATAGGCTCTTCACAACACTGATAAGAAATATGAAAGGGAAATTCAGGTGAGCGGGGAGGAAGGGGAGGAGGAGGGGGGATTTGTACAAGTGTGAGTTTCTTATATAAGTTAAATGAGAAAAAAAGATCCAGGTGTTTCTTTAATATTTTTTCTTTTTTTCTTTTTTTTTGGTCTGCCTTTAAAGTGCTTTTTTTTTAAGGGGATGAGATATATTTTTTTATTATTATTAGATTTGCATATTTCTCTCTCTCTCTCTCTCTCTCTCTCTCTCTCTCTCTCTCTCTCTCTCTCTCTCTCTCTCTCTCTCTCTCTCTCTCTCTCTCTCTCTCTCTCTCTCTCTCTCTCTCTCTCTCTCTCTCTGTCACGTTTCCTATGATAGCGTGTCGTGTTGTCTCCCTACCGTGTCTCCCTCCTCCTCCTCCTCCTCCTCCTCCTCCCTTCCCACCCGCCTTCCTTCCTTTCCCACGGCTTCTTGATACCCCTTCCTCTTCCTCCTCCTCCTCCTCCTCCTTTTTATTCTCTCCTCCACTGTGTCTTAGATTAATTCATTCTCTCTCTCTCTCTCTCTCTCTCTCTCTCTCTCTCTCTCTCTCTCTCTCTCTCTCTCTCTCTCTCTCTCTCTCGCTCTCGCTCTCATTATTATTCTCTTTGATTCGTATCGTTCAAGTTATTTCCTTTCCTCGTTCTCTCATTGTATTTATTATTATAGTGTTTTATTTTTAATTTTCTAACCTCCTCCTTCTCCTCCTCCTCCTCCTCCTCCTCCTCCTCCTCCTCGTCTTTGTGAGTCTCGCCGTTTCCCAACTGTCCACTCACGATCTTTTGTTTCTTTTCTTTCCTCCAGTTTTCTAATTTCCTTCCTCCATTCTTAGTTCTTTCCTTCTTCCTTCCTGTCGCTAATGTGCTGCTTGTTATTGCTTTCTTGTATACGTCCCCTGTTCTTCCTCCTCCTCCTCCTCCTCCTCCTCCTCCTCCTCCTTCACCTCTCTCTCCCTCCTGCTCTTTTTTCGTTTCTTCTCTTATTCCTCTTTCTAGTTATCATATTTTCATTTTTGCTTCCCCGTTATCATTGTTATTATTGTTATCATATCCTCCATCTTCTCTTCCTTCTCCTTTTTTTGTGCATTCTTCTTTGTAGTCTTCTAACTCTCCTCTCTCTCTTGTTATCCTCTTAATACATGCTTCCTTTCCTAATGTTTAAGTTAATGTTTTCTTGATTTAGTTATTCTCTTTGTTGTTTTATCTTTGAAGACTTTCTTTTATAACGTTCAAGTATATTTTTGTCTTTTAATTGTTTTTCTTTTCTTTACCGTTCTTTCTTTGATTTCTTTATTATATTATTTTATTTCTCTTCCCTTTGTCGTTCTCTTCCCTCTTTGTCTTGTTTGTTATTTTTTTTTATAATCCTTGCAAGCCTTTCTTTTATAACGTTCAAGTATATTTTCGTCTTTTAATTGTTCTTCATTTTATCGTTCTTTTACTGATCTCTGTAATACGTATTTTAGTTTATTTCTCTCCCTTCTCTCATTCTCTTCTTTATCGTTAAGGTGCATATCTCTACATCATTTCTCTCCCTTCCAACTATCATGCTTATCTTCATCCTCCTTCAACACTTTCTACACTAACACCCTTCCCTTTCCCTCTTTTCCTTTCCTTAGCTTTCCCCTCCCTTTCTTCCCCTTTCTCTAGCTTCTTTCATCATTTCTCTCCCAACTGTAATTCTCTTCTTCATCCTCCTTCAACACTTCCTACATTAGCACCCTTCCTTTTCCCTCCTTTCCCTTCCTTAACTTTCCCTTCCTTTTCTTCCCCTTTCTCTAGTTCTCTTCATCATTTCTCTTCCTTTCAACTGTGATTCTCTTCTTCATCCTTCTTGTGTATCTCTCTGCATTTATTTCCTTTCAACTGCTATGCTTTTCTTTATCATTCAAGTATATATCTTCATTATTTCTCTCCCTTCCAAATATCATATTCATACTCCTCCTTTTTTGTATATTTCTCTTCATTATTTCTCTTCCGTCCACCTGTTAATGTCTTTTCCTCTTCTCTTATCTTCGTTTCTGGTACAACTCTTCAAAATTTAAACACATTGTCATTATCGTACTCATCTCTATCCTTCTTTTTATCTTTCTTCATCTTCTCTCTCTCTTCCAACTGGTCGAGAAAGCTTCAAAGTTCTTCTCAGTGTTAAAATTACTCACCACAAACTCATCTTCGCTTTCTTTCTGCCTTTCCTCTCTCATTCTCTTATATCTATCCTCAACGTCTATCATATGCTTCCTTATCTTTCTTATTTATCTCTTTTCAGTCACTTCTCTCCCTTCCATGTGGTCGAGAAACGCTCAAAGTTTTTCCTCGATGTTAGAAGTTCTCCCCACAAACTCATCCTGCCTTTCCTTTATCTCTCTTCAACATCTATCATATTCTTCCTTATCTTTCTTATTGATCTCTTTTCAAACACTTCTTTCCCTTCCAACTGGTCAAGAAACCCTCAAAGTTTTCCTCGGTATTAAGATTACTCACCACAAACTGATCCTGCCTTTTCTCTATCTCTTCAACATCTAACATTTTCTTCCTTATCTTTCTTATTAATCTCTTTTCAAACACTTCCCTCCCTTCCAACTGGTCGAGAAACGCTCAAAGTTTTCCTCAATGTTATAAGTTCTCCCCACAAACTCATCATGCCTTTTCTGTATCTCTCCTCAACATCTAACATTTTCTTTCATATCTTTCTCATTCATCTCTTTTCAATCACTTCTCTCCCTTCCAACTGGTCAAGAAAGGCTCAAACTTTTCCTCCCTGCTCGTAGTTCTCACCGCAAACTCCTCTTTCCGTTCTTTCCACCCGCACCTCGCTTTGTCTTGCCTCTCACTCTCTCGCCCTCCCGGATGCTGCTTGTAAGGTGCTGGCCGGCAAGTGGCGGCGTCCGTCCGTCACCCCAGCACCTGTCCCTCGCCGCGTCCCCTCACCTGGTCACCTGCTCCTACGCTCTTACCTGTCCTTCCCTGCTCCCGGAGAGGCGAAGGAGAGTTGGTGTGTGTGTGTGTGTGTGTGTGTGTTTGGGTGTTTGTTAGTATGTATGTTGGTCTGTCTGGCTGTCTCTCTGTCTATCTATCAATCTCTTTCATATACCAAAATCTTGCTGTTATAGATTTTTTTTTTCATGGTATTCTTTTTTATATTTTAAGGTCATATCGTTCTAGCTATCGTTATTATTCATATTATTATTATTTGCATTACTACTACTACTACTACTACTACTACTACTACTACTACTACTACTATCCCATCCCCTTTCATCTCCCTTCTCTCATATCCACTCCCGACCATTTCTTTCCCTTCCCTTCCTCCTCCTCTTCCACCTTCCCCCTGCAACAGTCCACACTCTTATCAGCTTATTAATTTTTCACGCCGGTTCCTGCCCCTCCGCATTACACCCTCCCCGCATCTGTTTTCACCTCCCTCACACCTTGTTCCTATCACCCTGGACCCTAATTTTAAACCCCCCCATCACTGCCCCTTCCCATTTTCCTTTACAGCTTTATTTTACTCTTTTTCTCTTCTTCGCCATCCGCATCCTTGCCCTGTTCAGCTTGTTCTCCCTTTTCCTACCTAAGCCCTGTTTCCCTGATTCTCCCTTTCTCTCATTCTTGTCTATAATTTCCTCTCCCATTCTCTTTGGTTATCTTTACGAGTCCCTCCCTACATTATCTCTTCATTTCTTCCTTCTTCCCACTTTCTTTCTTTCCGATCTCTTCCTTTCCTTTCCTTCCCTCTCGTTCTTATCTTCTTCCTCTTCTTTCCTTTGCCTTTCCTCCTTTCTTCCTGTCAGTTTCCTTCCCTTCATCTTCTTTCTCTCTTATCTTTCTCTCCTTTCTTCTTCTACCTACACAAGCACCCTTCCCTTTCCCTCCTTTCCCTCCCTTAACTTTCCTTCACCTCCCTCTTACCCACACACAAAAACGCCTATCAATATTTCCCTCCCTTCCTTCCCTTCACCTTCCTCCCTTCCTCCTGCTTACCCACATCCACCCTCACCGTACCCACATTTCCCTCCCTCCCTTCTCTCCCTTTCCTCCCTTTCCTCCAGGAGCGTGTGACGTTACCTCCCCTTCATGACTTCATGTTTTAGACTTCCGGTATTGATTTTACAATTTGTCTCTTCCGGAGGCTGGCGGCGGCCGGATGCTGGTGCGCTATGGTCCCTTGCCATTGCTGAAATTGCACGGACGGGCGTCATTACCCTGGGCTCCGCGGACACTGGGGGCGTGAAAGAAGGACTCGGTCGGGTGGAGGAGGTGGATTGGTTCTGACGGGAGGAGAAGGTGGTTTGGATATGTATGGGGAAAGATTGCAGTGGTGATGGACTGGTGGATTTGCAGGGACGGGCGTCATTACCCTGAGCATCGTGGACACTGTGGGCGTAAAAGAAGGACTCGGTCGGGTGGGGGAGGTGGATTGGTTCTGACGGGAGGAGGAGGTGGTTTGGATATGTATGGGGAAAAAGATTGCAGTGGTGATGGATTGGTGAAACTGCAGAGACCGGAATCATTACCCTGAGCTTCGTGGACACTGTTAGCGTTAAAGAAGTACTCGCTTGGTGTGTTTTGATGGGAGAAAGAAAGAAGAGGTTGGTTGAGGTGTATGGTAAAAGGTCTGTGATGGAAGCAGAAGCGATGGTTGTGGTATTAAGTTCTGGTGTTGATGTATAGTCCCTGAGCTTCGTGGAGACATTGGAGACGCGAAAGGATACAGTTGGTGGGTTGTGATAGGAGGAAGAGGAGGAGGAGGAAGGAAGAGGAGGTGGGTTGGGGTGTGTGATGAAGGGTGTGATGGTGGTGGTGAGGTGGGTGGTGATGTATAGTTCGTAAATTTATATGGGTGACAGCCTAGGAGCGTGGGAAGTGTATGAGAGAGAGAGAGAGAGAGAGAGAGAGAGAGAGAGAGAGAGAGAGAGAGAGAGAGAGAGAGTAGAAAAAAATCGAAAACAGAACAAATAACAAAGAACAGGATCAAGAAATAGAAAAGATAAACAGAAACAGGAGGAAGAAAAGAAAGAGGAAGAAGAACTGGAGAAGAAGAAGAAAGCAAGGATAGACTGACGCGTGGCAAGAGGAGGAGGAGGAGGAGGAGAGGAAGACGCCTGAGATACTGGACGCGTGGCGGAAGAGGAGGAGGAGGAGGAGGAGAAGAGACGAGGAGGTGTAGGACGCGTGGCAGGACCGGAGGAGCGTGCGTATCCTGCGTCCCACCAGCGCAGGATCGTCTGAGAACTGGCGGAGCAGCGCGTAGGATTCTGGACTCCTTAACTGCATAGGATCTTAGGATAACTTAGTCCCCCATCGCTGTTTGAGGCTCCTCGGACGTGACTCTCGTTTTCTTTGACTAGACTAATGAAATGAATGACAAAAAGAAGAAGATGAGAAGAATTAAAGAAGTGAAGAATAAGAAAGGAAAAGAAAGAATGGAATAGGAAAAGAATAAGAAAAGGAAGGATAAGAATGGAAGAAGAAGAGAAGGAAATAAGAATCGAAGAAGAAGGGAAAGAAGAAGGGAAGGAGAGAAAGAATGAATCAAATAGGAAGGAAATAAAAAGGGAAAGAATATATAGATGAAGGATAGATATAGACATGATTAAAAGAAAAGAAAAACGAAATTCTCTCTCTCTCTCTCTCTCTCTCTCTCTCTCTCTCTCTCTCTCTCTCTCTCTCTCTCTCTCTCTCTCTCTCTCTCTCTCTCTCTCTCTCTCTCTCTCTCTCTCTCTCTCTCCTCACTCTTTCCATTCCCTACGCGAACAGTGAAACAAATGGGTCGATTATTTATGTGTCACGCCTCGGCCATGGATCCTTCCGTTCATGACTCCGCCGCTGCAGCCACGCCCAGGCCGATCAGGCGAGGCAGAACCCTTGAATGAAGCTCGATCAAGTGAGGGATGGAGTCAGGTGGCGAGAGAGGAAGGGAGGGAGAGTGGGGTATGGTGGTTGACAGGTGGGCGGTAGCGGTGTGTATATGTGGCAGGTGTGTGGATAAGTGGATGGGTAGGAAGGAGGAAGGCTGTGGATGCTGGGTATGAGAAAAGAGGTAAGATTATGGGAGGACCTATTTTTTGGCAGGTGGGCGGTAGCGGTGTGCATAAGTGACAGGTGTGTGGATAGGTAGATAGGTGATAGGGAGGCTGTGGATGCTGGGTATAAGGAGAGTGTCTTAAGATGAGCAAGAATGATGATGGGAGGACCTATTATTGGCAGGTTAGGCAGGAATAGAAGTAAGGTTAGGCAAGGTTTGGATAATAGGTATACGAAGAAATAATCTGTTCTAGCTAAATAAATTTCCATATAAACTTTAATATATGTGAATAAGCCAGTCTCTATTCCTCTTAATGTCCTCTTTCCTATGGCTCCTTCAATACACCTCTAAATCTAAACTTAATAATCTCTATCATGCTTCACTTACTTGGGTAGGATATGACATGGATCTTGATTTTGTTTCGTATGTCCTGTTTCCTCCCCAACGTAAAAATATTCAGTCAGTATTAAGGGCTGAAAAATAGGGCTACGTGACAACAGAAGGCTGAGCGCGGGACCAATATGTCACAAGTCTAACAAGAGAAATATGAACGTGACATGCGAGGCGGGGAAAGCGTAGCGCGAAGAGGAGAAGCTGTACAATGTAGGGGAGACATGAGCCGTAGAGAAGGGGCGTTGGCTGAGTCTGGGAGGTGACGGGGCGATGCGATGATTAGACAGACAGACAGACAGACAGACAGACAGACAGAGAGACAGATACGCACCTCCTCTAGACTATGTTTGGGCAGTATAACAATCAGACAGACGGATAGACAGATAGACAGACACGCACCTCCTACCTTGCCTCACCTCACCAAACCCTCCTCTAGATTATGTTGGTCAGTATAACAATCAGACAGACGGATAGACAGACAGACAGATAGACGAACACGCACCTTCTACCTTGCCTAACCCCACAAAACCAACCTCAACACTATATTAGGTCAGTGTAATCCCCAGACAGATAGACAGACGAGCCTCCCGTCTAGCAGAGGTGGCGAGGTGTCGGAAAGAAAAAAGGAAGAAAGGAAGAAAAGAAAGGCAGGAAGGAAGGAAGGAGAATTTGAGGCTTTTGGGGATGAATGTAGCAGAGGTGGCGAGGTGTCGGAAAGAAGAAAGAAAGGAAGGAAGAAAAGCAAAACAGGAAGGAAGGAAGGAAGGAAAGTATGAAGCGTGTGAGGGTGGATGTAGTAGCAGCGGTAGTGGTGGCAAGGCGTCGGCAGGAAGGAAGGAAGTAGACTATATCCACTTATGCAAAAACTAACTCCTCCTATTTTGCGCTAACCCGGAGCGGAGTCAAAGAACTGAAGATTGGCGGAAAGTGTATCGGGTTAGGAGACGGAAACAGAGAGCAGTGAATGAAGGGCGTGTGCTGGAGCTGCTGATGAGTGCCGGAAGGAAGGACGGAAGGAACAAGAAAGGGAGGGAGAGATAAAGAGAGAGGGAGAGGGAGAGAAGGAGAGAGACCTGGGTACCGGATATCATCATTCTGACGGAAGTTGCAAAGTACTCAACCTCACCCAGTGCTATTTCTCTCCCTCCCTCCCTCTTTCCCTCCTCCTCTCTCTCTCTCTCTTTCTCTCTTTCTCCATCATCGTCATTATCGTCATCACCATCACGAGTCTCCTTATCATCATCATCATCATTGTTATCATTATTATTGTTGTTATTATTATTTAAGAATTTGCAAACGAATATCAAGTAATGAGAAACTCTACTCTATATCTATCTATCTATCTATCCATCTATCTATCTATCTATCTATCTATCTATCTATCTTCAGCTAAAGAATTAACAATCTCCTCGTGATAAAGAAAATTACTATTGTTTTTTAATACTTTTTTTCCCTTTATTTTCGATATTTTTTTTTCATCCCATCTCGAAACCATCAAATAAGGTCTCTATCTCGGTCTCTGGTCTCGCTTCCTCAGCCTCACCTTCTTTCTTTCTTTCTTTCTTTCAACCTTCCTTTCCTCTATTTCCAGTACATTTTTTTAACATCCCAGATCCACAAAATTAGATCTGTTTCCGTCTCAGTCTCGCTCCATCAGCCTCACTTTCTTTTTTCCTTCTTTCATTCAGTCCTTCTCTTATATATACATTTCATGCACTCCACCTTCCATTTCTATATATCCGGTTCTGTTTTCATCCCGTCCCGTCTCAGATCCACTAAATTAGATCTCTCTGTCTGTCTCTGTTTCCTCAGCCTCTTTCTCTTCCCTTTTCAAGCACCTCCATGACTTTCCCTTCCCTCAAGTATGTCCGTGTAGGCAGTCGAGGGCAGTGAGTTAGTCCCGGTGACCCACATTCCCTAAGGTGGATCAGTAGGTCTTGCTGGGCGTCGCCAAGGAGGGAACAAGAGTGTGGAACTGCTGCGGAGAGAAGGGAGCGTGGTGGAACGAAGGCGGGTGGAAGCGCTGTGGTTTGGTTAGAAAGGGAGGAGATATAGGTTAGGAGGAGAAGGATGAGGGAAGAGAGGAGGAGAGGGGAAGAAGGAGAAGAAAGAGGATTTGAGAAACGAAGGAAGAGAAGAATGTGGAGATAGAGGAGGAGGAGGAGGAAGAAAAGGATGTGATGAGGAGGAGGAGAGGGAAGAGAGGTGTTTGAAAAATGAAGGGAAGAAGAGAAGGGAAGAAGTACTAAAAAGGAACTAAAGAAAATATTACCTCCATCCTTCCTTCCTTCCTTCCTTCCTTCCTTCCTTCCTTCCCTCCTTCCTTCCTATCCACCTGTGTCAGTATCTTCCTCTCATCCTTCATTCATTCACTTCTTCCAAACCATCTCCTTCCTTCCATCTTCCTTCTTCCTTCCCTTCCTCCTTATCAACCTGTATTACACTCGCCCGCCGCCGCCTCAGCCCCTTGTCCAGTAATGCAGTTTGCGGGACCCTGCTTGGCCAAACTTTGATAGGACAATTAGGTTACAAGCGGCTCCTACCAAAGCCTCGCTCTCCTGTCTTCCCACTTAATCCCAGCGTCTCTTCCTTGACCCTCAGTCCAGTCCAGTTGAGGCATGGGATAACTTCTCTATCATCTAACTACCATTAAACAGCAAAAACAACACAATTTTTTAATGACGTAAGATTCACCAGCCCTCCAAAGACCATCTCACCCTACATAAGAACATAAGAAGGACAAGAGATTGGTGAGACATAACCTACCTTTCGTGAACCCATGCTAACCTACCTTTCGTGAACCCATGCTGACCTACCTTTCGTGAACCCATGCACCTATCTTTCGTGAACCCATGCTGCCTTTCGTGAACCCATGCCATCACTTACCTCCCCCGTGTCCCCGCCTCAGCATTCCTCGTTTTGTGTCCCCCGTGGAGGCTGGTGGCAGGAGGGCGGCTGAGCGGGGGTGGCATGGGCGTCCTGACTCACCCCTACGCAGGCTTTTTGCGCACGGTTACGCCTGACGTCACTTCGATCCTGTGGTCCAGCCCTTCCGCCTCCCTTCCGCTGGCTCCTCCTCCTCCTCCCTCCCCTGCTGGGTCTCTTTTTTCATGTGCTGTTACCTGTTACCTGTGTCTCTCTCTCCTTCCTTCCTCAGGTGTGGTGTGTGAGGTCTGATGTGTTTTTTTTTTTTTTTTTTTTTTTTTTTTACAGCAAAGGAGACAGCACAAGGGCACAAAAAAAGGAAACAACAATAAAAAAAAAAAGCCCGCTACTCGCTGACATTAAAAAAGTTCTTAGGGAGTTGGATCTTGTTTTTGAGGGATTGTTTGGGGGTTTGTTTAGGATTTGATGCTGTTGTCTTCTCATTGGTGATTTTTTTCGTATTTTTCTTCCTTTTGTTATTGTTTACGTCCTTGTTTTGCATTTCTTATTCCTCATATTACTATTTCTTCCTTATCTCCTCCTCCTCCTCCTCCTCCTCCTCATTCACGTTTTCTTTCCCCATCTTCTCCTACTCTCCTCTGTCTCCTCCTCCTCCTCCTCCTCCTCCTCCTCCTCCTTGTTTTGTTTTTCATATTATTATTATTGTTATCATTTATTCCTTACCTCTTCCTCCTCCTCCTATTCTTTCCCTACTTTCTACTCGTATTCTTCTTCCCCCTCCTCTTCCTCCCCCTCCTCCTCCTCCTCCTCCTCTTCCTCCTCCTCCTCGTCACTGGTCATCACATCACGGCCGGAAATCTCACCACTAATCCTATCAGGTTTAGTCCTTCCTTTCCCTTCACCTCTCTCCCTCCAGTCTCTCTCCCCTTCCTTTCTCTCCCTTCCTCCTCCTGTCTTCTTCATTCATCCTTCCTTCCCCTACCAAAGTCTCCCTCGCTTTTCTCTCCCTTCCTTCCTCTCTTCCTTCCTCTATTCTTTCCATTCTCTGTCTCTCCCCTTCCTTTCTCTCCCTTCCTCCTGTCTTCTCCATTCATCCTTCCTTCCCTACCAAAGTCTCCCTCGCCTTTCTCTCCCTTCCTTCCTCTCTTTCTTCCTCTATTCTTTCCCTTCTCTGCCTCTCCCTTTCCTTTATCTCCCTTTCCCTCTTCCTTACCATCCTATCCCCTCTTTTTTCCCGGTCTCTCTCCCTTCCTTCTCTCCCTCTATTCCTCTCCCTTCCTCCCTTCCTGCTGACTATAAAGGGTCCCATTGGTTCCTTTCTGCTTCTTCTGCTTTCTCTTTTCTGGCTCCTTAGCAGATATACCTTCAATGCCTGCTGAGTATATGATGCTTCACCTGCTTCCTTAACATACTCTTCCCCTTTCTCCCTATCCTCCTTACCTTACCTTATCTTATCTTACCTTACCTTACCTTACCTTACCTTACCTTACCTTGCCTTGCCTTACCTTACCTTACCTTACCTTACCATACCTTAACTTAACTTTCCTTACCTTACCTTACCTTACCTTACCTTACTTTTCCTTACCTTAGTCCTCTGCGTTCCTTCCTCCCTTTCCTCCTTGTCTGTCTTTCCCTTCCTTATTCATGCTGGTTACCTCTCTCCACCCCTCATCACCTCCCCTCTTCTCCATCACCACCACCACCACCACCAGCATCCTACCCCTTCCATCATCACCAATAGCTTCCCTCTCCCCCATCATCACCTCCACCCACACCACAATCCTACCCCCTCCACTATCACCACCACTAGCATCCTTCCCTCGCCCATCCACCACCACCACCCACCCACCACCACCACCACCACCACCACCTCGGCACCCAGTCCTCCACCCTCGCCTCACCGGACATGCGCATGACACCCAACCAGAAAGAGGATATCCGTGTCTTAATATCATCTTTTTATCCTCACTTTTTGCCTCTACTTCCGAATGTGCTGGGCTTTAAAATGGCGCTCTTCCACCCGGCTCCTCCTACCCTCCCCCCCTTTTACCCTCCTCTTCCCCCACTCTTCCCCCCTCTTCCCCTCTTTCTTTTCCCGGTTACTTTCCTTTCGAGCTCTCTCCCTTCCTCTCTCCTCTCCCTTCTTTATTGTTTTTTCTTTTTCTTTCCTTCTATCTTTCGCTCACTCCTTCATTCATTAGGTGGGTTTTTAAATTAATCTTTCCTCCTTCTTCCTACTCCCCCTCCTTTATCTTTTCCCTTCTCCTCCTCTTTATATCTCTCTGTCTTTCTACCTCCCTTCCTCCTTTCCTACCCACATTCACTCACATCTGCAATTACTCATTCATTCATATGTTCACTAATTCATTCATAAGGTGAGTATTTGAATGGTATTTCCTCTCTTCATCCCACTCCTTTTTTCCCTCAGTTTCCCCTCCTTTCTTTCCTTTCCCTCAGTCTTTCCTTCAGTCAGTCATGTAGTGGGTTTTAAAATAGCCATCCCTTTACCCTTCCTTCCCTTTCTCTCCCCCTCCCTCTCTTCCTTCCTTCCTTCCTTATCAAGTTAAGTCCTCCTCCTCCTCCCCTCACTCCCAACCCTTACCTGCCCTTCCATTCACAAGAGTGTGGGAGCGTTGAACTGAATGAGTGGAAGAGGAAGAGGAAGAGCGATTATAATTAGTCGGTGGGCGCCTTGGTGTGTGTGTGTGTGTGTGTGTGTGTGTGAGTGTGTGTGTGTGTGTGTGTGTGTGTGAGTGTGTGTGTGTGTGCGTGTGTGAATGTGAATGTGTATAAGTGTGAGTGAGTGATGTTCCTTTCTTTCCTTTCTTTCTTCCTTCCTTCCTTCTTCCCTTCCATCCTTCCTTCCTTTCCTCCTTCTTTCCTTCCTTCCTTCCTTCCTTCATTTCTCTCCTTCCCTTCCTCCTATATCATGACTTGAGTCTGGAAAGGTAGATAGATAGATAGATAGAAGAGAGAGAGAGAGACGAGACGAGACGAGACAAGACGAGAATGAATGAGACCAGTAGAATCATATATCAGAAATAGAAAGCAGACGAGGAGCATTTAAAGAATCACCCAAGAGTAAGAATTATCTGCCATCTATCTCCATTTCCTTCACCTCACCGTCTCCTCTTTCCTCTTGTTCTCCTCTTTCTCTCTGTCATTTGCTTCTAATTTATCACCGACTCCCTTACCTCTCCTTGATTTATTGCCTCTCTCTATCTGTCTGTATTTATGTGTCTCTTTCTCACTTGCTTACTCTCGCTCGCTCGCTCGCTCGCTCTCGTTCTCTCTCGCTTGCTCGCTTGCTCGCTCGCTCTCGTTCTCTCTCTCTCTCTCTCTCTCTCTCTCTCTCTCTCTCTCTCTCTCTCTCTCTCTCTCTCTCTCTCTCTCTCTCTCTCTCTCTCTCTCGTACCTATTTCCGCCCATCCTTGAAACTTTCCGGTGAGAGAGAGAGAGAGAGAGAGAGAGAGAGGACCGAAGAAGGGGAGTGAAAAGGAAGAGAAAATAGAGAGAGGAAGAGAGGAAAAGATAAAAGAGAGAGAAAGAGAAAGGGAGAGAGAAAAGGGAGGGTTGGATAAAGGGATCAGCTGGGGTAAGGGGGTAGGGAGGGAGGCATAGAGGAAGTAAGGGAGGGAAATGTATAGGGAGAAAGAAAGGGAAAGAAAGGGATAGAGATCAAGGTGTCTATAGAAGAAGAAAGTTGTTTGTGTTTACGTTGAGGGAAGGAACCGAGGAGACGTGAGGTGTTAAGGAGGAGAGAAAAGGGAACAGAAGACAAGGAGATGAGATTGATGGTATACAAGACACAAAATTGGAGCTTGTAAGAGAAAACAATAATAAGAATAGGGGGAAGAAGAAGAAAATAATGATAATACTAACCTTACCATACTTAGCTCAGTAAAGGTGAAGGAAAATAAGGAAACGAGAAAAGAAACTGATATTGATGGTACTACAAGACACAGAATTGGAACGTGTGATAGAAAAATAAGAAGAAAAATGACCAAACCATATTTATCTTTCTGAAGGCGGAAGAAAAAAAGGAAGATGAAGAAGAAAAGAATAGAAATCTGATGGTACCACAAGACGCAAAAATTAAATGTCATAGAAAAAAATTAATAATAATAAAAATAATAATTGAACCATAGAAAAAGCAATTAAGGTGAAGGTAGAAATAAAACTCGTAATAATAGTAATAATAATAATGATAATAATAATAATAAAAGTAATATGATCATACTTACCATTTCACCCTTATCAATACATTTCCATTCCATTTCAATCATTCCTCTACCTTAGTTAATTCCCCTTCCTTTTAAAGAGTTAAAGGGGGAAAGAGGGAAGGGAAGGGAAGGGGATTGGCTGAGATGATCCTCCTCCTCCTCCCTCTCTCCTCTTCCTCCTCCTCCTCCTCTTCCTCCTCCTCCTCCCCGGAACAACATTACTCTCCTCCCACATCCACTCCTGTTATCCGGACGCCTAGGAAGAGGAGGAGGAGGAGGAGGAAGAGGGGCAAGGGATAGGAGTTTAATCCCTTCCCACCCTCTCTCCTTCCGATCATCCTTCCTCTTCCCCTCCCTCCTCCTCTCCTTTCCTCCCACTCCGTCCTTCCTCCTCTGTGGTTCTCGCACCCGCCCTCCTCTCTCCCCTCCTCCTCCTCCATTTCATTCTACGGTATCACTCTCACCCTTCCTTCCCTGCATCCTGATCCCCCTGTCAGCCATCACCTCTCATTCATGCTTCCGTCTTGTCACGATACAATTTCATTCGATAAAATAGAAGAAAAAAACTTTGAAACGCCTTAAGCAGCTCAGCCGAGTGTTAAATCCATACGTGTTATCAAAAGGACGTTTAAATTGATTGTGTGTAGCTAGAATAGACACTTAACATCACAGATAATCACCACAGTTTATATAAAGTAAAATTCTTGCATAAAATCTTGAAGAAAATCTTGTATTAAGTCTTGTATGAAAAAGATACGCAAATAACATCTCGTATAAAATAGAAATGAAGGAAAAAGAACCTTTTTTGATAATTCCACTCCGGACAAAATCTTGAAGAAAATCTTGTATAAAGTCTTGTATGGAAAAGATATGAAAATAACATCTCTTATAAAGTAAAAATGAAGGAAAAAGAATAGAGTTTGGAACCTTTTTTGATAATTCCCCTCCGGATAAAATCTTGAAGAAAATCTTGTATAAAGTCTTCTATGAAAAATATATGAAAATAACATCTCGTATAAAGTAGAAATGAAGAAAAAAGAATAGAGTTTGGAACCTTTTTGATAATTCCACTGCTTACCAAACCGATTCTCGATGTCATATTAACGATAAAACTCCCTGTGCGTTGTAAGATGTCATGTACTGCGTTTTGAGTCACTTTGTACTTCGTGTAATAGCTGACGTCGAAATTGGAGGTACCTTTCCTTCCTTTCCTTCCTCTCGGCATTTTTCTCTTTTTCATGTAAGTTTTTAATTTAGTTTTCCTTCCTCTTTTCCTCGCTTCCTCCCTTCCTGCCTTTCTTCCTCTCTCCCTCCCTCCCTCCACCCTTCCTCCCTCCCTCCTTTCCTCCCTCCCTCAGCCGGATGGAATGAGAGAGAGAGAGAGAGAGAGAGAGACGTAGCTTCCTCTTCTAAGATCAGGACGGAAACGGAGTCAGAGAGAGAGAGAGAGAGAGAGAGAGAGAGAGAGAGAGAGAGAGAGAGAGAGAGAGAGAGAGAGAGAGAAGAGAAGAGAAGAGAAGAGAGAAAAAGGAGACAGATGGAGATACAGACCAAAGTAGAAATATCAGATTTTTTTTTTTTTCCATTATCGTCGTCTATAACGTTCTTCATGGATGTGATTAGCGTAAAGAATAGTGTAAGTATCTACTGAAGAGACACCACTAATCTACACCACTTACCACCACCACCACCACCACCACTACCAACACCACCACCACCGCCGCCGCCAACAAAAAAATACCGGAGATTTCAACGTCAGAATAAGTACCAATCTTTTTTTTCTCATTTTTCTCATTCCTGGTGACGATAATTTTTTTTGTATTTTTATTATTCCTTTTGCAAAACGTGTGTGTATATGAGAGAGAGAGAGAGAGAGAGATACACATACACTCACACAAACACACAGACAGATAGACGGAAGCAAGATCATCCCTATTTGCATTATAAGAAGCTCAACACCTGAAGTCCCTGATGTATGTTATTAATGCGTCCCGTTCCGTCCACAGGTGAGGCAGAGGATGCTGGGTACAGAGGACGAGGAGGCAGTAAGTGTGACTCTTTACCTGTATTTCTCACCCCTTACCCACCTGAGTCAAAGGCCCGTATTCTGAAACGTATCGGGCTATCACCACGACTGCTTCCCAAGGCCACAGAGAAGATTAGCCTTTTTCTTTTTTTTACAGCAGAGGAGTCAGTTCAAGGGCATAAAAAAGAGGTTGCCTAGTTTTCATGGGTGATTTTTCCCGTCCATGGTACAGAGGGCCTTGTCAGACTATCTCTAGGCTTATAAAACTACCCATGGATATACTAACATTGCCTCTACGAAAGCCTTATTCAATGTGGGGGTATAAGCTCCGATATGTTTAAGGATATGGGTCTGATATACGTAATAACACACTAATTTATAACGTAACTCATCTACAACGTCAATTTTTTTCACTTTTAAGCTCTATATTAATGTGTGTTTTGATGCTTTGGAAATATGTAGATTTTGAAAGCATTCACTAATTATCACGACCTTTTTTAATTGTTTGTGTTAATATTTAGACGTATGTTTCTGTATGTGTTTAATTATTCGTGTTTGGATATATCGTGTTTTATTTTTGTTGTTGTTGCTGTTGTTTGTGTGATGTTTACTGATGATAATATACGATAAAATGGGATTGTGTGGAGAATTTTTGACTTTTTGGTATATGTTACGTGTGTGTGTGTGTGTGTGTGTGTGTGTGTGTGTGTGTGTGTGTGTGTGTGTGTGTGTGTGTTTCCTGGATAATTTTAGCAACACGACAGCTGCTTTACGCACTTATACGCCCAAAGTTTCGCTCATTACATAATTTAATACACATCTGCACACTGTAGTTTCGCTATAATACACGAGTTTCATTTATCATCGTTTATATTCACTTTTATGCTCCTATGTTTCGTTCAGTGCTTAATATATTTCTTTCATGCGTTTCCTTCAAGTGTTACGAGACAGTTACACTCTTCTTCTTCCTCCCTGACCACCCTCATGTTCTCCCTCACCTCCTCCTCTACCTCTTACCGTGTTCAAATCCTCACCCTCCTTGTCCCCTCTCCCTCACCCATCCCTTAACCCCTTACCCTGATCCACTTCCCTCATCTATTCCTTCACCCCTTACCCTGTTCCACTCCTCTCATCCTCCTTGTCCACTCTCCCCTCACCCATCCCTTAACTCCTTACCCTGATCCACTTCCCTCATCCATTCCTTCACCCCTTACCCTGTTCCACTCCCCTCACCCTCCTTACCTTCTCCTCCTCCTCCCCTTCCACCCTTCACCTCATCCACCCCTCAGCTCAACCCCCCTACCATCCTCACCCTCTCTCCCCTCACCTTCCTTACCCACCCTCCCATCTCCCTTCCCTTACTCCCCTCACTCTTACGATCTCTTCCCTAACCCTTCATACCCTGCCATGTCCCTTCCTCACACCCCTTACCTCACCCACCCATGCCCCTCCCTAGCACCCCTTCCACCCCTCTCCTCACCTTCTCCTCACCTCACCCTCCCATGCTCCTCCCTTTCCCCCTTCAGCTCACCCACAAGACCGCCCCATTTACTTGCATCTGGGAGCTTAAATAATCAACATTTACATCTATAATCGCCTCATTTCGACTCGCGTACTCGCATATTGTCGGGGATACGAAAGTGAAGAAAAACTAGACCCAGGTATCCTCTACCCCCTACCCCCAGACACCGGTTCGAGCCCCGCCTCCCCCAGCCAAAGCGAGCAGGTGATTGGTGACGTCTGCCGGGAATGAGGCGTAATGACACGTCGTTAGGGAAAATAACCTCTAATTGGGCCCGTAACAAGCGGTGAGGCTCCTCGGGCGGGGGATATTTGCACACATTCCCATGGCGCTCGTAATCGTCGCAAAAGTAGCTCATAGTCGTGTGTTTAGTGTATTTAAGAAGAGAGAGAGAGAGAGAGAGAGAGAGAGAGAGAGAGAGAGAGAGAGAGAGAGTGGTGTGGTTAGGTTAGATGTATTGCCCATTGAGTAGCTTGCAAGGGTTTATAGCGGTTGGTTCTTGTCTTGCCGCGAAGGTGCTATTAGTGGTTCTGGTGGTGATGGAGGTGATGGTGGTGGTGATGAAGAATTAAGAGAAGGCAAAAAAAAGTTAACTAGAAGGTGAAGAAGGAGAATAACAGAGAGGATCAGAAGGAGGAAGAGGAAGAGGAGGATAGGAAAAAAAAGAAGTATAAAGGGAAGGATTAGATAGAAGAGAAGGATATGGGAATGTAGAGAAGAAATAGAATAAGACGAAGAATCAGAGGGAAGAAGGGGAAAAGAAGGAGGAGGAGGAGAGGTGAAGAACGAACATAAGAGAGAGAAATAGATAGAAGAGGAAAAGGAGAAGGAGAGGTGTGAAGAAAGAGCAAAAGAGTGAGAATCAGAAAGAAAACAAGAGGAAGAGGAGGAGGAAGAGAAGGATCAGAAGAGGAGGAGGAGGAGAGGAAATAGATATCGCTTTCTACTGCCTTTAATCATCAGCTGAGGCCGTTAACTCTGCTATGGAGACCTGTAATAGGGGACCACTGTACACCTTATTATAGGAAGCGCTACCTCTCCCTCTAAACGGCGCCACAGCATGGAGTTCAGGAAGAAGAGGAGGAGGAAAAGGAAGAGGAAAAAAAATAAATGTTCTCCACAATGTTGCCTCACACTCGCTTCCTCTTGTAACTGGTTCTCTTTAATCAAACCCCCTAATTACCCTCTCAACACCAAGTTCCGCTCATCACTACTGTACATACCTAATGGACTCTAATGAACTGTTTGCGGATTGCCGTGAAGCGAAGAATATTATCTTTAATGAACCCAAGAGTCGCTCGTACGGACACACACCATTAGGAGATGACCAAATGACCCTCGGAAGTGGATGGACTCGACTCTCAACCCAACTTGTATTTGTCATTATTCACTCCAGATGGAAGTCACTGCAATTCACTATGTGCCAAAATGCTATCCTAAAGGAGCATTCAAACGACTCATCCACACTTTTACCATTAGGAAAGAACCAAACGACACTGAAAACTGGATGGACTCGCCTTAACCCAACTCATTCCTGTCATTACTTACCCGAGAGCTCACAACCCCGCGAAGATGGAAGTCAACGCTATGCTAAATGAACACTCAGGCCACTCATCCACACACACACCATTAGAAAAGGCCCAAATGACCCTCAAAACTGAATGGACTCGCCTCAAACCAACTTCTTTCCCTCGTGACTCACTCCGGAGCTCACCACGCCGCTAAGATTGAAGTCAACGCAATGCTAAAAGCTCGAAGTATCATCCTATACGACCCCTCAGCTATCAGGAAAAGACCAGACGAGCTTTTAAACTGGATGGACTCGCTTCACCCCAACTCCTTTCCGTCATTACTCAAAAACTCACAACACCGCGAAGATTGAAGTCAACCCAATGCTAAAGGTCCGAAATATCATCCCAAAAGAGACCTCAGCTATTAGGAAAAGACCAAACGACCCTTAGAACTGGATGGACTCGCTCAAAAACTCACACACCGCAAAAGATTGAAGTCAACCAATGCTGAAGGTCCGAAATATCATCCCCAAACGAACTGGAGAACCTCGTTCCAACTCCTTTCCCTCATTACTCCCTCCAGAGCTCACCACGCCGCCGAGATGCAAGTCAACACCCCGCTATAGATCCTCATCATCATTTATCACGGCAATGGAGGCGAGACACCATTACCGCCACTTAAAACCATGACGTATGAGATGGAGGTACTTTACGCCGTCACGCTGTAGCCATTCTATATATCTCCCGCAACGCAGACTGCATACTTATACCCATTAGCATGCGCGGGAGGATAATTTCTCTTGAAGGCCGAGCAGCTGTCTCTTGAGCTTCTGTTTCCTTTATATGCAAGAGTCGCTGAGTCCGGTGTCCTCACGTCGAGTTTGGTTAGGAGTCTGTCATCGCCTGGTCGTGAGGACAAGTTTATCAAGAGGAGCTAATGGAAAACGCGATGGGACTCTTACCTGACTCAAGTTCGCCTCTCATACCTAAGGAAAAGGCTGTAGAATGTGGTTAGTCTCTTAGACGGGCAGAGTTCTCACCCTAAAACTAAGGAATTGAATCTAGAACTTGATGAGACAATTGAAGAACCCAATTTGTTACCCCACTTTGAAAATAAAATATAGAACTTGATGCGGACAATTAAACAGCGAAAGTTCTCACCTAGCGAAAGTTCTCACCTCTAAGTCAAGGAAAACGAACTTAGAACTTGATGAGACCTTAGCTGTTGAAATCCTCACCCCATCCATAACTAGACAGTGCAGAAGATCACCCTATGGCAACAAGAGCCCAATTAGAACCTGATGGAAGAACTGATCGATTAAACTTTCCACCATCGTATAGAAAAGGTATTCAGAACTCCCACCACCGAACATTTACCGACTAATGAGATCTAAACTCTTCAAATTCTCACCTGACATCCAACCAGCTTTCAAAATCTCATCCCAAGTAAAAAAAAACATGTAACTAGAACCTTACGAAAGACCAGAACGCCCAGAACTCCTTACCGTTGTATAGAAAAGGTATTCAGAACTTATTGAGACCTAAACTGTGTAAATTCTCGCATAGGAAAGGCAAAACAAAGTGCAATTAGGACCTTACGAAAAAACAAACGCCTAAACTCCCACCGTCGTATGAAAAAGCCATTCAGAGCGTCCTTCAAACATCTCCAGCATGCGAGGGATGTTGTGTAGGGGCCGAGGAATGAATGAGAGGAGGAGGCGCCACCCTAGGGAAGCAGGATGTGAAGGGTGAGGTGGACAAAGACCCCCAGACGCCTCCGAACCAAGACTTCCTGTGAAGGCTCGGCGGGAGGAAGGAAGGAGGGCGAGAGGGTGAGAGGGAGGCTGCGTGGTGGCGAGCGTCCGTTCCTCCGTGTTCCCTCCCACGCACCGCCCCAGAGGAAGGAATGAATGGAAGGTGTTTGTCGGGAATGTTTGCGTGGGAGATAAATGAGGGAAGGAGATAAAATGGACGTGATGGATGGACGGAAGGAAGGACGAAGGGATGGAAAGAAGTGAGCTAGTTTGATATGGGAAAGGAAGAAAGGAGGATGAAAAAGACTGAGGAAAAGAGGAAATAGTGGATGAAAGGAAGAAGAAAGGAAGGATGGAAGGAAATATACATGATAGAAAGTTAGTAGGGAAAGAAGGAAGGAAGGAAATATAAAAAAGACAGAAGGAAGGTGAAAATAGGAAATGATGGAAGGAAGGAAGGAGAGAAGGATAACTAGTAAGGTAAAAGGAAAGGAAGGGAATACGAGAGCCAGACTAAAGGAAAAAAAAAAGAAGTTAAAAGTGAAAAAAAAGAAGGGAAAGGAAAAAAGGGAAGTAAGAATTAAAGAGAAAAAAGGAAGAACAAGAGAAAATAAACCGCAAGAAATGAAAAACAATATAAAAATTATACTAAAAGAGAGAGAGACGGAGACAGAGACAGAGGGGGTGGGGGGTAGAGAGGGAGAGAGGAAGAAGAAGAACAGGTGGAGGAAAGGAAAAAGGATGTAAGGAGTTAAGAAGGAGGATGTAGAGGAGACCCCACCCAAGTCTTAACGAACTGGACCAAGAGGAGGAGGAGGAGGAGGAGGAGGAGGAGGAGGAGGAGGAGGAGGAGGAGGAAAGCTTCTCATCAAGGGAAAGAGAAGACAAACAATCGGAAACGGAAATAACAAAAAAGAATATAATAAAAACTTGAGAGAGAGAGAGAGAGAGAGAGAGAGAGAGAGAGAGAGAGAGAGAGAGAGAGAGAGAGAGAGAGAGAGAGAGATGCACCGGATATACTACTTACCTGGAGGAGGAAAGGTGAGGTAGGAGGAAGGGTGCTGGAGGAAGGAAGGGAGGGAGGGAGGGGCGCAAGGAAGGAAGGAAGGAGGGGGAAGAGATGAGAAGAGAGAAGCGAAGATAACGGAAAGAAATATCTGATGGGCGGCGGCCGTGACGGGAGGAAGGGAGGAAAGAAAGGAAGAAAGAAAGAAGAGAGGAAAGAAAGAAGAGAGGAAAGAAAGGAGAGAGGGAAGAAAGAAGGGAGGAAAGAAAGAAGGGAGGAAAGATAGAAGGGGGAAAGAAAGAAGCGGGGAAAGAAAGGAGAGAGGAAAGAAATGCAAGTACCAATATTTCCACCATTACCAGGACCATCACCACCAACCATACCACCACCACCACCACCACCTCCATCACCATCCCAGCAGTAACGACATTGAGATGATTTACACATTACTAATAGCTTAATAAATGAATCGATAACATACTCATAAACAAGCGGATGTAAATAGCAGTTAATTGAGAAGTGTAAATCAACGGACATGAAAGGAAGAGAGAGAGAGTTAATGGAAGGTAGTTTATCATTTTTGTCATAGCGTATTGGATGTGTTCTTTGCCTGGTGTTGTTGAAGAAGGGATTAAGGATTGGGTTTTCTCTTCTTTAATCAGAGAAACATGTATTTTTCGTGTTTATTAACGTTTATTCGACATGTGCTTTCTTTTCTATCGTTTTAAAAGTAGAGGTCACGGATTGCCTTTTCTTCTTTAACCCGGTAGCAGCGGGGATCATGTTTCTTAATGGTCCCTCCAAGCTAGAAAAATGAGAAAAAATCACCCCTCACACAAAACATTTCATAATAATATCAAAGCATTTGTGATCAGATTATGCATCATCTATTTTGGGGGGTTGATATCATGGCACAAATTTGGCCCGTCGCTGCTACACGGTAAAGCTACAAATTTGGCCCGTCGCTGCAACACGGTAAAGCTACAAATTTGGCCCGTCGCTGCTACACGGTAAAGCTACAAATTTGGCCCGTCGCTTCTACACGGTAAAGCTACAAATTTGGCCCGTCCCTGCTACACGGTAAAGCTACAAATTTGGCCCGTCGCTGCTACACGGTAAAGCTACAAATTTGGCCCGTCGCTGCTACACGGTAAAGCTACAAATTTGGCCCGTCGCTGCTACACGGTTAATTAAAGTAGCATATTCATTTACCATCATTGTAGATTACGACATATTTTCCTTTCGTCGTGTCGTTAAAGTGGAGATCAAGAACTGTATTTACTTTTTCATATCAGCTATACAGGTTACGGTATCTATAGTGTCGGCGTAACAGCTCACCATTTGGGGCTGGGCGAGGGCGTATAGGTTTTATGGGGGATGGAGTCGCGACCCCTTCACCGTGTTTTTCAATGGGAGTTCGCAACTGTTACCGCCGACACTGTAGTTTAATTGCCACGTGTCGGTATAGCAAAGATTCTAGACTCCATTTTCTACATCACTGTCCGTCAGCCGTGTCTCGCTACAGTAGAGATCACACACTCCGTTTTCTCTCTCGTTTCCTTTCTTCTTTTTACCCCAGTGACCGCCGCTTCCCACACGGCCGCCGCGACGCTGGGCCAAGGCTACCCCGTGACACACTAACACACATACACACACGCACATACACACACACGGCCTAGGCTTACCTGACCACAGCGGAAAAAATATAAAGTCCATTTTCTTACATATCTTCCAAGCTCACCTTTTTCACAAGACTGTCGTAGGAGTGTTGGGCATTTGTAGAGGTAGTTTTATGACCCTTCTGGTAGTATGATCATTCTTCTGTACTATGACCCTACACAAACACTCATTAGAACGCGATTTTATGGGCCTCTGGAAATAGTGGAAGCGTCTGAGGGTCACATTCTTAAACATTTTCCAAGCTCATATATTTGACAAGACTTTCGTAGGAGTGTTGGGCATTTGCAGAGGTAGTTTCATGACCCTTCTGGTAGTATGATCGTTCTCTTGTGCCGTGAACTTATACAAACACTCATTAGAACGCTTTTTGGGGGCCTTTGGAAATAGTGGAAGCATCTGAGGGTCATATTCATAATAATTTCGGAGCTCAAGCACACACGTTAATTTGATAAGGCTTTCGTAGGAGTGTTGGGCATTTGCAGAGGTAGTTTAATGACCCTTCTGGTAGCTTGATCATTCTTTTGTGCCACGAACCTCAACAAACACTCACTAAAACGCTATTGATCTCCTTTTGGGGCCTTTGAAAACAGTTAATGTGAGAGGCAGCAGAGTCTGAGAAAACCGACCTTAGTTAGAGTTCTAAAGAAGAGAAGTTCGTGAAGAGTTTTGTCCAATCCAAGGTCAATCACTCATGTTACCAGCAGCTGTCCACCACCACCACCACCATCACCACCACCACCCCAGTAAAACACCACCAGAGGAAGGTCTCCACCCATCCATTGCCAATTATTTGCATGGGGATTAGTGCAATTACCAGCCGCTCCTCCTCCGTCAAGAGTATATGGGTCGGGCGCCCTTCATTACATCCCCCTCTCCCCCTCCTTCCCCCCCACCCCGGAATGGTTTTTAATTGTGGTGTTTTTTTGGGGGGGAGGGAGGGAGAGGTATGGCGCGTCCGTGTGTCTAGGGAATTTATGGTGGAGGAGAAAGGAGTAGAAAGGAGTCAGGGGCCATTGTTGTCTGTTGCTGTTGCTGTTGATATTGATGTTCCTGCGTCTTCCAGTTGCTGTTTTGATGCTGTTTCTGACGCTGTTCTTGTTGATGTTCCTGTTCCTGTTTGCTGTTCCCTTTGCTGTTCTTGTTCATGATGCTCTCGCTGTTCCTCTTCCTGTTGCTGCTCTCGTTCCTCGTTATTTTGGCCTCCAGTTCACCTTCCCCACAGCCATTCCCTCTCCCTCTGTTGCCGTTCCTGTTACTATTGGTGCTCTCGTTCCTCTCGTTCCTTTGGCCTCCAGTTCACCTTCGCCACAGCCATTCCCTCTCCCTCTGTTGCCGTTCCTGTTACTATTGCTGCTCTCGTTCCTCTCGTTCCTTTGGCCTCCAGTTCACCTTCTCCACTGCCATTCTCTCTCCCTCTGTTGCCGTTCCTGTTACTATTGCTGCTCTCGTTCCTCTCGTTCCTTTGGCCTCCAGTTCACCTTCCCCACAGCCATTCCCTCGCCCTCTGTTGCCGTTCCTGTTACTAATGCTCCTCTCGTTCCTCGTTCCTTTGGCCTCCAGTTCACCTTCGTCACAGCCATTCCCTCTCCCTCTGTTGCCGTTCCTGTTACTATTGCTGCTCTCGTTCCTCTCGTTCCTTCGGCCTCTTGTTTGCCTTCACCGTAACCATGCTCCCCCGCTGGTCCCGTTCCTCGCCTTGACCCTTCCCTCCCTGGCTGGTCGCTGGCTAACGTTATATTATTATCGTGGCCAGAAATTGATATTCCCTCGCCGCGCCGCTGAGGTGGGTGATGAAGTCAGGACGAGTGCTTAGTGAGGTGGAGGCTGAGGAGGGTCTGTTGGGCTGCGTTTCTGGGTTCTTTCAAAAAAGGCGATTCTTGATGGTCCTGAATTACTTAAGAGATTACTAGGTGAGGAGAGGAAGGGAGGAAAGAGGGGGGATTTAGGATAGGGAGTGACAGGAAGCTTAGGAATAGAGAAGGGCAAACAGATAGAAGTGTAAGTTGCCAATGATAAAAAAAAAGGCGATTCTTGATGGTCCTGAATTACTTAAGAGATTACTAAGTGAGGAGAGGAAGGGAGGAGAGAGGGGGGATTTAGGATAGGGAGTGACAGGAAGCTTAGGAATAGAGAAGGACAAACAGATAGAAGTGTAAGTTGCCAATGATAAAAAAAAAGGCGATTCTTGATGAACTTGAATTACTTAAAAGATTACTAGGAGGGAAAGGGAAGGGAGGAAAGGGAGGAGGATTTAGGAAGCGACAGAAAGCTTGGGGATTGAGAAGGGCAAACAGATAGAAGTGTAAGTTACCAATAATAAAAAAAGGCACTGCTTGATGGATTTGAATTACTTAAAAGATAAATAGGAGGGAAGGGGAGAGGAGGAGGAAAGCGGGCTTTAGGGTAGGGAGCGACAGGAAGCTTGGGGACGGAGAAAGGCAAACAGATGAAGTGTAACTCGCCAATAATATAAAAAAAGGCACTGCTTGATGGATTTGAATTACTTAAAAGATAAATAGGAGGGAAGGGGAGAGGAGGAGGAAGGGGGCTGTAGGGTAGGGAGCGACAGGAAGCTTAGGGATGGAGAAGGGCAAACAGCTGCAAGTGTAAGTCGCCAATAATACAGGGAAGGCAAGCAATCAAGCAGACCAGACAACAATGTAAACGTCGGAAGCCCAAGAGTGGACCGTCAGCCTCGCCCCCGCCGCTCGCCCGTCCACGCCGCGCCGCTGACAGAATCGGGTTAAAAGGAAGATTGGTGAGACCCAGCCCAGGAGCAGCCCGGGGCCGGACGTCCGGTTAGGGGAGAGGGAAGCGTGGTGGGGCGAGGAACGGGAAGGAGTGGAAAGGAGGGAAAGGATAGAAAAGGAGAAGGTGGTGGTGAGGGAAGGGAAGGAAGAGGATAAAAAGGAGATGGTAAGAAAGGGGAAGGAAAGGAAAGGAGTAGATAGGGGTGAGAGACGAGAAGGAAAGGAAAGGAGGACGATAGAAAAGGAGATGATAAGGAAGGGGAAGGAAAGGAAAGGTGGAGACGGGGGTGGTTGTGAGGAACAAGAAGGAAAGGAAAAGAGGGAAAGGATGGAAAAGGAGGTGATGGTGATGACGGTGGCGGCAATGGCATGCATACTAAGAAAAGCGGACAGGAAGAGATAAGATATTAACAAGGAATGAATGGAGGAGACAGGAAGGAATGTTGGATGTGAGGATGACAAAGGGAGAGTGAGAAAAAGGAAAATAAATATGTTAATGAGAGATTCGTAGCTGGAACAAGACTAAGAACTAAGAGTGAGTGGGACATCCTTGAGGGACTTCAGGATAAGGACTGACCACCGGAATATGAGAGAGTGAAGGAGAATGGGGAACTGAGGGTCGTATTTTAAAACATTTCGTCGCCCGAGTTCACATATTTGACAAGGCTTTCGTATGGGTTTAGGTCAATTCCAGGAGTAGTTTTATGACCCTGGTGGTAGTTTAACCCTTCCTCAGTAACATGAAACTAAAAAAGCACTCATTAGAACCCGATTAAGCCCCTCTTTGACCTTTAGAAATAGTTGATGTGAGAAGCGAAAGTGTCGTAAAATAAATACTTACCAATGAGGGAGATTAAGGAGTCAGACATTATATAGGAGAAAGAACAGAGTAGAAGGGGAAGGAGTGAAGCAGCGTTACCAGGTTATCGTACTCAGCCACGCAGCACATTATTTTTTTTTCCGTTTTTTGACTCACAGCTATCGCAAACAAACACCAATAAGTAACGCTTTTAACGATGATTTTAACTGGAATCTCGTTATCTGTGTGGGTATGAGAGTTTTGGGCCCTGGAACTGATGTGATGTTTTGAGTACGGTAATATGGTAACGCTGGAGTGAAGGGAAGTTACTGTACGTAGAACCTGAAGAGAGAGAGTGGAGTGAAAGGAGAAAGGTTGAGGGGAAGTTGCTGTCTATACTAACTGGTCTTATCTCTCTTTATATTTATACCTGAAAAAATTAATTAATCCTTGAGCCCAGGTGTGTACTAACAGGGCTTCTTCACCATGCCTTACACCTGGGGACGTAGACTTCGGCCCTTATGCTCAGACGCTTTGGGCTCCTACAACAAGCATTTCCAAAGGCCATAACGTAGATCAGTCGGGTTCTAATGAGTGTTTCTTCACATTCATGATGCAGAAGAAGCCTTGACAAACTACCACTCCTCCCGAAATTGACCCCTCTTTCGGCCACCTCTTTGGATTCTTTTTAGGAGTAGCGAGTAGCGGGCTTTTTTTATTATTGTTTCCTTTTTTTGTGCCCTTGTGCTGTCTCCTTTGTTATAAAAAAAACTAGGCCCATAAAACTAACCAGGGACGAAATACCCCACCCACGCAACCTCCACGAAAGAAAGCCTTATGAAACATGGGTGCGTATAAGCCCTTGAATATATGGGTCTTTAAAGTACCTGGGTGTGGGCGGATGGAGGAGGTGGCCAAGAGGGGGAGAAGAAGGAGGAAGCAGGGGGGAAGGAGCGTCCGGGATTGTATTTCACTATTACGCAGATTAATGGCGCAGGATGACACCGTTTGCCTGGTTGTTTATGTGTGTCTTGTTTGCCCGGCGTGAACACTTAGGGCCGGGAACGATACCGAAAGAAGAGCGCATCTACGACTAATGATTTCCGTTATATTTATGATTACGTCGAGTTCAATTTTAGGGGCTCAGAAGGGTTTAAATGACACTCTTAAGGACTCCCTGCCTCTGACTAATGATCTTTTTTCTTATTTTTACTACGTTAGGTTATATTTTAGGGTTTGAAAAGGGTTAAAACGAGACCTACATCTGCGATAAATGATTTTCTTTTTATTTATGGTTATGTCAAGTTAGAGTTAGTATAGTTAGACCTCTTAAGGACTCCCTACCTTTGAATGATGATCTTTTTTCTTATTTTTACTACGTTAGGTTATATTTTAGGGTTTGAAAACGAGACCCACATCTGCGATAAATGATTTTCTTTTTATTTATTGTTATGTCAAATTAGAGTTAGTAAAGTTAGA
Organism: Eriocheir sinensis; assembly: GCF_024679095.1. Taxonomy (NCBI): domain Eukaryota; kingdom Metazoa; phylum Arthropoda; class Malacostraca; order Decapoda; family Varunidae; genus Eriocheir; species Eriocheir sinensis. The sequence continues at coordinate 18,730,738 of NC_066530.1, forward strand.
TTATAAGTAAAGGGGCTGAGAAGAGTAGCAGGCTTTTTTTGATCATTTATTACCCTTTTTTATGCCCTTGAACTGACTCCTTTGCTGTAAAAAAAAAAAAAAGAGAGAAATAAATAAATAAAACGACGCTGTAACAAGACCAGTGATTTTTTTTGCGTGTTTATATTTAAGTTATTTTATTATAGAGGCGAAGAATGCCTTAAATCACACTGTAAGGAGACCACGACTACAACTAATGATATTCTCTTTTATGATTAGGTCGTTTCATTCTACCTAACCACTACCCCCCCACCCCCCACCCCACCCCACCCCTCCCGCACACACCACCCTCCACATCTCGCCTGGTTGACGCACATTCCTCCTGGCAGATAACAACCCTCCGCCCCGCCACAGCCGCCGCATTAACTACAAATTTAACAAGCAATTTAGCTACCAAACTGCCTTCACCCATACAATGACCAGGAACACACAATTACCAGGTACCAGGCCTACAAATCTTTCCCCCACCCTCTCTCTCCCTCTCTCTCTCTCTCTCATGTCCTTCCCTTTCTCTTTCCTCTCCTCTACTCTACTCTACTCTACTCTACTCTCCTCTCCCACCTCTTATATAGGCCTTTCTCTCTTTCTCTCTCTCCAGTAAGTCCATTATTATATCTGTCCTCTCTCGCTTTCTCTTTCTCCCTGCCTCCCTCTCCTTCCCTCTCTCTCTCTCTCTCTCTCTCCCTCCTTTTCGTTCTTTGTGTTCATTCCTTGAGTCTTCCACCTCGGTTCTTTCTTTCCCATCGTTCGTGTTGTCTTTGTTTCGCCTCTAAGAGTCTTTTGTGTTTGTTTAACTTGCTTTAATCTTATGTACTAATAGCTGTAATTTTATCAGTATGTTCCTTTTCTCTCTTGTTTATTTCATATTCCTTTGGTTCCTCCTGCTTCTCCTCCTTCTTTGCTTAATCTTTTTCTTCTTCGTTTATATTTCTTCTTCTTTATTATCATCATTTTCATTATCTATCTTTTCTTCTTGTTCTTGTTAGTGTTCTTTTCTTGCCTCTTGTTCTAGTTTTTCTTCTTCATTTTCTTCTTATTCTACTACTTCATAATTCTCCTCCTCCTCCTCCGTCTCCTCGTTTCACTTTTCACTGCCAAGGTCCGCAGTAGCCCTCGCCCGTCAGCCAGTCACGCCCACCGCTCCGAGACAGACGGACGCGCGGCTACTGGCGACACACTCCCCCGCCCAAGGCTCCGTGTCCCCCATTATCGGCGGCCAGGGAGGGTGACGCGAGGGTGCTGGGCGGCGGCTGAGCTGATGGCCACTGAAAACCTACCTTTGTCAACCTCTCACGCTTCTGTTTCCTTGCGTTTTTCTTGTGTTTTTTTGTGGTATTTGTATTTTGGTTAGATTTTTAGCCAGGGTGTAAGTAATGGGTCTTTCTCGTCGCTGGCTTCAATATATTCCTCGTTCTCGTCTCTGGCTTCAAAATATTCCTGCTTCCAACCTTCCTTTTCCCTCCACTTCTTCCTCGTTCTCGTCGCTGGCTTCAATATATTCCTCGTTCTCGTCTCTGGCTTCAAAATATTCCTGCTTCCAACGTTCCTTTTCCCTCCACTTCTTCCTCGTTCTCGTCGCTGGCTTCAATATATTCCTCGTTCTCGTCTCTGGCTTCAAAATACTCTTGCTTCCAACGTTCCTTTTCCCTCCACTTCTTCCTCTTTCTCGTCGCTGGCTTCAAAATATTCCTCGTTCTCGTCTCTGGCTTCAAAATACTCTTGCCTCCAACGTTCCTTTTCCCTCCACTTCTTCCTCGTTCTCGTCGCTGGCTTCAATATATTCCTCGTTCTCGTCTCTGGCTTCAAAATATTCCTGCTTCCAACGTTCCTTTTCCCTCCACTTCTTCCTCTTTCTCGTCGCTGGCTTCAAAATATTCCTCGTTCTCGTCTCTGGCTTCAAAATACTCTTGCTTCCAACGTTCCTTTTCCCTCCACTTCTTCCTCTTTCTCGTTGCTGGCTTCAAAATATTCCTCGTTCTCGTCTCTGGCTTCAAAATATTCCTGCTTCCAACGTTCCTTTTCCCTCCACTTCTTCCTTGTTCTCGTCGCTGGCTTCAAAATATTCCTCGTTCTCGTCTCTGGCTTCAAAATACTCTTGCTTCCAACGTTCCTTTTCCCTCCACTTCTTCCTCTTTCTCGTTGCTGGCTTCAAAATATTCCTCGTTCTCGTCTCCGGGCTCACATTTTGCATCTCCGCTCCCGGATTAGCGCGCGGCGGCCGTGTATCGGAGGACAGAACCAAACTTATAGGCGTCGTTATTTTGTTAGGCACTCAACTTTGCATGTAACACCTCCAGGCACGAGTTTTCCATGTCCCTCGCTCTTATTACATGTACTTACCCCGTCATGATCCCTCCCTGGTGATAATTAGATGGCGGACTATCATACTAAACCAGGTCACCCTTCCCTTCCTTCCCTTCCCTTCCCTTCCCTTCCCTTCCCTCCCTTCCATTCCCTTCCCTTCCCTTCCCTTCCCTCCCTTCCCTTAGAATTTCATCTCTCCTCTGTCCCTTTCCCTTCCTTCCTACCTCCTAACCTCCTCCTCCCTACTGTTCTCTTTCTTTCCTCCCTCCCTACCTTCTTTCCTCCCTCCCTCCTTCCCTTCGTACCTTCTCCCCACTATCCCTTTCCCTCTTTCCTTCTTTCCTCCCTCCCTATCTGCTCCTCCTTGTGCCTCCTTCATTATTATTATTATTATTATTATTATTATTATTATTATTATTATTATTGCTGTTGTAGATGTTATAGATAGTAGTAACAGCTCCTCCTCCTCCTCCTCTCCTCCTCGCGTTCAGTACCTGGCCGCCACCTGTGTCCCGGTACCTCAAATAGCGCCGTGACTATTAATTAAGTTGTTGATATTACCCCGCTATTGCCTCGCGCCTAATGCTGCCCTGTGCCGAGTGTGGCCGCCGCCCGACCGCCGCTAATGCTGGGGCTTGTGGTGTCTGAGGGAGTGCTGGAGGTGGTGCTGGTGGTGGTGGTGGTGGTGGTGGTGATGTTGTGATGTGATTGTGTGTGACTCGAGATTCTTGGTCTTAGAGTTTGCGATAGATATATACTTCCTTTATTTCTTTGGGGTAGTTTTCTTTTTTGCTGTTAGGTGGATGGTGATGTGGTGGTGGTGGTGATGTGGAACTGTGTGAGACGAGTTTCTTGGTCTTAGAGTTTATAATATGTAGTGATTATAAAGCTCACGTGAGTCTTCCATTCCTTTTTCTGGGCAAATTTTGTAGATATATTTTTTTACGGTCATTTTTGCTGTTGTTGTTGTGTTGGTCTGAGCCGGAAGAGAGTAAGCTGAGGGTGACTTCATTTACTAAAGATGATTCTTGACTTATCTCTTTTTGGGATAGTTTAGTTTGCTTACCTCTTCTCATTTTCTTTATACATCTCCATTTTTCTTAACTGTGGCGATCTGAACTGAAGACGAGAAGGCTACTGAGGATTTCGAGGTATTCCGCGTATCCAAATTCAGGCTAGACATCCTTCCTCTCCTTTTCTACTTGGTTACTTCTCCTTGATTTCTTTATTTATCTCAGCGTTTCTAATTGTGGAGATCTGAGCTGAAGACGAAAAGACTACTGAAGATTTCGAGGTATTCCGCGTATCCAAGTTCAGGCTAGACATTCTCCCTCTCCTTTTTCTACTTGGCTACCTCTCCTTGATTTCTTTATTTATCACCGCGTTTCTAATTATGGCGATCTGAGCCGAAGACGAGAAGGCTACTGAAGATTTCTAGGTATTCCGCGTATCCAAGTTCAGGCTAGACATCCTTCCTCTCCTTTTCTACTTGGTTACTTCTCCTTGATTTCTTTATTTATCTCCGCGTTTCTAATTGTGGCGATCCGAGCTAACGACGATGAGGAGGAGGAGGAGGAGGCTGCGGCGATCAAAGGAGGCGAGGAGCAATAACATAATAGGCGGGTGTCCACCTGTAAACCGTTTAGCTGAGTGGTGGGTGGTAGTTAGCGTCAGGCCGGCGGTTATTACGGACCACGCCGCTCTCACGCTGTCAATACATTTCAATTACGGCCGTACAGGAGCAGGCCAAGGGGCGGCTGCGGGGCGACGAGGGCCAAGACGAGAGGATGAGCCGGCCAAGGAAAATTAAATGGAGGTGTAATTCATGATACAGCGAGGATCAGGAGAGAGAGAGATAGACAGATAGATAGAGAGATAGTGGGAAAGACTGGTACACGCTGATGAGGAGGAAAAAGAGGTAGACAGGTAGAGAGAGAGAGTGAAAGAGATGCACCAAGGAAGATCAGGAGAGAGAGATATAGAGATAGATAGAGAGATGGGGGAAAGAATGATACACGCTGATGATGAGGAGAAAGAGATAGACAGAGAGATAGAGAGAATGAAAGACCACTGAGTTTAATAAGACATCCTTCTATTATACACCCAACGAAGATTAAATGAAAGAGAGTGACATAGATAGATAGATAGATGGATAGAGAAACAGATAACACCACTGAACTTAATAAGACATCCCTTTACTATACCAAACATCTAAACAAAATCGATATCTATTACACACAGACACTTCACCATTCACTCCGCCATCCATTCTAAGGCAAATATCTGAGGAAGCTTTGCAGGACTCAGATCGTTAGTGTCAGACCCCTCCATCCCTCACATCAAGTACTTCCAAAGGCCGAAAAGGAGCTCAGCCGTGTTCTAATGAGTGTTTCTTGACTTTCACGGTACAGAAGAAGGATCAAACTACCACTAGGGTCATAAAACTACCCCTGGAAAAGCCCACAACTCCCACGAAAGCCAAGTCAAATATGTGTTGGACTTGGACCCCCGAAATGTTTAAGAATATGACCTCGGGAGTGTAGTTGCTGTGAGGAAGTGGTCACGCGGGGCAGCCACTGGTCAGGTACACACACAGCCTCCGCCACAGCCACACAGACGCGCTATTGGTTTGCAGTCGACGGGGTATCACGGCAAATTCTCTTCCATTAGTGTAAACCTGCGTTGTGAGGGCGATGGGAGGCGAGAGGAAGGAGGAAGGGAGGGTCGGTCGGGGAGAGGCAGGCAGGGGAAGGAAGGAGTTGGGGAAAGGGGGAGGATGAGACGAGGGAATGGTTGGGAATGGGGACACGGGCTATGAGTTGTGTGAAAGGGGAAGAGGGAAGGAAAGGGGAAGGAAGGAATGAAGAGAAATGAGAACAAGAAGAACTCAGAATAGGTATAAGTCAAAAGGTGAGGGAATAGAAAACAGCATTAGCCTACAAGTTATTAGAAAGAGGAGAAGAAAGGGAAGAAAGGAAGAGAGAATGGGAAGGAAGGAAGAAAAAGCAGCATAAGGAACGAAAATAACTTAGAGTAGGTCATCATTAGGTAAGGGAAGACAGATGAGAGATGAAGGTAAATGGTCTTAAGAGGAGAGTTAAAAAAAAAGTTAAATTGACGGAAAATTAAATAAAAAGAATACATGAGAAAAATATAGACAGAGAGAGAGAGAGAGAGAGAGAGAGATGGACTAGAGAGGAAGTTAAGCAGCTTGTGTTGGTGGTCACTCCGGGCGATGGTCACTCCTTCCTCACTCCCTGGCGCCGCGCCCAGAGATTACGAGAAGGAGGAGAAGGAGGAGGAGGAGGAGGAGAAGGAGGAGGAGAAGGAAGGAGAAGAGGAAATGGAAGTAGAAGAAGAAGGTGAAGGAGCAGTAGAAGGAGGAGGAGGAGGAAGAGGAATAGGGAGAGAAGGAGGAGGACGAAGACAAGGCTTAGGAGAAGGAGGAAGATGAAGGAAAGAAAGAAGAAGAAGGTGAAGGAGCAGTAGAAGGAGGAGGAGGAATAGGAATAGGAACAGAAGGAGGAGGACGAAGAATAGGTTTAGGAGAAGGAGGAAGAAGAAGCAGAAGAAGGAAAGGAAGACGAAGAAGAAGAAGAAGAAGAAAAAGAAAAGGAGGAGGACGAGGAAGCTTCAATCTCACCTCAATCACACTTAAATCGAAACAAAAGAAGTTATGCTAAGACAACTTCACTTCTAAACCACAAAGTTACCACATATCAATCTTACCAAAAACTCGAGTGACATTACCTCAAAAACTCAACTCCACCTCTAAACCACATTGTCAAGAGGTCCGCTCACACAATTCCTCCCCGCTCGCATTCCACCTCCTGGGAAATGCTAAGGACATCGGTAATTTGAAGGAAAACTATTAGGGTCGTTTCATAAGACATTTCGCCGCCCAAGAACACCTATTTGACAAGGCTTTCTTAGGAGTTGTGGGCATTTCCAGGAGTAGTTTTATGACCCTGGTGGTAGTTTGACCCTTCCTCTGTACCGTGAACCTAAAGAAACACTCATTAGAACCCGACTGACCCCCTCTTTGACCTTTAGAAATGGCTGTTGTGAGAACCCAAGGTGTCTTCTAATACCGACCTAAAAATCTTTCCCTCTTAGCCTCCCTAATCCCATACGGCCGATGTGAGAGCCTCGTTACAGCAATCAGCCAATTACTCCAATTATTTGATTATTCGAATTAATCCCCAGATCGTCCTAATTAACCTGTAATTGAATACGTTATCCTCTCTTTTGGGCGGACAGTGACATCGGTGGTGGTGGTGGTGGTGATGGTGGTTGTGGTGGTGGTGGTGGTGGTGGTGGTGGTTGTGGTGGTGGTGGTGGTGGTGGTGGTGGTAAGGTCATTTTTCTCTGCCTTTTCTTTTTCCTTTAGTCTGTTTTCCCTTCATTACTCTTTTTCCTTTTTATTTCATTCCTTTCATTTATCTTTCTCCCTTCTCATTCTTGATTTCCTCCTCCTCCTCCTCCTCCTCTTTCCTTTATTTCCTTCGCCTTTCTTTCTTAAATCTCTTCACCTTTCACTGCCTTTTCCTTCCCTATTATCCGTTTCCCCTCATTCCTCTCTTCCTTTGCTTCTAATTCCTTCCTTCTATCTTTTTCTCGCCTCATTCTTGATTTCCTCCTCCTCCTCCTCCTCTTCCTCCTCCTTTTTCCTTTCCATTCATTTCTTTCGCCTTTCTTTCTTAAATCTCTTCACCTTTTCACTGCTTTTTCCTTCCCTTTTATCCGTTTTCCCCTCATTCCTCTCTTCCTTTCCTTCTAATTCCTTCCTTTTATCTTTCTCTTGCATCCATTTCTTAATTTACTCCTCCTCCTCCTTCTTGCATTTTCCTTTTGATTAATTTCTCTCGCCTTCCTTTCTTAAATGTCTTCACCTTTCACTACCTTTTCCTTTCCTTTTTATCCGTTTCCCCTTCATTTATCTTCCCCTTTCCTCTTCCTTCCTTCCATCCAGCTTTCCCTTGCTTCTTGATTCCTTCCATTTGCCTCATTTATCTTCTTTTCTCTTCAACTTTCATTCATTTCCATTTTCTTCCTTATCTCCATTTCTTGATTTCCTTCGCTTCCTTTTTCTCTTTATTTTTCCCTTCACTCACTTCCCTCGCCTTCCATTCTTAGATCTCTTCACCTCCTCCTTCTTCTTCTTCTTTCCTTCATCCATTCCCCTCACCTTCAATCTCCCCTTCCTCCGTCTCCATCTCCATTTAGCCATCCATCCATTCCTTCATCCAGCCATCCAGTCAGCCGCCAGTCGTTACCACACTCATTACCCAATCATCCGCATCGCTTATGTAAATGGTCCCTTCTGGACGCTGGCTGACTGACTGACTGACGGCTCCCTGACCAGCTTTCTGATGTCTTAAGTGGCGTGGGGGGGTAAGAAAGGGAGGTAGGGAATGCACTTTTGGTTAGTTTAGGAGTTTAAGGCATGTTATTAGTTTGTGAGGGAATGAATGGGGGGGGATCAAGTGTTTAAGGAATAGTGATTAGGGGAATAGAAGCGATTGAGTGTACAGGAAATGGGAATACGATTAGATTACGTGTTTTTGAGTTCTCCCTTCCAGTAAACAGAAATAAAGGGAAGAATAAGTTAGTCTTTTGATAGGGAAGGTTAACGACTTGAAGGTTGTGGTGGTGGTCGTGTGAATCAAGGGAGGTCGTGGATATGGTTAAATTAGGTGTTTCAGTGGACGTCCTTCCAGTAAACAGAAATAAAGGGAAGAATAAGTTAGTCTTTTGATAGGGAAGGTTAAGGACGTGAAGGTTGTAGTGGCGATCGTGTGAATCAAGGGAGGTCGTGGATATGGTTAAATTGGGTGTTTCAGTGAACGTCCTTCCAGTAAACAGAAATAAAGGGAAGAATAAGTTAGTCTTTTGATAGGGAAGGTTAAGGACGTGAAGGTTGTAGTGGCGATCGTGTGAATCAAGGGAGGTCGTGGATATGGTTAAATTAGGTGTTTCAGTGATCACCCTTAAAGTTAAACGAGAAAAAGGGAAGAATAAGTTAGAGTCTTTTGAGAGGGAAGGTTAAGGACGTGAAGGTCGTAAATCAAAGGCGGACGTGATTTCAGTCCCCGTGGCTTCTAAGGAGACGTACCAGTTAAAAAAATAAACGAAAAAATAAGTTATGGGTCTATCGATAGGGAAGGTTAAGGACGTGAAGGTTGTGGTGGCGATCGTGTGAATCAAAGGCTGACGTGATTTCAGTTCCCGTGGCTTCTAAAGAGGCGTACCGGTTAAAAGAAAATAAAGGAAAGAATATGTTAAGGGTTTTTTGATAGGAAAGTTTGAGGGCGTGAAGGTCGTTAGTGATGGTCGTGAATCTAGAGCGGACGTGATGTAAGTCCCCTTGGCTTCTAAAGAGACATAACAATTAAAATAAAAAATGGGTAGGACAAGTTATGGGTCTATTGATAGGGAAGGTTAAGGACGTGAAGGTCGTTGGTGATGGTCGTGAATCAAGAGCAGGACGTGATTTCAGTCTGGTGGCTCCTACAGAGAAGTTCCAGTTAAAAGAACAAAAGGGAAAAATTTCTTAAGGAATCGTCTTTTGGGGGGTGAGTTTGAGGACCTGGGGGTTATGGCGGTCGCGTGAATGAAAGGAGGACGTGATTTCAGTTCGTTGGGGTCGTCGTGAATCAAAACAGACGTGATATCACTCCCCAAACCTCCTGAAGAGAAGTTCGTGCGATTGGAAGTTGTAATGACAGACGGAAGCGGCGGCGTGGAGGTGTCAGGAAGTTGTTGGCGCGATAGGCGAAGAGATGCCCCGATAATTGAGCCTCGCATCCCGGCCCAGTGTTTGCTCGAGGCCGCAGAAATTAATGTTATTGTAGCACTGTGCCGAACTGTACTATGGGGAGGTAATTACTGGTGATGTAGGAGTAGTAGACGACACATTAATACATAAACAAACACGGATGAATAGGCAGAGAATTATGAGACATGGATTCCCTTATTTTTTCGTTGGGTTGGAGAATGTGCCTCGACTGACCGTGGGAGGAGCCACTGCTAACCCCTCCCCACCACCTCTCCCCAACCCTCCCCTTCCCTTCCCACCTCTCCCCAACCCTCCCCTTCCTATGCTCCTACTCTCCCCTACCCTTCCGTCCCGTCCACTACTTCCCCTCTCTTCCCTTCCCTTCCTCTCCCCTCCCTTCCCCTCCCCTTCCTATACTCCTACTCTCCCCTCCCCTACCCTACCCTTCTGTCCCGTCCACTACTTTCCCTCTCTTCCCTTCCCTTTCCTTCCCCTCCTCTTCCACCCTTCCCTTCCCCTCCTTTCCCTTCCTCAACCCCTCCCCTCCCTTCCCTTCTACTACCCTCGAGTCCCGTCCACTACTTTCCCTCTCTTCCCTTCCCTTTCCTTCCCCTCCTCTTCTACTTCCCTTCCATTCCTTTCCCTTCCTCAACCCCTCCCCTCCCTTCCCCTCCACTACCCTAGCTCGAGTCCAATCTACTCCTTTCCCTCTCTTCCTCTCCCCCTACCCCTCTCCTTCCCTTCCCTTCCCCTCTCCTCCCTTCCCCTCCTCTCTCCATCCCTCACCTACCCTAGCCTTCCCCTCCCTTCCCTCCCTCCCCTTGAGTCTCGTCCACTAACTTTCCCTCTTGTAAGGTCTGGGCGTAATCGCGGACATTTCACGGTTCCTTAGAGATTTCCCAACGCGCTCTTTTGTACAGGTGACCCACTTCCCCGCGTCGTTACCTAGATCACTAAACTGGCAAGATTAGGCGAAGACCTGATTGCCTGGCTACCTGGGGATACCTGGGGATACGTGGACGCCTGCTGCTGCTTGTCTGTCTGCCTGTCTGTCTGTCTGTCTGTCTAAGAGGGGGTGGGGGGAGGGAGGGGAATTCTGCCTTCTCCTGTTACGACATTCCCCTTTCCTTAGCGTTTATTGTTTCCTCTCGCTTTCGTTTGCCTTGGACTGTGCGTTGAGGGTCTTCGTACACTCGGTAATGGTCCCTGATTCGCTGTCCTCCTTCGCTGTTTTCACGTGACCGCTTTCCTTAGCTTACATTGGCTTTTGTGACCGCAGGAGGATAAGTTAATAGCTATGTTTCTTTGTAATGCTTGAGGGTCTTATAAATGTGTAACCTCAGGAGATGATTTGTTATGATCGCTTGTTGCTTTCACCACCCTCAGTTTACCTTTGTTAACTATCCCTTGTGCGATTTAAGAACGGTCATGTCTCTTCCAATACTTCAGGTTCTTATAAATCCATACTTCGAAGGCTGAATATATCTGCTTGCCCATTCCTTTCACTGTCTATTAATTTCATCAGTCTACCTTTGTTTACGTCAGGGGCTCCATCATTACTTTCACTCTCCACTATTAATTTCATCAGTCTACCTTTGTTTACGTCAGGGGCTCCATCATTACTTTCACTCTCCACTATTAATTTCATCAGTCTACCTTTGTTTACGAGGCCTCAGGTGTGAAAATAAATAGCTGACACGTCTATTCTAACGCTTTGGTTATTGTGTATGTATAACCTTAAGGGCTCCATCATTACTTTCACTCTCCATTTATGATTTATGCACCTCACCTTTGCTTACCTTCGTTTATGGGGCCTCAGGTGTGTAAGTAAATACCTTCCCCGTCTAACCTCGCTCTCCAAGTTCCAATGCATCTCAGTCCTCCTCCTCCTCCTCCTCCTATTTCCCCTCCTCTCCTGCTCTCCATCTCCCACCTGCCAGTGACCTCCTCGTCTTCCCTGTCGCTCGGCTGCTCAGCGGACGTCGCACTGTCTTGTGGAGTAATTGATTAATTGTCCACATTGCAGAGTGACTACCTTGCTGGTTAACTGCATTGTTACTTGATTACCTGAACGCTGATTGGCTTCCTCCTCGCCAGGTGTTGAGTCTCTTGGTGGACCCAGCCGCGCCTTGTCTGTCTGAGGGTGGCACTGCTCTGACTGACCTCTTGGCACCTCCTTGATATGGCTTTCCCCTGGCACTCGCTCTCTTATGACTCGACTTTCTTGGCTCTTAGTAAAATCTTTGACTAGAAGTTTTGTCTCTGGTTCTCGCTAGTTCTCTTGGCATTTCTCTATTTCTCTACACTGCCTTCATATGAATTTCCCCTTGACTTTTGCTCTCTCGTAGCTCTCTCTCGACTCTGTCCGGTCTCAGTACCTTTTTTTTATTAGAAGTAACTTTGTTTTAGCCTTCTGAAGATCTCTGGTGGTTCTCTCTTGATGCATCCTTGTGAGAGTTAACCTTGCTCGAGGATACGCTCTTTTGTCCCTAAGTATCGTAGAGGAAGTGTTCGGTTTGATAATTGTAGTGAAGAGTCAAGATTGTTTGTAGTTGATCTTTTGGTATTTGTATGGTCTGGAAATACTTGACTGACATTGATTATCTTATGACTGACCTCACCTGTTAATAAAAGGTACTGAGGTGGATATAGAATTACTGGACTGTCATAGATCATCTTATTACCTGATCTCACGTGTTAATTAAAAGGTATTGAGGTGTATATGGTAATGCTGGAAGTTAGTGGTGGTGGATATTTAATCTTTTCAACATCAAACTCTGTAATATAACATCTGCTGAGTGTGTCGTGGGTTGTAATAATAATATGCAAAGTCATGTCTCTCTCATACCTCTTAGTCGGGTTTTGAAGAGATGTCGCCTGGTGCGTGTGTGTGTGTGTGTTCGTGTGTGCGTGCTTGATTTACCTGCCAAGATGTGCGTCAGGTGTGTTCGGGCGGCGCAGATGTTTATTCTCTGCAGGTGTGTTGACCCCCCCCCACCCCCCCGACCGCGGCAGGTGAGGGGGCAGACACTTGTTAAAGACAGGTAATGGGGGGAGGGGTGGGGGCTGCAGGTTGGAAGGAAGGGGGGGAGGGGAGGGGGAGGAAGAAGGAGCGCCGACCCATCTCAGCCTCAACACACACACACACACACACACACACACACACACACACACACACACACACACACACACACACAAACACACACAAAGAAGCACACAGACTTTTATTTATATTTTCTTGACACCAGAACGAAAATCCAAGAAAACTCGAGAAAAACCACAAAAAAAAGTTAAAGAAAAAAAAAAAGAGGAGGAGGAGGAAGAGACAACCGCGCACGACGAACGGCATAAACCAGAAGAAGGAAGGAAGGAAGAACGTGAGGAAGAACGAGGCCGCGGGAGGAAAGAAACCTGCGCAAATTATTCACCGTTGTGGACGCCCCTAAATATGCAGGCGCTTCTGGAGGTAAAAAAAAAATGGGGAAGGAAAAGAAAAAGAAAGACGAATTCCTTTACGACACAAAGGCGTTGCTGGTAATTAAAGTATCATGCCGCTTTGGTGCAGGAGGAGGAGGAGGAGGAGGAGGAAAGAATAGGAGGAGGAGTAGGAAGGAAGAATAGGAAGAGGAGGAGGAAGGAAGGAAGAGAATTAAGAAGAGATATTGAGGAGGAGGAGGAGGAGGAGGAGGTAGAAGAAGAGGAGGAGGAGGAGGAGGAGGAGGAGGAGAAGGAAGAAAGAATAGGAGGAGGAGTAGGAAGGAAGAAAAGGAAGAGGAGGAGGAGGAGGAGGAAAAAAAGCATAAAAGGAGATAACTTCAAAGGCCGCGATGACTTCTTTATCTCCTTTATTTATGAGAGAGAGAGAGAGAGAGAGAGAGAGAGAGAGAGAGAGAGAGAGAGAGAGAGAGAGAGAGAATGAACTTTCCTTTCCTGCATTCACGTTATTTATGTACCTCCGTTTTTTTTGTTATTCTTTATTTCTTTTTGTTTTTATTATCACATTTCTTGCTCTGGTGTGTGTGTGTGTGTGTGTGTGTGTGTGTGTGTGTGTGTGTGTGTGTGTGTGTGTGTGTGTGTACCTATCTCTATCTCGTCATCTTTTTCCATATCATTCCTTAAACTTTCTATGTACTTTTTGCAAGAACACGATTTTTTTTTTTTTTCATTTGCGTGTGTGTGTGTGTGTGTGTGTGTGTGTGGTGTCATAGTCCTCGCCTCTCGCGCCATCTCCTTGTGGCTGTTTGACTTGCATGCAAAAATCATCTGGAATTCTTGCAAGCGTGTGATTGCTCGCCGCGCACGTGTTGACTCTGGCGGCTGGAGAGTACCTACACCCCCCCCCCACCCCCCAACCCGCCTCTTCTCCTTCTCCGCCTCCTCCTTGTTCTTCCTCTTCTTCTCATTCCCGTCTTCCTCCTCCTCGTCTTTTTCTTCCTCTTCCCTCCACTCCTTCATATCTTTCTCCTTGTCGTTCTTTTTTCTTATCTCTCTTCTCCTACTCTTCATCTCCTTCACCTTGTTTTCTTTCTCCTCTTCCTCCTTCTGCTCCTCCTCCTCTTCCTCTTCCTCTTTATTCATATTCTCGTCCTACGTTTGTTTCTCTCATTTTCGTGGTTACAATACTACTGCTACTATACTTCTACTACTACTACTACTACTACTACCACTACTACTACAACCACCACCACTACCACCATCACCTCTACTACATTTTACACCAAGACGAAATAACACGAAAGAACATAACATCAACACAAGACCAAGACAATATATTTCTTAGCCAGGGAAAGGCGTCGCGTGTCTTGCTTTAATGCTAACAGAAGTGTCTCTCCAACGAAGATGAATCGGGGGAGGGACAAACTTCTTAAACTTTCTTAATCTAGCGAGTGTGTGCAAGTTTGTGTTTGTGTCCAGCAGCGTCCGCCAGAGAGGGAGAGGGAAAGGAGGGCGAGGTGAGGATTGTATAGAGGAGGACAGGATAGGGAAAAGGGAATGTATAGGAGAGGAAGAGGGAAGGAAAGTACAGAGAGGGAGAGAGAGAAAGGGAAGGGAAAGACTGCATAGAGGATGAAGTATGGGGAAGGAAAACGGTACAAGGAAGAGGGAAAGTATAGGAGAGGAAAAGGGAAGGAAAGTACAGAGAGGAAGAGGGAGAGAGGGAGGAAGAAAGAGAAGGGAAGGAAAGTATAGAGAGGGAGGAGGAGAATAAAGATAGAAGGGAAGGAAAGTATAAACGTAAACTCACCCAAATTATATCTTGCAATACTTAGGCTTCCAGAGTCCCTTAGAAATTTAATGAAGGAAAATTACTCGGCGTCTTGCGTAAGGATAAGTGAGTTCGATGTCTCTTGCGAAGTCTTGGTAATAGTGGAGGATTGGCGGATGGAAAATAGGGAGGAAAAGTAGAAAGATGAATAGGAGGAGGAGGAGGAGAAGGAGGAGGAGGATAAAAGGAGAAAGTTAAAAGGAAGAAGAGAAATCGAAGAGGAGAGAAAACATGAGGAGGAGGAACAAGTGACGGAGAAGGAAAATGAGGAGAAAAAATGAGGATTGAGTGATGGAGGAAAAAGCATGGAGAAGAAAAAAAGAGATAAATAAAGAAAGAAAGAATGAATGAATGAACGCAAAGAAGAAAAATAAAGAGAAGAGGAGGAAAAAAGGTATGAAGGTGGAATGTGAGAAGGGGAAGGGAGAGGAGGAGAAGGAGGGTGAGGTTGAGTGATAATGAAGAAGAGGAGGAAGAGGAAGAGGACGAAGGAGTGTGGTGGTGGTGGTGCTGTTGGTAAAGGTAAAGTTCGGTGCATACGCTATTAGGTGCGCGTGGCCCCGGTGCTCATCTTCGTTACTGTTGACACAAGACGAAATGTTCCCGTTTCGTCGAGAGTGAAGGTTCGCGGCCTCTTGAGAGCTTGTGTCGCCTCCTCTGCCTCTGTTTGTCATTACTCACACGTTCATCTTAATGGCGAAAACGTGGAAGAAGGAAGGAACGTTGACTGAAGGAACGGCTGTGAAATTAAGGAAAGAAAAACAGTGAAGTGTGTGTGTCTGTCTGTGTGTGTGTGTGTGTGTGTGTGTGTGTGTGTGTGTGTGTGTGTTTATAGCAAGGGAGACAGCTTAATGGGAAAAAAAACAAGAAATAACAACAAAAAAAGACGTATAGATGCTGCTCAAAACGAAAGAAAAGGGAGGAGAGGGCAGAAGAGAGGTCAATTTCGTGTGTGTGTGTGTGTGTGTGTGTGTGTGTGTGTGTGTGTGTGTGAGTGTGTGTGTGTGTGTGTTTGTGTGTTTGAGTGGCACAAAGTTTAGGAGAAGCTAGCAAGTGTTCCATTAGTCTGGGTTTGCGTGTTCCCTCAAGTTTTTTTTTTTTTTTTTTTTTTTTTTCGTCGCAACTCGAAGTCTGAGACACTCGCCCGTAATTCCCATGCTCAAACTTTTTCTTTCTTTCTCGCTCACTCTTGTCTTGTCTGCCGCGAGAATTGATCCGTCAGTCTGCTCGCCACTCCCCTCTCCGACGAGCCACGAGACATCAGGTGAACTTTACTATATATATATATATATATATATATATATATATATATATATATATATATATATATCAAATCGAGTCGACATCATCACACTCAATACGTAGAAGAATGTTGTCTGTGTTGCATAAGAGAAAGGAAGGCGTTGCGTTTCTCCACAGAGCAATATTATAACGTAAGAAAGTAAGGAAGATGGGAAAGAAGGAAGAGGTAAGGGATTGACGTATCGGAGGAAAAGTGAAGACATTGTCGATAGAGGTAAAGAAAAATTAATGGAAGCGAAGAAATCAAAATATCTATCACTTTCCCATTTCTTTTTCACCTAAGTCGCAATCAAGCACACGTCACCTCCCCGCCTACTTGCCTCTGGACTTTAAATTTATTCCGAGCATTTACCTCACACCTGGGTAAGCTCACCTGCATGGGGCCTGAAGATGAGGGATTGAGGCATTTGATCGCACCTGCGCGCCCCAGACTTTTAAATACTCCTCAGGTGTTCCTTCCCAGCCGCTTCGACACCTTGACGCCTGAAAGTTGATGAAAGGAAGAAAAGTATAAATGTTAAAGAGTTTTCCTGAATACATATAAATTGAGTATGTTTCGATTTCACGGATTGGCATACAGTTTTTATAGCTGTTTTGAGGCCTTGGGATTATGTTATGATTGTAGGTAGTCCAGATATACATAGGAAGGTACATTGTGAAGACTTAAGGGTATTTTTATCTGACGGACGGTTTTCATAGTTGTTTTATGGCCTTGGAATTACAGTATGAGTTTAAACAGTCCAGGAATAAATTAGGAAGGTACATATTGAAGGCTTATTCTTTCTAACAAAAAGCTTAAGAGTATTTCAAGGATTGGTAAACAGTTAACATTGTTGTATTATGGCCTTGGAATTACAGTATGAGTTCAAACAGTCCAGGCATAAAATTAGGAAGGCACATACTGAAGGCTTATTCTTTCTAACATAAAGCTTAAGAGTATTTCAAGGATTGGTAAACAGTTTCCATAGTTGTATTATGGCCTTGGAATTACAGATTGAGTTCAAACAGTCCAGGCATAAAATTAGGAAGGTACATACTGAAGGCTTATTCTTTCTAACATAAGGCTTAGGCGTATTTCTATCTCATGAATTGGTAAAGTATCCATAGTTATTTTGTGGCCTCGAGACTGAATTATGATTGCTGACAGTCGATTCCACCAAGCCGAAGGGAGGTACATATTGAAGACATTTTCCTCTAGGCTTGAATACATAAGTGAGGTCCGTTTCCACAAGTGGTTTAGCAGTTGCCAGCGGGGCCGTATAACCTTGAGACTGAGTTCTGGTTATTGACTGACGATATCTGGAAGTTGAGGAGAGGAAGGAAAGTATATATATTATAGCCGATATATTTTCTTTGAACATGAGACTGAATACTGATTGCAGACTGTTGATATTCTGAAGGTGATAAAGATATAAAGTTCAAGATATTAGTTTCGTTATTTTCTTCTTTGAACATGAGGAACCTGAGACTGAATTCTAATTGCAAACTGTTGATATCTAAAAGTTGATGAAAGTAAGGAACGTGCAGAGAAAAGAGCCAATTAAGGTATAGAGTTCATAATATTAGTTTCGATATTTTCTTCTTTGAACATTAGGAACCTGAGACTGAATTCTAATTGCAAACTGTTGATATCTAAAAGTTGATGAAAGTAAGGAACGTACAGAGAAAAGAGCCAATTATCAAAGAGCTGTGTGTAAATTAGTCAAATATGTTTGAGTGTAAAATTGAACAAAACTAAAAGACACAACAACGCCAATCAACAATCAAGAATAAGTCATAAGTGGGGGTCGTTACAAAGGCAATCCCACGCCTACTACAGGACTGGTATATGCAGAGGCAGAAGGTACGAATTTCTGGGCTCATGGCGGCGTTAGACCGAGAACTAGTACAGGATATTATTGCTTGTATATTTTCTTCTTGACACGTGGAATACATTATCACACTTAATCATCCCAGCGGGTGGTAATAAACAGCTGTTGTGGGTCTTTTATGACTTTCAATGTTATATTCACCTTTCCTGATAGTCGATTCCTCCCAAACCAAATATTTCCTTCTTTTTTTCTTTCTTTTTTTAGTCATGTGTATCAGCCATTTCTTTTCCTCTTACAGTTTTAATTTTCTTTTAATTAAGTTTAAAATCTATTTCTTCATTCATATAGTCTTGATTTTCTGTTTAGTTAAGTTCAAAATCTATTTCTTCTCAACCAACCAAATTTTTTTTTTTTTTTTTTTTAGTCATATATCATTATTTTTTCTTTCTTCATAGTCTCTTTTCTGTTTAGTTAAGTTCAAAATCTATTTCTTCATTCATATAGTCTTGATTTTCTGTTTAGTTAAGTTCAAAATCTATTTATCCTTCCTTACAGTTTTAATTTTCTTTTTTAGTCAAGTTCACCATCCATTTCTTCCTTCTTACAGTTTTAATTTTCTTTTTTAGTCAAGTTCACCATCCATTTCTTCCTTCTCACAGTTTTAATTTTCTTTTTTAGTCAAGTTCACCATCTATTTCTTCCTTCTCACAGTTTTAATTTTCTTTTTTAGTTAAGTTCAAAATCTATTTCTTCCTCCTTACAGTTTTAATTTTCTTTTTAGTCAAGTTCACCATCCATTTCTTCCTTCTCACAGTTTTAATTTTCTTTTTTAGTCAAGTTCACCATCCATTTCTTCCTTCTCACAGTTTTAATTTTCTTTTTTAGTCAAGTTCGCCATCTATTTCTTCCTTCTCACAGTTTTAATTTTCTTTTTAGTCAAGTTCAAAGTTCACCATCTATTTCTTCCTTCTTACAGTTTTCATTTTCTTCTTAGTCAATTACACCATTTTTTTTCCTTTTAACATTTTCATTATTTCCTTTTTAATCAACTACACCATCCATATTTTTTTTCATCCTTGCGTTTTTCTTCTTTTTCCATTTTATTTCCCTTCTCACATTTTATATATTACATTTTTTAATCGATTACACGTGTATCACCAAATGTTTTCGTCTAATATATAATAATTTCCTTTAACGTGTCATCCCAAAGGTGTGTTTCGATCTCACAGGTGAATAAGCAGGTATATATCGTGGCCGCTTCGTGACCTTGAATCCAAATCGTTATTACCTTTCCCTCTCTTTACTTCTGCTATTATTTTCTTTTTCTTTTTTTTTTCCTGTGTCATTTTATCTTATTTTCCTGTTTTTCTGAGTTATATTTTCCTCTTCTGCCGTTATTTTCTTTCTTTTTTATCTTCCTGTGTCATTTTTTATTATTTTCCGGTTTTTCTGAGTCATAGTTTCCTCTTCTGCCATTATTTTCCTTCTTTTTTATCTACCTTTTCCTGTTTTCCTATTTTCTCCTGTTTTCCTGAGTCATATTTTCCTACTGTTTTCCTATTTCCTATGTTATGTTCTTACCCACATCAATTTATCTCCGCCATTATTTTCCTTCTTTTCATCCACCTTTTCCTATTTTCCTATTTTTCTGAGTCATATTTTCCTGCTGTTTTCCTTTTTTTCCTATGTTATGTTCTTTATCAATTTATCTCTGCCATGTCGATTACAGACCCTCAGTTTTTTTTTTTTTTTTTTTCTTCTTTCCTTCCTACAAATGATTTTCTTTTTCTTTATTTATTTTTCTTTCATTGTTCCTCTCGTGTAGTTCTACCTTATTTTTTCCTCTTTTTTTTTTTCTTTTGATGTTTATAAAAGTCATTTCCTTATCAATTTATCTCTGCCATGTCGATTACAGACCCTCAGTGTTTTTCTTCTTTCCTTCCTACAAACGATTTTCTTTCAATTTCTTTATTTTTCTTTCTTTCCTTTCAGTGTTCCTCTCGTGTTGCGTTCCCCTATTTTTTTCCTATTCTTGCTTTCCTATTTATAAACGTCATTTCTTACCCGTGCTATTTGTAACGTGCCATTTTTTGTCCTTTTTCTACCTTACTTTACAATTTCTCTGCTTCATTTTTCCTATTATCTTATCTATCTGCCATTTATTCCTATTTCCTATTTATTTTCGCCATTTTTTCCCTTTTTTCTATCCATCAGTGACATTTACATCCATTTTTCCTATTTATTTATTTCATATTTTCCTATTCTCCCTATTTACCTGTTCCCTCATTACCTACTTTCCCTTTCTCTTACCTGAAGGCTGAAGGTGACGGGACGCTTAAGCTACTCCTCTGTAGATACGTTCTTTCCCTTACTTTCCCTTTCGCTTCGTCGTCCAGGTGTTTCCCAGCCATCATACCTGCGATTACCTGCCTCGTCCCTCACCTGGTATTAGTGAACCACCCTTAGGAGCCCCTCGCCTTATCTCCACGCTCATGCTAATCATAACATTCATCATTTTTTTTCCTATGCCATTGTTTTCCTCTCCCCGTCTCTCTCTCTCTATCTCTCCTCCCTTCCTCTCTTCCACCTGTAGTTCTTCCTCGATTCTCTCCCTCCCTACCTCTCTTCCTCTCTTTATCCCTTCTCTCTCTCTCTCTATCTATCTTTCTCTGACCCCTTCTCTTTCTTTTCATCCATCTACTTCCCTTCCTTCCTTCCTTCCTTCCTTCCTTCCTTCCTTTCCTCATTCCATTCTTTGTTTATTTATGGCACAACCTTGTATCATTTCTTCCTTTATCTCTGTGTGTGTGTGTGTGTGTGTGTGTGTGTGTGTGTGTGTGTGTGTGTGTGTGTGTCTGTGGTTTCTGGCTCGCTTGTTATCAGTGTGGCGATAACTCACTCTGTCTGACCGTCCCTCCCTCAAGCCTTATGTCACAACCCGCCGTCACTGAGGCTCACCGTGATGCAACCTCCCTCCTCTTCGTCCTTCCTTCCCTCTATCGTTCTTTCTGCCTTTCCTCCCTTCGTCCTTTTTCCCTTCTCTTTGTCCTTCTTTCTTTTTCCTCTTTTTCTCTCTTCACTCCCTTTTGCCTAGCTCCCTTCTTCCCCCTATTCTTTTCCTCCTTTCTTCTTCTGGTCATTCCTTCATTTTCCTCTTTCTCCCTTCCTTCCTTTCTTTCTTATCTGGTTCCCTTCTTCCCTCGACTCTTTCTTACCTCCTTCCTCTTCTTCGTTCTTTCTGCCTTCCCTTCCCTTCGTCCTTACCTTTTCTCGTGTCTAGCCTTCCTTCTCTTTGTCCTTCCTTCCTTCTTTTCTTTCGTATCTAGTTCCTTTCTTCCCTCAAACCTTACCTCCTTCCTCCCCTTCGTCCTTCTTTCCCATTCCTCCTCTTTCTGTCTTCTTTTCCTCCGTCCTTACCTTCTCTGTTGTCTAGCGGCTCTAACCTTCCCATCTCCCTCCATCCTTCCCTCCATCCCCTCCTTCCTAAGTACGTTCTACCTTTCCTCTTTCCTTCATTGCGGTTAACTCCCTTTCTCTCCTACTCACTAACCGATAATTTAGACACTATTCTCACTCCTCTGCTTCTCTTTTCCTCGATGTTATCCTTTCATTCCTTTCCAATACACTGTCTTCCTCTCCATCCCCGTATGATCCTTTTCCAATCCAAGTCTTAACCACAAGGAGAGAATAATCGTATATCTATGTGCTGCAATATCTTCGAGACGGGTTTTGCTTTTCTTCTTTTAATAGAGGGTTTTCTCGTTTACCTGAGAATCGCCTTGTTCATATTGAGATTTTTTTTTTTTTTTTTTTTTTTTTTATAGCAGAGGAGTCGGTTCAAGGGCATGAATACTACAGAACAAAACACATTCCTCATCGCTTACTTTACACTATCAACACAACAATAAAGGTAGGGAAGGATCACTACGACATCTATCCATAACCTCAACTCAAACGTCCCGATAGCCAGTGGTAACCGTTCATATGTTTTAAGATTAACGTGACTAGGCTCGCTTTTCCTATACACCATCTGTACCTTCAACTGGATATGGTCTGAATCGTGTTAGAAGAGCCGACTCATGATACGGAGTGACTTACGATGCACAGGAGGAGGGAACATTGTGGTCCGACCCTCTTACCTCCCATCCCTCCCACCCAATGACCTGCTCAGTACACGTGAACACCTGTCAGCCTCGGGTGCATTGTTCGCGGTGCATACAAACCTTTCCCGCGACAGACAGAGGGATCAATTTTCTCTCGGGGAATGGGAACGACTGCTTTGTTGGGAGTCATAGGAGGTTGAGGTTGTAGATGTACGTTATTGTAGTGTTGATAGTTGTAAGTAAGCGATGAGGAATGTGTTTTATGGTGTTGTGTAGTGTTTTCTCTCAGGGAATTGGATCGACTGCTTTGCTGGGAGTCATAGGAGGATCAGGTTGTTGATACATGTTGTAGTGATCCTTCCATACCTTTACTGTTGTGTTGATAGCGTTAAGGAAGCGATGAGGAATGTGTTTTATGGTGATGTGTAGTATTTTCTCTCAGGTTATGGGATCGACTGCTTTGCTGGGAGTCATATGAGGTTCAGGTTGTTGATACATGTTGCAGTGATCCGTACATTCCTTTACTGTTGTGTTGATAGTTATAAGGAAGGAGATAAGAGGATATGTGTTCTGTAGTATTATTGCTATTCCTTTGGCAAGCTGTAGTGATGCATTGATGTTGAGGTTGTGTGGGGAGGAGGGGAAGACAGTCTGGTGGAGGGGAAGCAACAGAAAACGAAGCCAAAATTAAGAAAAATGTTGCAGATAGATACAAGTCAGGTGGTATTGCGTTCATCTCTACAGTCTTTTGTTGATGGGCTTAAAGTAAAAAGATGTTGTATCCGTTGTTTTTGCGCTTGGTTGGGGTCATCGTCCCACTTTATACGGTAAAGGATCCAGCTCAAAGGCAACAGAGATTAGACAAAATATAGATTAGTCTTATCATTTACATTGCCTAAGTTTCCGAGTGAGAGGTAAATCAGCAGCGCCATCTACTCCCTTGAAAAAATAAAAATACGAAAAAAACATGGAAATTCGTGTAGTGCTCCAGTCAATGCACTTTTTTTACCACCTGAAGCTTAGGAGAATTTCACCAACCGAACAGAACCACCAGGGAAGTGTTATTCGGCGGGAGGGACGAATCACAGTGGGGGGTTGAGGCTGGGGTGAAGGGGTTGAGCGGGACACATGCGGCTTCACAAACACATGTCAACACTCAGAACAAAAGGTGACTGAACCCTGGATGGCACCCCCCCCTTCTCACCCTTTTCCCCCTCACTCCCTTCTCTCACATCCCTGGTCTCCCCTCCCCTCTGATTCTCCTGGCCTCCCCTTCCCTTGCACTCTCCTACCCTCTCCTACCCCATGACCTCCCTGCTCTCCCTCTCCCCCTCGCATCCCTGCTCTCCCCTCACCCCGCGGGCCATTGTTCTTTCGTCACACCTGCCGCGCCGTTAACACCTGCATAGGACGGTGCTTTGGAGGGCATTACGACGGAATATGAGTCGAAAATACCTGTCGAATATGAACTTGCTATGTCACGAATCGTCTTTTGATTGCCAGTGTCTTCAGGTATAAATCAACAAAGAATGACCTCACTTAGTTGTATAGAAAGTTGTATAGAAAGTGTTTAGATTGGCTGCCTTTGAGGAATTCGATGCAGAATCACTGTTGCATATTATCCACGGTTGCTTAGTCTGTGGTCACTGCGCGCTGCCTTTCTTCAGGGAGTGACCTGGGCCGCTGCGGGGGTGGGGGCGGCAGGGAGGCAGTCAGGCCCAAGGCTCCACTTTCACTACAGGCCAGCGAGGAGCACGAGGCATTACGCGTTACACCACCACGAGGGTTGTCCGGCCGGAGGAAGAGCAGCAGGGAATGGAGGAAAACGGGAAGGGAAGCATGACAAAAAAAAGTGAGAGAAATCTTGGATGAGAGAGAACACAGAAAAAGAATGTAAAATGTAGATGCACAACTTGAGAGGAAGGCATGGCTGTACTTACCAATGAATTACAAGAGGAAGAATAGTGGAAACAGTTTGGCTGGGGAGGAAAAGAAGGCCCACCTGGACTTCAAATTAGGTACCTTTTGGACCCGAGTAGATTAGAAGGTTAGCTTGTGTACCCTTCATTAAGTCAGACTGAAGTTAGAAGTTAGACACAAGATTGGAAGTTTGACCGAAGTTAGACACAAGATTGGAGGTCAGACAGATGATTAGAAAGATTAGCTCGTGTACCCTTCATAAATTCAGACTGAAGTTAGAGGTTAGACACAAGATTGGATGTCAGACAGATGATTAGAAAGAAGATTAGCTCGTGTAATCTTCGTGAAGTTAAACCGTGAGTTCGATATTAAGCTGAAGATTATTAACGACTTATAAGCTTACAGTAAAGACGTACACTGGCTAACTTGCTTACTATACGTTTAAAAGTTCAGTAATTAAATGAACTTAGGAGATTATGTTCTCTCCCCACCCTTAGTTATCTCCGTCATTATGTCACATCGCATTCTCTAAGATATCGGACTTTAAAAAGGAGTTTG
Source organism: Eriocheir sinensis (assembly GCF_024679095.1). Classification (NCBI taxonomy): domain Eukaryota; kingdom Metazoa; phylum Arthropoda; class Malacostraca; order Decapoda; family Varunidae; genus Eriocheir; species Eriocheir sinensis. The sequence continues at coordinate 18,754,819 of NC_066530.1, forward strand.
GCAATCGTGTATGCCTGGTCATCGGTGAAAGGAATCAGTCAGTCAGTTGGAAGGAGTCAGTCAATTGTGTATCCTTGACTCCTGCATTCTGCCACTCCACTGAGCTCTCACATGTTCAGAAGAGTGTCAGTAGTCAGTCAGTCAATTGTGTATCCTTGGCTCTCTCCTTCATTCTGCCACTTCACTGAGATCTCGGGCGTTTAGAAGAGTGTCACCATTCAATCGTGTGCAGCGTTGCCAGATTATCGTATTCACCACATCGTCTTTATTACTTTTAAGCCTCAAACTCTCGTACCTACACAAATAACGATAGAAAATTGAAGTTAGCGTTAAAACTCCAATTTATTGATGATTATTTGTTTGTTTTTGCTTTAGTTATCGGTCAGAAAGTACGAAAATGCAATGCTATGAGTACGATAATTTAGCAACGCTGGTCGTGTGTCCTTGCGTGGCTGGCTCCTCTGCATTGCTTAGTAGGACGCCCACAACACAGGCCTCTCGCTTACCGCCCTGTGTTTGCACGTCACAAAGGCCATTATCCGCCTCTTACATGCGCATTTCCGTCCTTCACTGAGGCTGCGAGGTCGGCGAGAGGGAGAGGGAGGGAGAGAGACAGTCAGTGAGCCGCAAAAGCTACTGGGAAAAAAAACTCGCAGCGGCCAAGAAAATCGTCCCACTTTGCTCTTCGATGATATGCAAGGCCGATGTTCATTATCCAATTTCCTCTTTGTCCCTCCTCCTCCTCCTCCTCCTCCTCCTCCTTTCTCTTTTCTTGACCCTTCCCTGCGTTTCTCTCTCTCTCTCTCTCTCTCTCTCTCTCTCTCTCTCTCTCTCTCTCTCTCTCTCTCTCTCTCTCCCTTCACAGCCATCCAGTCAACCATCACCTTACCTTCCTCCTCCTCCTCCTCCTCCTCCTCCTCCTCCTTCGCCTCCAGACAGTTAGACGAAGTTTGCCGACCGTCCCCGTAACTTGCGTAGGTCAACTCTGCGACAAGAAAGGCGTCGTATTGATCCTCTGAGTGGACGTAATAGGCGATTATAGGCCGAGGGGTTGGACGAGAGGGCGAGAGAGGCCGCGAAGGGTTGAGTTTGGGGCGTCTTCTGGGAATTACTTGAGTCGCTGTCCTGGGGTGGCGGAAAGGCGTGGGAAGTGTTTTGATGGGCGTTCTGAAACCCTTTGAGGAAGTCGATGCAGAATCACATGCACCTAAGACCTGCCACAGAAGAAAGGGAAAAGGGAGAAGACGAAGGTATAGAAGTAATGAACGAAGGAAATATAGGAAGGGTTTTTTCATATTCGCATTTTTCATGATTCTTCCAGTTATTTGATCTTTTTTTTTTCTTTCTAGGCATATTTATCACTTTATTTCCCATTTTCTTTCCTCTTTCTCCTTACCCTTCATCTGTTCTTGCCTGCCAAATATAGGAAGGTTTCTTTTTTTGATTCGACAGCTTTTTCATGATTCTTTACAGTTATTTGATCTCTTTTTTCTTCTTTCTAGGTATATTTATTTCTTTATTTCCCATTTTCTTTCTCTTTCTCCTTGCCCTTCACCTGTTCCTGCCTGCTATCTTATCATTTATCTCATTTCTTACCTGTTAATTCACTCTCCCATTCACCACCTGTATACCATTCACTCTCTATCCTCCTCCTCTTCCTCTTTTCTACCCCTTCAACAGCTCCCCCTCCCTCCTATACCCTCGTCTACCGCACTCCGCCTAGTCATACATCACGTTTGTCGCTCCTCAAGTCTTACTCAATGATCACAAATGACTTGATCGATCTCACAGCGGCGCCTCGTGTTGACTCTCCTCCCCCGTGTTATGTCAATTCACGAACCCTTCATAGACGTTCGAGTGCTCTTATCGTTTGTGTTCAGTAATTATCGTCCGTGGGTAATGTAAAACGACGATTCTGTGCCACATTTGTAATCATTGGTCATCGTTTTTTGTGGATCTGCGGCGCTAAAAACGTCTCCAAACAATGCATCATGTTATGTTTTAAAAAGCCTCCAGTTGTCATTTTTGTAAGCTAATCCACGCTGTATGTTGAGCCTTCCAGTGAACATCTCTTCATAAAAAGCTAAAACAGTCACCTTTATGCAAATTCGCGTTGTTTATCTAGTCTTCCATCGAATACCTCTTCAAAAACAAGCAAAAACAGTCACCTTTATGCAAATTCGCGTTGTTTATCTAGTCTTCCATCGAATACCTCTTCAAAAACAACCAAAAACAGTCACCTTTATGCAAATTCATCGTTGTATATTAAGTCTTCCATCGAACACCTCTTCAAAAACAAGCAAAAACAGTCACCTTTATGCGAATTCATCGTTGTATATTGTCTTCCATCGAACACCTCTTCAAAAACAACCAAAAACAGTCACCTTTATGCAAATTCACGTTGTATATTAAGTCTTCCATCGAACACCTCTTCAAAAACAAGCAAAAACAGTCACCTTTATGCAAATTCACGTTGTTTATCTAGTCTTCCATCGAACACCTCTTCAAAAACAACCAAAAACAGTCACTTTTATGCAAATTTACGTTGTTTATCAAGTCTTCCATCGAATACCTCTTCAAAAACAAGCAAAAATAGTCACCTCGAGGAAGCTGATTTAGTGAGAGAAGAGATGTGAAGTTTCCAGTTAAGATTTTGAGTTAAGGATAGACCGAGGATGTTTAATGTTGAAGAAGGTGACAGCTAAGTGTTGTTGAAGAATAGGGATAGGTGTTCGTAAGCCAATCCACCGTCTTGCACATCGCCACTCGCCTCCTTCACCGCCACCCCGCGCTGAAGACTCATTGGCAGCGATGACGCCCGCGGGACACAAAGTAAACATGCAATTTGCCCCATTATTGGCCCCCCCGTTGCGTGACTCATAATTATCCCTACCCATTGAGCGGCTCTGAATGGCAGGAAGAGGGAGTGTGTTAGCAGAGAGGAAGGGGAGTGAGGGGAGGGGGGGAAAGGGATGAGAGGATGGAACTTACGACTGTCTGTTAGTGTGGTGGAGTGGATGGGATGGGGGAGAAGGGGAGAAAGAAAGGGAGGGTGGGAGGAAAAGAGAGAGAGAGGTAAATTAGTGTGTGTATGTTTGGTATAAGAGAGGAGAGAAAGTGAGAGATAGGAGAGGAGAGAGTACCTTGGTGTGGGTGTATGGTCGAATATGGATGGGGAAGCATAGGAGGAAGGGGAGAGAATGTATTGGGGGGGATGTGTAAGGGAGAGGGTGTGTATGTGGGTGGGGGTGAGTCAAAGTGTTAAAAAGTGTGTAGATGGAATACATATTGTGAAGTGGAATGATCAAAAGGGAAGGAAAAGAGAGAGTGGGGATTTAGGGGTATGTGTGAGGGGGTGGGTAGAATGTGTAAGGGAGGATATGACGGTAGGAAGGGAGAATGTAGCCTCTCTCCATTCCCCCAACCACCTCCCAGAAACACCCCTCTCCCCTTCTCTCCCCTTTCCCTTTTTCTCCCATCCTCCCCTCTTTTCCCCTCGTCTCCCCTCCCTTCTCATCTCCACCCCTCCTTTCCCCTTCACCACCGCCACCCCCATTACTCACCGTCCATCCTTAAACACAGCGCCCCATTGACTTCCTCACCTCCACCATTGTCACCGGCCTTTACCTAACACCAATTCAAGCTAGTATCGACCCTTGACATCTATTATTCACGATCCCTTTGACCCTCGCTAAGACGGACAAAGGTAGACAGACGTAACAGGTTGGCATATTAGGACAGGTAAAGAGTAAGGTAAAGAGTGATTGGTAAGTGAAGATAAGGTAAAGATTAAACCAATACATTACCGGCACCTAAATTTTTAGGAACCAATACTTTACCGGCACCAAAATTTTTAAGAACCAATACTTTACCGGCACCAAAATTTTTAGGAACCAATACTTTACCGGCACCAAAATTATCAGGAACCAATACTTTACCGGCACCAAGGAGGGGAGGTAAATTGAATGTAAAATAAGATAGACAGGTGGTTGACATATTTGAGAAGGTAAAGAGTGAAAGTAAAGAGGACAGGTAAAGGAAAGGAACAGTAAGGAAGACAGGTATAGAGTGAAGGTAAAAAGTAACAGGTAGAGATAGAGTAGAGAGGCCAGGTAAAGTACAGGTAAGGTAAGCTATCTCACCTGTCAGTAACACACCTACTCCGTCCTTAAACCATGCATGTACAGCCAGTCAAAAAAGTATAGTCCACCCTTACGATCGATATTATAGAAAATGAACGAAAATTAAAGCAACCTCACGCCTATCTTGCTCGTGTTTTCGTCCGGTGTTTCATATATTTACGTTCTCAAAGATGGGAGATTTTTTATTTTATTTTATTCAAGAGATGAGTGAGTGCATCTTCTCCTCCGGCTGATGAGAGAACGATCGGTGGTCTTGCTCGCTTCTCACGGCCCGCGGCGCGTCGTAAAGTACATTATAGTTTCTTTATGGCTCAATTATATCCATCTGGCTTTATGGGCTCATTAATAACACTATCCCCTTCCCCTCCTCCTCCACCTCCTCCTCCTCCTAATCCTTGTTCCACCTCTCTTCATTCCTGGCGAGACGTACCTGTGTGTGTGTGTGTGTGTCTGTGTGTGGTGGGAGGGAGGGGTTAACAAGTACATAAATCAGTGTCGTGGGCTGTTGGGTCACTTTTGTTATCCCGTCCCGCTGCTCTGAGTCTGCGGACGAGCCTGCGATGTCCTGAAGTATGCCTTGGTTCTCCTCTTCCTCCGCGTTACAAGATGTATGAATAGAGAGATAGAGGAATATTTATTTAGAAAGGCAGATGTATCAATACGTAGATAGATATACAGATGGATGGAGATATAGGAAGGTAGGTGTCAAATTACGTAGTTAGACAGGAACAGCGATTAGCGGGCTTTTATTTATACCTTTTTTTGATTCCCTTGAGCTGTTTCTTTGGCTGTAAAAAAAAAAGATAGATAAACTGATACCCTTTTTCATAGATGCGTTAAGGGATGGAGAAATAGATGGAGAGACAGGTGGTAGATTAGGGATATAGGTAGGTAGATGGAAAAGTAGATAAATATTAAAGGTAAGCATGTAGGTAGTGGATAGGTGGGTGAAGACACTTAGCTAGGTAAGGAAACAGGTAAAGATAGATAGATAGATAAATATATGTGTAGAATAGATAGATAAATATATTCCTTTCTTATTTCTCTCGATTTTCTTTTCAATTATCTTTCTAACATATCCTCTACCTATTTGTCTTTTGAAATACTTATCTTTACTAATATTTTTTTCTTTTATTTCGTGTTGCGCAAAGGTGATAGCGAAAGTGTGTGTGCCTGTGTGTTCGTGTGTATGTGCGTGTGTCAGGTGAGGCTCCCATCGGTTCATTGGCTCCTGCAGGTGTTCCAAAGGTGCACGGGAGGAGGAGGAGTCTTGTCGTTGTGTCGTGTTGCGTGTTTTTTTTTTTTTTTCTTCTTCTTCTTTTGTGATGGATTGAGCACACGAGAGACACTTGATGGCGGTGCAAATATAATGTGTTCTGTGTTTTCGTTTGTGTGTGTGTGTGTGTGTGTGTGTGTGTTATCAGTAGAGGAAATATTTCGCTTCGTATTTTTATATATATTTATTAACTTTATTTTCTTGACTTCTTTTTTTACGTTAAAGGAGGCAGACAGACAGACAGACAGACAGACAGACAGACAGACAGAAAAAATGAGTCCGTATGGAAATTGTAACAAGCATATTTTTACCTGGAGCTTCTGCATAAACCAAAAAACAAACATTAAAAAAAAGCCCACTAGACGCTGCCCTGAACAAAAGCAAAAAAAAAGAGAGATCAATTTCGGGAGGAGCGGTGTCTTGATCCTCTCCTCCAGAATGAGCTTAAGTCGTAGGCAGGGGGAAACACAGACGAAGGAAGGGATGAAGGAATGAAGATGCTGGTTAACTCTTGCATAAGGGATTTGGATAGGATAGGGATGAGCATTATTTATGAGTATTATTTTTTTCCCCTTGAACTGTTTCCTTTACTGTTAAAAAAAAAAGTGTTTAGTATCTTTCTTGGTTTGTTAATCTAGTAATGTTTGGGTCGGAGGAAGATCAGAGAGTGTTGTATAGGAGCCAAATATATTGTTAAAACTTGCGTTGCATAGACAATAAGATCAACCTCGTTTCGGCGTCTTTGTGTGTGTGTGTGTGTGTGTGTGTGAGAGAGAGAGAGAGAGAGAGAGAGAGAGAGAGAGAAGGAAAGAAAGAAAGAAGAAAAGTATAAATGAAAGAAAGAAAAAGAATGAAAGAAAGAAAGAAGGAAAGAAAGAGAATGTGCGTGCGTGCGTGCGTGTGCCCCCGTCTAAGCCATCAAGGAACAAGGAGCAGGAAGTGATGAGCCGAAAAAATGTGTCGTGCCGAATATGTGATGTGGGCCAGACGGGAGAGCGGAGAACCTCAACACCTGTGCGATGGGAGACACCTGTGTGTGTGTGTGTGTGTGTGTGTGTGTGTGTGTGTGTGTGTGTGTGTGTGTGTGTGTGTGTTTCTCTCGTCTTCTTACTCTTCTTCCTTCCTTATCATCATTTGCTATCTTCCTTCTCTCCTTCTTCTCTCTTTCATTATTCTGTCTTTTTCCTAATTCCATCTTCGTCCTTTTCCTCTTCCTTCCTTTACTTATTCCTCCCTTTTCTCACTCTTCTTCCTCCTTTTCTTTCCTTCCTCTTCTCCCTTCCTTTCTTCCTCATTATCTCCCTTCCTCTTCCTTTACATTCTATCACTTATTCCTCCTTTTTTTTCTCCCTCGTCCCCCTCCTCTTCCTTCCTTCCTTTTCATCTTTGTTCCTCTTCCTTCATCCTCCTTCCTCCCTCTTCACGCTGTTCCTCTTGCTCCTCCTCCTCCTCCTCCTCCTTTACTCATTCCTCTTTTTCTCTCTCCTCCTTCCTCTCTTCCTCCCTCTTCATTTTCATCCCTCTTACCCTGTTTCTTCTTTCCTCTTCATCTATGTTCCTCTTCTTCCTTCCTCCTCCTTCCTCTCTCCCCCACCTCCCTCACTCTCTCCCTCATTCAATACTCGTGTGGATTTTCTTTACTACACAACACAGCCAGAAACGGGACGAAACAAAACAATGCGAAACTTAATGAGACAAAACGCAAAACAAAACGTAAACAGAAACCACGAAGCTAAGTCGAGCGTAACTAAGCGAAACAGGACACGGCGGGAAACTTAACGATACTAAATGAGAGGAGACGAAACGAAGCTGAAGGGAAACTCAACGCGGTAACATTACGCAGCATAACCCGACTCACTCCCGCCACGAAACGCCTTACTTACGCTGAACAAAAAATAACCTTGATCGTGGTTTATTTTAAGTTCTAATTGTCTGGACTATAGGCTGTGTGTGGTCTGGATATCTATGTAAAGCTGCGTACATATTTGGAAATCTCTCGCTTAGAAGGTAGAGTCATGTATCTTTGGCTCCTGGGAAACACTAATGGCTACAAAATGATCACTTACTTTGTGTTTTAAATCATTGCGTTGTATCATTTGTGGAGAGAAAGTTATAAGCTCTCTCGCTCTCATATATAGAAGAAAATTTAGTGGTTAAGGAAAAAGCATATTCATGAGTTATAATGTCTTGAACGCATATCCAATTTTTATTTTACTTTCCTTTGTCATGCTCTTGTTTCTGTTTACACTATTACTATTACACTTTATATATATACGTAATTACATTTAGACATATTTACTTGTTTATATTATTACAAGATTTCCCATTTTTCCAGTAAGACGAGACATAATTAGATAAACAAAACCCACAAAAATCTCTCAGAAAATCCTTCACCACATAACAAAATAACTTCCTAATCAAGGCTCACGTTCTTCGAATTCACTTTCCTTCCTTTAAACTCCTTACTTATTTACTTGTTTACGTTATATCAAGATTTCCCTTTTTTTCAGTAAGACGAGACAGAACAAAAGATAAACAAAACCCACAAAAAATCCCTCAAAACACTTCACCACATAACTAAACAACTTTCTAATCAAGGCTCACTTTCTTCTAACTCACTTTCCTTCCTTTCAACTCCTTACTTATTTACTTGTTTACACTATTTCAAGATTTCCCTTTTTTTCATTAAGACGAGACAGAACAAAAGATAAACAAAACCCACAAAAATACTTCAAAACACTTCACCACATAACTAAACAACTTTCTAATCAACACACGTTCTTCTAATTCACTTTCCTTCCATTAAACACACTAACCTTCTTTCCTACGCTTTTCCTATGCTTCTTTTCTGCTGTTTTCCTTCTTTTTTACACTATGTTATTTTCCTGCACTTTCCTTTCCTTCTTTTCTACAATTTCCCTTCCTTTTTACACTGTTTCTCTTCTACACTTCCCCTCAGCTTCTTTCCTTCACTTCTCTTCCTTTCCACACACTTTGCTCCTCATCTCATCTGCTGGAGGGTCCCCGCCGCGGCACAGCTGTCACGAAGGGAGGCTGAGGACGCGGGAGGGGAGAGGAGGAGAAGGAGAAGGAGAGGGGGGTAGAGGGAGAGGAGGAGGAGGGTGAGGAGGGGAGGTAGTCCGCCAGGTGTTCACTCATGGCTCGTAAGTCACCTCAGCGTAAGTCTCCCTTCTTGTTCTTTGCTCTCCTCTCCTTTAGTACACTTGACGGATGCATATTAGAGGCTGTTGTATATCTATCTATCCATCTATCTATCTATCTATCCATCTATCAATATAATGTCTATGGTTTGATCTGTAAGGTTTGAGGGTTCGTTTAATGAGAGTAAGTTAGTAAGGTATCTCTGTATTGCAAGCTCTTGGTTATCTTGTATTGCCAAAGCACTCTTGTATATCTTGTTTTGGGGTAATAAGAATCGATATGCCTGTTATTCTGTCTCTCTCCCTCCTTCACTTCACTTCCATAACCTTAATGTTCGCTATAGTAGAAATGCAAAGTCTTGGAGGCCACTTGAGTTGATGTAGCTTAACTTAGGTATTAGAACTGACCATCACGTCTGGACTATAGGCTGTTTGTGGTCTGGATAGCTTTGTAAATCTATGTAAATCGCTCTCTTAGGAGGTAGAATCACGTATCTTTGGCTTTTGGGAAACTATAAAGGCTACAGATTATCACTGTTTCTATGTGTTTTAAATCATTGCATTGTATTATTTGTGGACAGAAAGTCATTAGCTCTCTCGCTCTCGTATATAGAAGAAAATTTAGTGGTATATTTAGAATCAAATTGAGAGAGGAAAAAGAATAGATGTAAAGAGCTGTTATGAGTTATGTTGTGAGTTAAGTTATGAGTTATGTTATGAGTTATATTATGAGTTATGTTATGAGTGGTTAGATAATATAAGGTCTTCTAGTTTTATAAGGGTCCTCCTCCTCCTCCTCCTCCCAATCTTGCCTCTTGTGTTAACTTATCACGACCCTCATGGCTTTGTGTCTCCACGTGCCAAGATAAGGACGGGAGGAGGAGGAGGAGGTTGAATATGCAGTCTTTTTTATATCGCTCGTGTTCTTTATCGTCCGTGTCCTTGATATACTTGTTAGACACAATATAGAAGGAAAGAGATTGTATATATAGTCTTAAATTTGTATTTACTTATTTATATATTTATTTATTTATTTTTATTTGAACTTAAGAAAAGGAAGGATAGGAATATTTTGAGAGATTATATTTACTGTATCTATTTACCTACTTATAGAATTTACTTTATTTCACCTTTAGTTTGGAAAAGGAGAAGAGATCATACGAATGTTGAGATAGAGATAGATAGATAGATAGATAGATAGATACAGATAGATAGACAGAGAAATAGACAGAGAGAGAGAGAGAGAGAGAGAGAGAGAGAGAGAGAGAGTCCGGATGCAAATGGTAACAAGAATATTTTTATCTAGAGTCTGCGTAATTCAGGAAACAAACACGTATTATATATTGTCTGAAGGAAGGATTGATTTACGAGAACCAACCGCTCAGCCCCGCCACGTAGACTTGTTGTTGATGATGATGATGATGATGATACAGGTAATATTTGTAAGGCTCAGGTGTCAAAGGTAATCAAATATCGTGGTTTTTTTTCTGAAGTTAATTGGAATGGGTCTGCGTAGTTATTATGTTATTTTCTCTATTTCTTCTTATTCTTTTTTTTATCTTTTTCATTTTGTTAGTTTTACCTTTTTTGTTGTTGTTGCGAATTTTTTTACGATTTCTTCATTATTATTATTATTTTATTTATTTTTTTTTTTTTTTGCATTTTCACTTATACTACTACTACTACTACTACTACTACTACATATATCGTTTACCATCATATTTTCGTTCATAAGAATCATATTATTAGACATCTCACTTATTTTCATTTATTTCAGTCATTTATTAAACTCCATTCTTATGAGAAGCAAAAGTTGTATGTGTGATAGTGTGGTGGTGATGGTGGTGGTGGTGGTGGTGTTAGTGATGGTGGTGATGGTGGTGGTGTTAGTGGTGTTGATGGTACCGAGAGTAAGTGCTGAAGTAACTGTTTTCTCTGAGGAGTGTACTGGTACTGGTGGTGGTGGTGGTGGTGGGGAGGGGGGGGGGAGCGGGTCTTAGCAGGAGGGGGAAAGAGGGAAGGAGAGGAGAGGTCTGAGGTGAACATCTGCCACCAGCCTCCTCCTCCTCTTCCTCTCCTCCTCCTCCGGCTACTACTTCTCTTCCTCCTCCTCCGCGTCTAATGCTGTTGCTGCTGTTGTTACTCTTAATAATAATAATAATAATAATAATAATAATAATAATAATAATAGCAATAAAAATAATAATAAGGTTACTTCTGCTGATACTACTACTACTACTACTACTACTACTACTACTACTGCTACTATTGCTACTACTACTACTACTACTACTACTACTACTACTACTACTTTATCATTACTATTACTATTATCATTTATCATCATTATTATTTCCATCATATTAGTTCAGATCTATTATAATTTAGTTTTAGTTTTCTATTTATATTAAGTATCTATTTACCTGTATCTGTCTACCTGTGTGTCTATCTCTCCTTCCTTTCTTTCTCTTTAACACATGATCGCCGTCACTAAGATCCCAGCAACACTCTTTCCCGCGTCCCGTAAGGTGCTCGCAGCCTCCTCACCTTCCCTCCAGTGAGCCGCGGCGGGCCCGGCGGCGCCTCATATGGCAGCAGGACGCGCGTTACCACGTGCCAACCGACCAGCTGCCACGGGCGTCGTCGACTCATCCGTTTCTCCTTCTCCTGGATGGCTCGTGATCTCTATATAGGACGTGGATGAGGATGCGTTACTCTGGTTATCTGGGTTGCTTTTCCTTACTATCTTATTCCTCAAAGGGCGTCGTAGTTGTTCTGAGTCTCGGTTACGTAAATATAGACGGTAACGGACGCCAAGTCGCCGCCATCTGCCAACTCGAACGCGCCCAAGATTGGATCTCACAGTTGTCTTGATTTCGCCTTGATAACATCTGCCCGAACACTGATTATTACCGCGTCCTCAGCGTTGAGTCCGCCGGTCCTGCACGCCGAGGTCCTTAGCGCTATAGTGGCGGGAGAGGTGATGCTTCGAAAGGCCTGGGATGCTTGGGATGGGTGGGGCGGGGCGGGGCGGGTGGGTAGCTGTGTGTGTGTGTGTGGTGAAGGTCCTTTGGTCATTTTAGGCGAGGTGGTCAGTGTCTGTTTGTGGTTATCAATATTATCTTTACTGCTTCGTGTATATCTCTCTCTCCCTCACTCTCCCTCTCTCGCTCTCTCTCTCTCTCTGTCCCTTACTCACTCACACACACAAACACACACACACACACACACACACACACACGAGTCTAGGTCAGTGGGTTCAAATGAGTGTTCTTATATAGACTACGAGTGAGTGTTATAATGCGTGAGGTTACTGACTAACTGAAACGTATGATATGACTCTTCTTCCTCTTCCTCCTCCTCCTCCTCCTCCTCCTCCTCCCTTCTCTTCTCTAATCCACCTTTACCACAGCGCGGCACGTGACTTCCCTGTTAGTATATTTTTTCACCCCTCCTCCCCTCCTCGCAGATGCACGCCCCGCCGCCGCCGCCGTCACCACCTCCACCACCACCACCACCACCTCCACCACCTCAACCACCACCACCACCACCACCTCCAGTCTCCATATTTCATAGTTAGTGTTTTTTCCTCTTTCATGTTAATTATCACTGGTTGTTGTTGTTGTTGTTTTTTGTTGTTTTTTTGGCCGTTCGATGTTTCACGTAATACACACACACACACACACACACACACACACACACACACACACACACACACACACACACACACACACACACACACACACACACACACGCCTTGACCCAAAAAAACAAACACGAAAAACATTGATAACAAAAAAAAACATCAGGAGAGAGAGAGAGAGAGAGAGAGAGAGAGAGAGAGAGAGAGAGAGAGAGAGAGAGAGAGAGAGAGAGAGAGAGACTATGTGTGGTGGTCCTCCAATGCTCCTCCTGTCCTCCTCCTCCTCCTCCTCCTCCTCCCTTTGTATCCTGCCATTATATCCTGCAGTATTGTCTCCCGCCTCGCTGTTTCCACTCCTATCAGACCTTCGCCCCTTCCCCCTTTCAAGCGGAGGAGATAAAAGAACAGCTCATAAGGGAAGGGGACGAACGTAAAGAGAAGAATGGGGAAGCAGAGAGAGCTGGAGGAGGGAGGCGAGAGGAGGGAGTAATGGAGAGAGAAAGAGAGAGAGAGAGGGAAATAAGAGGAGGAGAAGGAAAGGGTTGGGCATCATAGGAGTTGGAGGAAAGAGGAAAGAGAAAGGGAGGAGGGGAAACTAAAGGAAGGATGGAGTGTGTAAGCTGGAGGAGGGAGGAAAGAGGAGGGAAAGAGAGAAAGAGGGAAACCAGGAGAGAAGAGTCGGGCATTTCAGGAGTTGGAGGAAAGAGAAAGGGATGGATTGTTTAAGTTAAGAAGGAGGGAAAAGGAGGAAGAGAGAGAGTAAAAAGGAAGCGAGGAGAAAGAAAGGGATGGAAGGGGAAAGAGAAAGGGGGGGAGGGAAAACTAGAGAGAAAGGAGGGAAGGAGAGAGAGAGAGGGAGAGAAGGAAAAGGATAACGTGTGTAGGAAAGCTGGGAAAGGAGGTTAGAGGTAAGTGAAGAGGGGAAAAGTAGGAAAGGGAAGATAAGGGAAGGAAAGGAAGGGTAGGGAGAGGAGGTTAAAGGGAAGTGAAGAGGGGAGATGAGGGGAAAGGGAAGGGAAGAAAAGGTAGGGAAAGGAGGTTAGAGGGAAGTGAAGAGGGGAAAGGAAAGGGAAGGAAGGGTAGGGAAAGGAGGTTAGAGGGAAGTGAAGAGGGGAGATGAGGGGAAAGGGAAGGGAAGGAAGGGTAGGGAAAGGAGGTTAGAGGGGAGTAAAGAGGGGAGATGAGGGGAAAGGTAGGGAAAGGAGGTTAGAGATAAGTGCAAAGGGGAGATGAGAGAAAAGGAAGGGAAGGAAGGGTAGGGAAAGGAGGTTAGAGGGAAGTGAAGAGGGGAGATGAGGGGAAAGGAAGAGAAGATAGGGAAGGAAGGGGAAAGAAGGGAGAGATAGAATCGGCACCAGGTATAGAGATTTCAACGTAGCGTGTGCCAGATAGAGGGACCCGCCACCACCATCATCACCATCATCACCACTTGCCACGTGAAGCAGCTGGTGTGTGTGTGTGTGTGTGTGTGTGTGTGTGTGTGTGTGTGTGTGTGTGTGCACCCTTTCCATGCTAAACTGGGCATCATTTTTACCTCCCCTTCTCCCTTTCCCTTCCCTCCAGCCCCTCACGTGTCCCTCTTGTTCTTCTCTCCCTCCTCCTCCTCCTCCCCCCTACCCCCCCCTCGAGCTAGCGGGCAACACCTTTCCTCCCTCGGCAAGTGCGCGCGCCGCCGGCTGTTGTATGAATCCCAACGCTGACCACCACCTGCCCGTGTGTGTGTGTGTGTGTGTGTGTGTGTGTGTGTGTGTGTTTATGGTTATTGGGTTGATTTTTGGGTTGATGTGTTATCCTTCTTCTTTTTTATCTCATTTTTATCTTTCTTTCTTTCCTTTTCTTCTTTTTTTTCTTCTTTTTATTTTTTTATTATGCGATTTTTTACTACTACTTCTACTACTACTACTACTACTACTACTACTACTACTACTACTACTACTACTACTACCTCTCTCTCTCTGCAACTGCTTATCAGACTCTCCCTCCATCTCCCTCTCTCCCTCTCCCTCTCCCTCTCTCTCCCTCTCCCTCCCTCCCTCCCAACACTTATAAGAGAGGGCCAGGTGTTGTTCTCCCTCCTCCCTCTCTCCCTTCCTCTCTCCCTCCCCCTCCCTCCACCTTCCCTTCCTCCCTCCCGGCTATTCCTATTCTTCTTTAGTATTCCCAGTTCCTTGTTCCGGATTTGGAGGGACACCTGGAGGCATTGAATCTCTCCCTCTCTCCCTCCCTCCTTCTCTCCCTCCCTCTCTCTCTCTCTCTCTCTCCCTCCCTCTCTTATTCCTCCTCCTTGCGCCATTCCTTTTTGTTCCCATTCCCGTTCTCAGCATCACCTGGCGCGGGAGAGAGAGAGAGAGAGAGAGAGAGAGAGAGAGAGAGAGAGAGAGAGAGAGAGAGAGAGAGAGAGAGAGAGAGAGAGAGAGAGAGAGAGAGAGAGAGAGAGAGAGAGAGAGAGAGAGAGAGAGAGAGAGAGAGACAAGGGAGAGGAAAAGGGAAACCAAGGGACGGGCTGGAAGGGAAGTAGAAAGGAAGGAAGGAAAAGGGAAAAAAAGAGAGAAGTAGGAAAGTTACATGACTAAGAGAAGAGAAACGACTGAGGAAAGAAATGTGAAAGGAAACAAGAGGGAAACTAAGATAATGGAAAGTAGGAGAAGGGAAAGGGAAGATAAAAAGTCGAAAGTAGGAACGATAATTGAAAGGGAACAGGAAAGAATTGAAGAGGAAAAGAACACTGATAAGAATATGGGAAAATAAAGAAAGGGAGGGGAAGGAGCAGAAGGGGAAAGTGAGTAAAGTAAAATAGATGAAAAAAAGAAAGAAAGAGAGGAAGGAAGGATAGGGAAGGAAAGAGGAAAGGAAAAACAAGGAGAGGAAAGGAGAGCACGAATCGGATGGATATAAAAAAGAAAGGAAAGGAAGAAACAGTAAAGGTATGAAGGAAGGAGAGGAAAGGAAAGGGAAGAGGAAAGGGAAAACAAAGGAGGAAGGGAAAGTATTAGGCCTGCAGCTGATGATTATGATGATGATTGTTATGTCAAGTCGACGGTCCACGTAATCACAGTGTCCCTCTCTCCCTCCCTCCCTCCCGGCGAGACCCTGGAGAGAAGGCAGACGGAGGGAGGGAAAGAGACAAAGAGAGAGAGAGAAAGGGAGAGAGACGTAGAAAAAGTGCGCACGCTTCTACCCCTCCCCCTTTCTCTCTCCCTTTCTCTCGCTCTCTTTCTCTCTTTCTCCCCCACCTGCCTTCCCTTTCACTCTCTTTTTGATTCTCCTTTTATCAACTCCCTTTCCTCTCCCTATCTTCATCATTCCTTTCCTTCTTCTTCCTTATTCGCAAGCTTCCACCCTTTCTCTTTTTTCTCTCTCTTTCTCTCTTTCCTCAGCTACCTGCCTCCCTTTTCGCTCTCTTTCATTTCCCTTTTCATCTTCTCCCTCTCCTCCTTCTCTCTTCTTTTCCTCTCCTCTCCATTTCCCATTATTCTTTTCTCTCTCCTCTTTCCTAACTCTGTCAATCCCTTTCCCTTCCATCTCCCTTTCATCTTCTCCCTCCTCTTTTTCTCTCTTCCTTTTTTCTCCTCCCCACTCTTCCTCATTCCTTGCACTCTCCTTTCCTGTTCCAATACACAGTGGGAATCTATAGGGAGCCTTCAGCAGGGAGTGGCGTGAGTGGCATTCCCGAGACTCAGGAATAGGCAGGAATTTCAACGGGTGCGGAAATAATGAGTGCGTGCGGGTGGGAGTCGTTTCTGCCTGCTCGGTTTTAGGAAGGATAGATCTTGTCTGTCGGGTTGTGGGTGAAGTGACTGGAAGGTTGAGGAAGGTATTATATGTTTTTGAGGTTTGTTATCGTTTGTGTGGATGTTCTGAGGACTTGGTTAGAGGTTTTTAAGGGAAGGTGTTTAAAATGTGTTTGAGTGATGTTATAGTCAAGAGTGAAGACTAATCGTGTGTGTGTGTGTGTGTGTGTGTGTGTGTGTGTGTGTGTGTGTGTGTGTGTGTGTGTGTGTGAGTGAGTCAGATAGATGATAAATAGATAGATAGAGAGGAAGTATATCGTTTTGTGTGACCAGTTTCCTCTCTGCATTGCTTTAAGGAAAATGTGAGAATTGAAGGGAAAGTGAAAATGCATGTAGAGAAGTAGGTTGAAAGAAATTGAAAAACCGGGAAAGAAAGGAAAGGAAGAAATTGGAACAGAGAGGAGTAAAGCAGAAATAGAGATTGGGGTAGAAAGAATAACAAAAACATGGAAAAGAAACTAAAGAGAAAGAGGAGAGA